>NC_064638.1:1023838173-1024173673 GCF_023864345.2 Schistocerca serialis cubense | reverse complement strand
GTATTCTTTGTTCCTGAATTGAGTTGGCCTTAAATATTGCACCACATGAGATCAACTAATGTTGCTGATCAAATAATATTGAAATTAACTGAATGCCTTGCCCTTAACTCCTTATGCCTTGTCTTTGTAGTGGTATTTCGTGGTCTACAAAGTCGAAAAGTCTTTGTTAAGTCATAAAAGATAATGAATAGGCACAGCTATTTTCATTTATATCTTTCACTATGTTGAGGAAGAAGGAATACATTGTCTGTACATTAGAAAATCCATTGCTAAACCAGAGCTCCACTATAAGAAACAAGCAACAATACTATTGTATATTGCAATTTATGATGATTATAATTTTCTCTCTTTTTCTTGTTTAGACACTTCATCACTGAATATTTGTCTGTCTGGGAAAGACCTGTTTGAGAGCACTGGTTACACAAAGAGCTAAATACATTGCTAAGGTAACATTTATAAATTACCCTGCCTATGAAGCACCCAGAAGACATGGTTGAATGTCAATGAAACTTCACCGTCAGCGAATATGTAAATGATTAGAGTTGCAATTTTCTGTAACAGGTAGAATGGCTACCAGAGTACATTAATGTTGTTTGTGTTTAGTGTTGCTGCTAGGTCTGGTCCAGTATATGTGGGGCATGAACAGCATCAGTTGTTGAGAGACCTCTGAGAAGGACGTGGAGGTGCCACATACCATGTGAGACAGTGTTACCAGCACCTGACAAAGTTTGAAAGGAGCCCCATTGTGTATCTCCATTTGGTCCAATGGTCAAATCCCGCAATACCCAAAATTCTGAGACATCCAGATGTGACAGACGGCCAATGTTGGACCGTATGGATATGTGAGGGCAGGCAAACTCATCATCAAGGATCTGGTTGACAAAATCTGATCAAGACAAGGGAGGATCGCTGTGCACCAAGCACATTGTAATTTCTTCTCATCTGCACCTACCATCTCAAAGCAAGTAATAGACTCCCGGCAAAATTCTATGTCATTCTGCACCGTCAGTCAGAGACTAGCAGCAGCCATACTATGGAATTACTGTCCAATGCATAGACTGCCATTAATGTTGCAACACAAATGGTTGTGTTTGCAATGGTGTCACGACAGGAAAGCACGAATTGCTGATGAATGGCAGTGCACTGTGTTCATCGATGAAGTTGTGCACTACCTCACATGACCATTGCCAGCGAGGGCTGTGGCAACCTCGGAAGACGTCTCATTCGTCCATTGTCTTGGAGAGGCACAGACAGCAGTGTTACTTCCGACAACATGGTGTGGGGAGCCACTGAGTATGATTTCTGGACATGGCTGGAAGTGATTGTGGTAATTCAGATGGCACAATCTTATGTCACGTACATCTTGTATCCTTATGCGTTACCTGTCATGCAACACTATTGTTATGTCATTTTCCAGCAGGATAATGCTTGTCCACACATGGTACTTTCTCTGTGAACGTGATGTTGTACTCCTGCAGCCACCAAGATACCTATATCTGTGCCCAACAGAACATGTGAGATCAGCTTGGATGTCAACTACACCCCAATTCCAGTATACAGGATATCAAGGACCAAATACATTGTGGTAATTCAGATGGCACAATCTTATGTCACATACATCTTGTATCCTTATGCGTTACCTGTCATGCAACACTATTGTTATGTCATTTTCCAGCAGGATAATGCTTGTCCACACATGGTACTTTCTCTGTGAACGTGATGTGGTACTCCTGCAGCCACCAAGATACCTATATCTGTGCCCAACAGAACATGTGAGATCAGCTTGGATGTCAACTACACCCCAATTCCAGTATACAGGATATCAAGGACCAAATACAACAGTTGTGGGAGAGTTTTCATCAGGAGAAGATACAATGGATTTACGATGCACTTCCCAACCATACGTATTCATGGCAAAGGGAGTGCAACATCGTACTGATAAGTGGGCTCATACTGCCAAGTTCTTTGTAAATTTGACTCAATTTTGTAATCACTGACATAATATCACACATCCTCTAAATCCCGGTGAAGCTTCACTTTGTTTCATAAAATACTGTAGCACCCTTTCCATTCAGAAGACAAAACCTGATGGTTCCCACAGCAAAGTCAATGCAAAAAATGAAAAAAGCTGTAGACACTCGATGTTGGTACATAAAAAAACACAACATACAAACTGCCATAAAAAAATCAAACAGTTAGCAGAAAAAGGGCAGTTTCAGACATTCAAAAAAAGATATTAATCAGACTGGCAAGAATGTAATAACTACTCTGCTGTAGAGAAGAAATGATTTGGTCACTTCACTCTTTTATTGTAATATCACATAACTGCATGAAGTTACTGCAGTTACCTTTTTCCTTTTATGTATGTGCTGGAAGTGGCGAAAATGAAATCAATCTCTGATCTACTGAGAACTTTCACAACATAATATATCTAATACCCATCAACAAGGAATTCCAACTATGGACAAAGCAAGACATTTCAGATCTCCAAATGTTCTTGTATGGTTAACAGAGAATTATATTCCTGAAGTTTACCTACATTGCTCCAAAAAGTGTTTGAAATTCTACAAACCACCTTTCAAACAATGAAAGCAGTTTAGAAAATGTTAGCCTATAGAATACATCTTGTGTTCGACAGTTATTCGGGTTCCTTGCCCTACTGCAGAATTGATACAGAGTATGAAATGCTATGGTTGGCAATAGTAACAATTACTCGTGGCTCTGCAGTGGCTCAACCCGAAAGCAAAATGGGTATGCCCTTTTGCTAAGTTCTCCACTTAAATATCAGCATACGACCAGATAGTGCCATTTGCTTGTTACCATTTGATACTGAGATTGGCAGTTGCTTGTTTCACGGTTTTCTTTCTTTTGGATTCACTCTGAACTGATCTTGTACATTTATGAGCACCTTACCGCACTTTGGACTCTGTTACAAGCCAGCTGTCCAATGCATGATCTTAATTGTTACCAACCATTCAAAACTGCAATTTATTCCAGTAGTCACTGTGAGCAGACTGATACTGAACTTTTGTTATCTACACCGAGTAGGGTAGAAAACCACAGCTTCTACAAACTTTACATTAGGATGAAAAACTTACCTGTCCTATTGCATGTGGAATTGCAGCAGTGAAATGTGAAAAATGATTTGTTTGTTTGGCTTATTTTGGGTTATCAATCACCATTCTATACAATTAAGTATCTCAAGAAACAGAAAAGAATGTTTGTGACAAAACAGTATTTAAAACCAGTGGCCGTTTTGTACGGAGTGCTGTAATCAGTCTTGGTTCCTAACATCTGTTGGTGCAACAGGTTTCAAACAAGTAGAAATTGGTTCAAATCTTTTATGTGGAAAACATTTTGATGACTTGTATTTGGGCAAGAAGGGGATGGCAGAAAGCTGCCAAAACACAGTGTTTGTTGTATGTTTTGAAAGGTTGAAAACTAAGTCAAAAAAGCAAAACACAAGTTGTCTAAGGTGATGGAAGATTTGTCTGTACATACATAAAAGAAAAAAAGAAAAAATCATGTTGCTTAGTCAGTGTGAGTTTTATAACATCTGAATAAAGTGTAGTAAAAACGTGATAGAGAAGGGTGGTGCCACGTAGCTCTTCTTTTTAGTGTGTAGCTCTTCTTTTTAGTGTCTTATGCAGACGGACACTAAGACATTGGTGACAAGACAACATTTCAACACAATTACAACACTACACCTATCATAGATATCTACACTGAATAGCAACACATATTCAAAGACATCAAAATTTCTGAAAAAGGAAGTTTGGTTGAGCTTTATTCTACACTTCCGCCTGGTTTTTATCTTAGAAGGTCACTTTCATCACACCTATAGCATAGCTCAACAATAACCTAAGATCAAAATTGGGCACTAATGCCAAATAAAGAATTTATTTACACCCAATAGCTATTAGTGAAACAGGAATGTCTTTCTTTGGAAAGTCCAGGTTTGTATACCAAGAAGCATGAAAAGGATAGATTGTTACTCCCGTAAAGATGACACATTGAGTTGCAGACAGGCACACCAATAAAACCATTACACACTGAGCATTCAGCCAAAGTCATCTTCAGAAAAGAAAGGAAAACACACACACACACACACACACACACACACACACACACACTCACACTCACACACACACACACACACACACACACACACACACACACACACACACACACACACACACTAACATGAGCAGGCACACACTTGCACACATGAGCCCTATCTGCAGCCATTCAAGCCAGACTCAGGTCGAATCTCTGGTCACTAAGGCAAGACTCAGGTCAGAGACAGCGGTCCCATGTGCATGAGGAGTGCCTGCTCATGTGAATGTGTGTGTGTTTTCTCTTCTTTTTTGAAGATGGCTTTGGCTGGAAGCTCAGTGTGTAACAGTCTTTCCGTTGTGCCTGTCTGCAACTTAACGTGTCATCTTTATGGTGAATACCAATCTATCCTTCTCATAATTGTTAATGTCTTTCCTTAGGCAATGCTGCCTGAGAAGAACAGTTTTATAGAATACAGTAAAACCACTACCTCATAGTGTCTGCCTTTTGAATTTGTTGACCAAGCTATCTCGGGCAACAATGTCATATGAATTTACAAACTTTATAATTCGCAAAAAGTTAATGTATTCGTGCAGTGTTGGTAAATAAGTTGTATGGGTCATTACTTCTTGAACAGAACATAGTGAAGGGAATACTTTACCTCATAATCCTCAGTGGGTGCTTGATACTTCAATGCCAACATGATAATGCAGACTTTGTTTCTGCTAATGTGCTAATGAGTTCCAAGTTAGTAGCAAAGGAAGCTCCCATAAATCTGCTTCAACAATGGACTGGTCATTCAACTGCCCAATAAAAGGTGCCCCATTCAGAAACCCATAACTCCACACAATATTTTCATGTGGTACTTTACTGATGACAAGAGGTTTTGCTTTCCACTTGAGATAACAAAACACACTTCAACAGCAGTCACAAGTGTGTGAGTTATATACCAAGTTCAAAAAGTTTATACTTAGGGCCAAATCATACTTTAATGGTAATGGGAGAAAACTATGTATTATACATGCTTCCACTTTTTGCTGTCTTTGATATGACTGCAATGTAATACCAAATTATGGAGCACAACTATGTTGATTATATGCAGCGTCTGTTTCAAAATGTCAGAATGTAAGAAAAAAATATTCTCTGTAAAATTCATAAAAAAATTACAGAATAGGAAAAACAGTATTTGTAGCAGAATACAAAGTACCAGCACCAATTTTATTCAAGACACACTGGCTGACATATACAGTGGAATTCTGTCAAGTGTAGTATCATACTACAATTTGTATTAAATTTTCTATTACACAGGAAAGATTTCTACAATTCGAGATGCAGATGTGTACAAAACAGCATCTATATTCAAAGTGTGGAGTGAATAATTTAAAATAATACAATGTATATAACTTTGCTTTCACCATTTTTTCCCCAACATTTGAGGCTTTAATGAAACAAATTGGTTACATATGTATCATTCAAAGTATTTTCCATCGCTGGCCACTACTTTCTCCCATCTTTCAGGCAGTGTACAAATCCCGCACAAAAGAAATTGTTCATCTTGTGAAGCGATTCATGAATCAATCCAATTTGTGACTTCTTCATGAGATAGGAAGTGTTGGTCAGTCAGGCCATGTGCTATTGATCTCAACACGTGATAGTCAGAGGGAGCAATGTCTGGAGAATACGGCAGCTGGGGTAGGACTTCCCATTTTAAAGTTTCCAAGTATCTTTTGACCTCTTTTGCAACGTGGGGTTGAGCGTTGTCATGCTGCAAAATCACTTTACCGTGCCTCTCACTGTATTGCGGCTGTTTGTCTTTTACTGCTCTCCTCAAACACATTCGATAATGAGCACCTGTGATTGTTTCACTTGGTTTTAACACCTCATAGTATACGATGCCGAACTGGTTCCACCAAATGCAGAGCATGATCTTGTAGCCGTGAACATTTGGTTTGGCTGTCGATGAGGAAATATGGCCTGGATATCCCCATGTTTTTTGCGTTCAGGGTTATCGTAATGAACCCATTTTTCATCCTCGGTTACAATGCAATGCAGATATCCCTTTCGTTTTTGTCTTTGAAGCAAACACACAAATGCCGTTCAACGTCTCTTGGTTTCAGCTCACATGGGATCCAAGTTCCTTCTTTCTGAATCATGCCCATAGCCTTGAGACATTTTGAAATGGCTTGCTGTGTCACTACCACTAATCGTGCCAATTCTTCTTGAATTTGAAGCGAGTGTTCACTCAGTAATGTCTCCAATTCTGCATCTTTGAAAACATTCTCTCTTCCACCACTATGCTGGTCTATGACGTTAAAATCACCATTCTTGAAGCACTGAAACCACTCACGATATGTTCTTTCACTAACAGCGTCCTTACCACACGCACTTGAGAGCATTTGATGAGACTCAGCCGTAGTTTTCCTCATACTGAAACAAAACAGTAACACCTCCCACAAATGACGAGAATTACGCTCGTAAACTGACATTTTCAATCAAAAACAACTTTATGATGCAGACACAAATCGAGTAATGTTTGAATGATGTTATGTTGACTGAGGTCCAAGTTAACTGCCTGATATCTGCGATCTGTTTCTTTTGACCACTACTTACCGTTGTCGCCACCTATCGGCAAACAGCGGAAGAAAAGTTGTACACCTTGTAATATTTATGAATACCCTTCAAAATTATAAACCATTTGTAGTGAGCACCATTGTTCACACTGCTGTCACTAACACTATGCACGTCAACAGTGCTGGACCCAATTCAATTGGAAAAAACACCCCTCCCCCACCCATCAATCCCTTTGTGGCCCCCACCCCACCCTCTCCCATAAGCAGAAAATGATCTTCATGTTATCAAATTGACTAATGTCTGAATGTTGTTGTAGTTGTCTTCAGTCCTGAGACTGGTTTGATGCAGCTCTCCATGCTACTCTATCCCGTGCAAGCTTCATCATCTCCCAGTGCCTACTGCAGCCTACATCCTTCTGAATCTGCTTAGTGTATTTATCTCTTGGTCTCCCTCTACAATTTTTACCCTCCACGCTGCCCTCCAGTACTAAATTGGTGATCCCTCGATGTCTCAGAACATGTCCTACCAACCGATCCCTTCTTCTAGTCAAGTTGTGCCACAAGCTCCTCTTCTCCCCAATTCTGTTCAATACCTCCTCATTAGTTATGTGATCTACCCATCTAATCTTCAGCATTCTTTTGTAGCAACACATTTCGAAAGCTTCTATTCTCTTCTTGTCTAAACTATTTATCGTCCACGTTTCACTTCCATACATGGCTGCACTCCATACATATGTGTGTGCGCTTGCATGTGAGTATGTGTGGTTTTTGTGTGTGTATTTGTACTCTAGTTCAAGACAGGATTGATTCTGAAAGCTAGTAAATCTTTCTTCTCTTTTTGTGTGCCTGTCAACAGCTCAATGCTTCTGCTATTTGTTGAATGGACTCCTAAATTACTCGAATGTGCCCAAGACTATTTGTGAATTATGGAAGTATTCGAGTACTTTTCTGTGAACTGTGTTAAAACTTGCAAAGAACACATAAAGAATAACTGAAGTAGAATGATAGAGGAAACAGAAAATATTTATTTTTGTTCAAATGGACACTTCAATTTTTACCCTCCACACTGCCCTCCAATACTAAATTGGTGATCCCTTGATGCCTCAGAACATGTCCTATCAACCGATCCCTTCTTCTAGTCAAGTTGTGCCACAAACTCCTCTTCTCCCTAATTCTATTCAGTACCTCCTCATTAGTTATGTGATCTACCCATCTAATCTTCAGCATTCTTCTGTAGCACCACATTTCTAGAGCTTCTATTCTCTTCTTGTCCAAACTATTTTTCGTCCATGTTGCACTTCCATACATGGGTACACTCCATAGAAATACTTTCAGAAATGACTCCCTAACACTTAAATCTATACTCGATGTTAACAAATTTCTCTTCTTCAGAAACACTTTCCTTGCCATTGCCAGTCTACATTTTATATCCTCTCTACTTCAATCATCATCAGTTATTTTGCTCCCCAAATAACAAAACTCATTTACTACTATAAGTGTCTCATTTCTTAATCTAATTCCCTCAGCATCACCCGACTTTATTCGATTACATTCCATTATCCTAGTTTTGCTTTTGTTGATATTCATCTTATATCCTCCTTTCAAGACACTGTCCATTCCGTTCAACTGCTCTTCCAAGTCCTTTGCTATCTCTGACAGAATTACAATGTCATCGGCAAACCTCAACATTTTTATTTCTTCTCCATGGATTTTAATACCTACTCCAAATTTTTCTTTTGTTTACTTTACTGCTTGCTCAATATACAGATTGAATGACATTGGTGATAGGCATCAACCCTGTCTCACTCCCTTCCCAACCACTGCTTCCCTTTCATGCCCCTCGACTCTTATAACTGCCTTTTGGTTTCTGTACAAATTGTAAATAGCCTTTCACTCGCTGTATTTGACCCCTGCCACCTCCAGAATTTGAAAGAGTGTATTCCAGACAACATTGTCAAAAGCTTTCTCTAAGTCTACAAATGCTAGAAATGTAGGTTTGCATTTCCTTAATCTATCTTCTGAGTTAAGTCGTAGGGTCAGTACTGCCTCAAGTGTTCCAATATTTCTATGAAATCCAAACTGATCTTTCCCGAGGTCAGCTTCTACCAGTTTTTCCATTCATCTGTAAAGTATTCGCATTAGTATTTTGCAGCTGTGACTTATTAAGCTGATTGTTCGGTAATTTTCACATCTGTCAACACCTGCTTTCTTTGGGATTGGAATTACTATATTCTTCTTGAAGTCTGACGGTATTTCGCCTGTCTTATACATCTTGTTCACCTGATGGTAGAGTTTTGTCAGGGCTGGCACTCCCAAGGCCGTCAGTAGTTCTAATGGAATGTTGTCTACTCCCGTGGCCTTGTTTCGACTCAGGTCTTTCAGTGCTCTGTCAAACTCTTCACGCAGTATCATGTCTCCCATTTCATCTTCATCTCCACGCTCTTCCATTTCCATAATATTGTCCTCAAGTACATCGCCCTTGTATAAACCCTCTATATACTCCTTCCATCTTTCTGCCTTCCCTTCTTTGCTTAGAGCTGGATTCCCATCTGTGCTCTTGATATTCATACAAGTGGTTCTCTTTTCTCCAAAGGTCTCTCTACGTTTCCTGTAGGCAGTATCTATCTTACCCCTAGTGAGATAAGCCTCTACATCCTTACATTTGTCCTCTAGCCATCCATGCTTAGCCATTTTGCACTTCTTGTCAATCTCATTTTTTAAACGTTTGTATTCCTTTATGCCTGCTTCATTTACTGCATTTTTATATTTTCTCCTTTCATCAATTAAATTCAATATTTCTTTTGCTACCCAAGGATTTCTACTAGCCCTTATCTTTTTACCTACTTGACCCTCTGCTACCATCACTATTTCATCCCTCAAAGCTACCCACTCTTCTTCTACAGTATTTCTTTCCCCCATTCCTGTCAATTGTTCCCTTATGCTCTCCCTGAAACTCTGTACAACCTCTGGTTTAGTCAGTTTATCCAGGCCCAATCTCCTTAAAATCCGACCTTTTTGCAGTTTATTCAGTTTTAATCTACAGTTCATAACCAACAGATTGTGGTCGGAGTCCACATCTGCCCCTGGAAATGTCTTACAATTTAAAACTTAGTTCCTGAATCTCTGTCTTACCATTATATAATCTATCTGATACCTTCCAGTATCGTCAGGCTTCTTCCATGTATACAACCTCCTTTCATGATTCTTGAACAAAGTGTTAACTATGATTAAGTTATGCTCTGTGCAAAATTCTACCAGGCAGTTTCCTCTTTCATTCCTTACTCCCATTCCATATTCACCTACTACATTTCCTTCTCTTCCTTTTCCTACTGTCAAGTTCCAGTCACCCCTGACTATTAAATTTTTGTCTCCCTTCACAATCTGAATAATTTCTTTTATCTCATCATACATTTCATCAATTTCTTCATCATCTGCAGAGCTAGTTGGCATATAAACTTGTACTACTGTAGTAGGCATGGGCTTCGTGTCTATCTTGGCCACAATAATGCGTTTACTATGCTGTTTGTAGTAGCTTACCCGCACTCCTATGTTTTTATTCCTTATTAAAGCTACTCCTGCATTACCCCTATTTGATTTTGTATTTATAACCCTGTATTCACCTGACCAAAAGTATTGTTCCTCCTGCCACCGAACTTCACTAATTCCCACTATATCTAACTTTAACCTTTCCATTTCCGTTCTTAAATTTTCTAACCTACCTGCCCGATTAAGGGATTTGACATTCCATGCTCCGATCCATAGAACGCCAGTTTTCTTTCTCCTGATAACGACGTCCTACTGAGTAGTCCTCTCCCGGAGATCTGAATGAGGAACTATTTTACCTCCGGAATATTTTACCCAAGAGGACGCCATCATCATTTAACCATACAGTAAAGCTGCATGTCCTTGGGAAAAATTATGGCTGTAGTTTCCCCTTGCTTTCAGCCGTTCGCAGCACCAGCACAGCAAGGCTGTTTTGGTTAGTGTTACAAGGCCAGATCAGTCAATCATCCAGACTGTTGCCCCTGCAACTACTGAAAAGGCTGCTGCCCCTCTTCAGGAAGCCCACGTTTATCTGGCCTCTCAACAGCTACCCCTCCATTGCGGTTGCACCTACGGTACGGCTATCTGTATTGCTGAGGCATGCAAGCCTCCCCACCAACGGCAAGGTCCATGTTTCATGGGGGGGTCTGAATACGAAAACCATTTGCACTACAGTATATGGTTACTTTAATACTTAATTACACAATACATGTCCTACATTTGTGAACTGTCTCTGAATTAATTTGAGAAAATTGAAACATTCCTGCACAGTTTAAGGCAGAGTATTTCTGTCATCAATAATGTTCAACTGAACTGTGTGCTTATGTGTGCGACTTTGAGCTGACGAGCTCTCAATGGCGAGGTTGTCAACAGCTTTAAACACACATTAAAAGCAACGAATGTGGATAAAATTACTAAAATGTACACAAGTAAAACAACAAAGGAACTAAAAGGAAGGCACAGGAAAATGTCACTGGCTGACCACTTATGTAAAATATGGGTGAGCCAGACACCCTGTTTATACATTAAAACCATCTCCATAAAATCTTGAAAAAACTGTTGGAGAATTCATAAAACTTTAAAACTCTAACAACATATATTTGAATGTTACCTAAAATAGATTGCAGATCCGTTGGCCAATCAGCCAGGGCCCACTGGTCGGAAAATGAAATCCAGTCCAATAAAATGAGGTGCACAGTGATCTGCACACCACAAGCACCACACACTGGAGGGTTATCTCATTCGCGTAAAAAGCCATGCACCATAGGGCTGTGGCCTACACGAAGACGAGTAAGAAGGACCTTGTCCCATTAACATGGTTGGAAGGAGGTACAACACAGCCAAGTTATGGGCTTTACTAGACAGAGCTTATTGTTGGTCACTTTCAGCCAATCGTTTTCCCATTGACACGTGCCTTGTACCTCAACAGCAAGGTTATAGCATGCAGGGAGATGGTACAATGAAGTAACTCAGGATCACTACATGCCTCCTTGGCTGCTAGATCCACCCTTTCACTCCCCGCAATACACCTGTGCCCAGGTACCCAGCAGAACGACACCTCCTTCCCCAGTTGTTGTAGCTGGAGGAGGGCATCCTGGATATTCTGGACTACTTTATCTGCTGGGTACAAATATTGTAGAGAATGAAGCGCACACTCAGAATTGGAACAGACAAGAAATTCAGCACTGGAAGAATGTCTCATATGCTTCACTGCCCGCAAGATTGCATATAATTCTGCATCAAAGGCAGTAAATTCTTCAGGCAGTCTGACTTTGAGGACACGATCCAGGAAAATGACAGAGCAATGAATGGAGTCCCCCTGCTTCAACCCAGCCGTAAAGACAGCTACATAACTGAGGTGATCACATAAAATGTCAAAAAATATCGCATTAAACACAGAAGCAGGAATGCAATCTCTCTTGTACTGCACTAAATCTAAAATGATGCTGGGCCTCTGTTTTCATTTAAACCATCACACCTTGTGAAAAGAAGTGGTATTTTGAAAAATGACATCTCCTCCTCTTTCTCATCTTGGCTTTGAATTTGTAACACATTTAGTTCAGCATTGCTGAGTTCTTAGTACAAACTGTTCTTCTCACTCAATGATACTGGTTAAATCACAGTTAGTTTGATAATGAATATTTAAGTGCGGATTACAGAGGAAAGGGAAAGTTAGCACCAACCTGCAGCTTACAGTTCATTTACAAGTGGTGTATATACACTTAACACATCAAAAAAGTTTGGGTGAAATGAACCTACTGAGTCCAGATGCTAACTTCGTCTCATGATGTAATGGAGTTTTGTGGTATGTGACGTTATATGCATGCCAACAGAAAGAGAACACAATACTGTCATTTTTTTGGGTCTACATTATTTTTTGGAATGTAACAGTCAGGTTCAATAGTCTAGTGATGAAGTGCTTGCCTGGAAACCAAAGGTAGTAGGAGACCACAGAATATTTGTCTGCCTTTAACCTAGTCTTTCCCCTCAATTCACCAGGAACAATATGCTGTTTGCATTCCACATTAAGCCAAAGGTTCCTTTCTCCGGTGGGATTACTAGAATAGGTTATGTGTTGAAGTGGCATCCCACTGTTGCAGTGACATACTGATCTGTAATGTTGCCCCAGGTCTACGTTAGGTTGAAAGGTGACAGTCTGAGAGTTTCGGAAGTAATACTGAAGGCTGCAGTTAATGCAAAAATTGGAATAGCTTTCAAGCTTTCTGCTTTTCTCTAGCCTCTATCTGTACATGAGGAAGGGTGGAGGGGGCAGTGGGTTGGCAAGCATTTGGCAGACTAGACAAATCTAGTGCTATTATGTGATCTGTGTCTATGTAGCACCCACCTATCTCACCTTCAGATGACTGTTTTGTCTTCCCTCATTTTTATCTTCTCAAGAATAGCTAAAAGGTAAAATAATATAGGCATAACCATACAACATGAGGTTTAGTATGTTTGTGGGTAATTTTGATACCTGTCAATTCAGATTCTATAATTAATTATAGCTCTCCTACAAATGTATTATCAAACTGGAAACAGATTGATTACAAGCAACTACATTTACCATTCCAGATTTCATTTAACTTCTAGAAACAGTTGATTTCAACACATTATATGCAAAAATCATATTTTTATGTCTTTATCATACCCCAAAAATTATCTATATCTGGTCCTGATATGCAAACTGCAAGCTGTTCCAGTTCAGGCAGTGAGTCAGGTGTAACATTTAATGTCAAATATCTCTGGATACAAAAAATGAAGTTTGTTTGACCACAAGTATCAGATGTTGTTGTTGTTATGGTCTTCCGTCCATGCAAACACTTTAGAAACATCTTCCTGACACTTAAATCTATACTCGATGTTAACAAATTACTCTTTTTCAGAAACACTTTCCTTGCCATAGCCAGTCAACCTTTTATATCCTCTCTACTTCGACCATCATCAGTTATTTTGCTTTCCAGATAGCAAAACTCATCTATTACTTCAAGTGTCTCATTTCCTAATCTAATTCCCAATCTCTTTCCCTCAGCATCACCCAATTTAATTCGACTACATTCCATTATCCTTGTTTTGCTTTTGTTGATGTTTGTCTTATATTCTCCTTTCAAGGCACTGTCTATTCCATTCAACTATTCTTCCAGGTCCTTTGCTGTCACTGTCAGAATCATTCTGTCATCGTGAAACCTCGAAGTTTTTATTTCTTCTCCATGGATTTTAATTCCCACTTCAAATTTTTCTTTTGTTGCTCAATATACAGATTGAATAATATCAGGGATAGGTTACAAACCTGTCTCACTCCCTTCACAACCACTGCTTCCCTTTCGTAACCCTCGACTCTTTTAACTGCCATCTGGTTTCTGTACAAATTGTAAATAGCATTTTGCTTACTGTATTTTTACCCCTGACACTTTCAGAAGTTGAACGAGAATATTCCAGTCAAAATTGTCAAAAGCTTTCTCTAATTCTACAGATGCTAGAAACGTATGTTTGCCTTTCCTTGACCTATGTTCTAAGATAAGTCGTAGGGTCAGTATTCCCTCCCATGTTCCAACATTTCTACAGAACCCAAACTGATCTTCCCTGAGGTCAACTTCTACCAATTTTTCCATTTGTCTGTAACGAATTTGTTTTAGTTTTTCACAACTGTGACTTATTACACTGATAGTTCGGTAATTTTCACATCTATCAACACCTGCTTTCTTTGGGATCGGAATTATTATATTCTTCTTGAAGCATGAGGGTATTTTGCCTGTCTCATACATCTTGCTCATCAGATGGAAGAGTTTTGTCATGGCTGGCTCTCCCAAGGCTATCAGTAGCTCTAATGTAGTGTTGTCTACTCCCATGGCCTTCTTGTTTTGACTTAGGTCTTTCAGTGCTCTGTCATATTCTTCATGGAGAATCGTATCTCCCATTTCATTTTCATCTATGTCCTCTTCCATTTTCATAATATTGCCCTCAAATACATCATCTTGTATAGAACCTCTATATACTCGTTCCACCTTTTTAATTTCCCTTCTTTACTTAGGATGGGTTTTCCATCTGGGCCCTTGATATTTATACAGATGGCTCTCTTTTCTCCAAAGGTCTCTCTAATTTTCATGTAGACAGTATCTGTCTTACCCCTAGTGATGTATACTTCTACATCCTTACATCTGTCATCTAGTTAGGGCATTTTGCACTTCCTGTCGAGCTTATTTTTGAGACGTTTATATTCCTCTTCACCTGCTTCATTTACTGCATTTTTATATTTTTTCATCTATCAATTAAATTCAATATATTTTCTGTTACTCAAGGATTTCTACTAGCCTTTGTCTTTTTTACCTACTTGATACTCTGCTGCCTTCACTATTTCATCTCTAAAAGCTACCATTCTTCTTCTGCTGTATTTCTTTTCCCTGTTCTCGTCAACTGTTCCCTAATGCTCTCTCTGAAACTCTCAACAACCTCCAGTTCTTTCAGTTTATTCAGGTCCCATCCCCTTAACTTCCAATCTTTTCGCAGTTTCTTCAGCTTTAATCTAATGTTCATAACCAATAAATTGTGGTCAGAGTCCACATCTGCCCCTGCCAATTTAAAACCTGGTTCCTAAATCTTTTTCTTACCATTAGATAATCTATCTGAAACCTTCCAGTGTCTCCAGGCCTCTTCCACATATATAGCCTCCTTTCACAATTTTTAAACCAAGTGTCAGCTATGATTAAGTTATGCTCTGTGCAAAATTCTAGCAGGAGGCTTCCTCTTTCATTCCTTACCCCTAGTCCATATTCAGCTACAACTTTTTCTTCTCTTCCTTTCCTACTAACAAATTCCAGTTCCCCATGACTATTAAATTTTCACCTTCCTTAACTAGCTGAATAATTTCTTTTCTCCCGTCATACATTTCTTCAATCTCTTCATCATCTGTAGAGCTAGTTGGCATATAAACTTGTCTATCTCAGCTACAGTAATTTGTTCACCATGCTGTTCATAGTAGCTTATTTGGGTTCCTATTTTTTATTCATTATTACACCTACTCCTGCATTACCCATATTTGATTTTGTATTCTTAACCCTGTATTCACCTGACCAGAAGTCTTGTTCCTCCTGCCACTGAACTTCACCAATTCCGCTATAACTTTAACCTAGTACCTTTACAAATTTTCTAATCTACCTGACATCCGTAGAATGCCAGTTTTGTTTCTCCTGATAACAATGTCCTCCTGCGTACTCCCTGCTCGGAGATCCAAATGGGGGGACTGTTTTACCTCTGGAATATTTTACTCAAAAGGACCCCATCATCATTTAACCATACTGTAAAGCTGCATGCCCTAAGGAAAAATTACGGCTGTAGTTTCACCTTGCTTTCACCCATTCTCAGTACCAGCATAGCAAGGCCGTTTTGGTTGATGCTACAAGGTCACATCAGACAATCATCCAGACTGTTGCCCCTGCAACTACTGAAAGACTGCTACCTCTTTTCAGGGACACCATGTTTGTCTGGCCTCTCAACAGATAAACCTCCAATGTGGTTGAACCTAAGGTATAGCTATCTGTATCACTGAGGCATGCAAGCCTCCCCACCAATCGCAAGATCTATGGTTTATAGGGGGAAGGGGGGGGGGGGGGAGGGAGAGAGAGATACTGATTCATTAAATGAAGAATGAATGCAATGCAAAAGACACTATAAGCAGATGACAACAAGTGTACCACAAAGATCAACATCAGTACGAATGTAATTGTAGCTGTAACTCTTTTTCATGTTTCCTTACTGTAACTGCAACGGAAAATCCAGGGTGGAATGTTACAATATTATGAAAAGGAAAGTTGTGCCTATCTGCGACTCGGCATCTATGCTATATGGTGAGTAGCAACTTTCCTTTGCATAATATTGTTACTGTAACTACAGTTTTTCTCAGTACAACCTCCTGGTTGATAATTGCTTTTCTTTTAAATATGCAACACATAAGAAATTACATACATGGGAAGCTATCACCATCACCATTAGGCATGTCTATAGATTTAAATGTCTGAATATAATAGAGGGAAACATTCCACGTGGGAAAAATATATCTAAAAACAAAGATGATGTGACTTACCAAACAAAAGCGCTGGCAGGTTGATAGACACACAAACAAACACAAACATACACACAAAATTCAAGCTTTCGCAACCAACGGTTGCTTCATCAGGAAAGAGGGAAGGAGAGGGAAAGACGAAAGGATGTGGGTTTTAAGGGAGAGGGTAAGGAGTCATTCCAATCCCGGGAGCGGAAAGACTTACCTTAGGGGGGAAAAAGGACAGGTATACACTCGCATATACACACATACCCATCCGCACATACACAGACACAAGCAGACATTTGCAAAGGCAAAGAGTTCGGGCAGAAATGTCAGTCGAGGCGAAAGTACAAAGGCAAAGATGTTGTTGAATGACAGGTGAGGTATGAGTGGTGGCAACTTGAAATTAGCAGAGGTTGGGGCCTGGCGGGTAACGATAAGAGAGGATATACTGAAGGGCAAGTTCCCATCTCCGGAGTTCTGACAGGTTGGTGTTAGTGGGAAGTATCCAGATAACCCGGACGCTGTGCCAAGATGTGCTGGCTGTGCACCAAGGCATGTTTAGCCACAGGGTGATATTCATTACCAACAAACACTGTCTGCCTGTGTCCATTCATGCGAATGGACAGTTCGTTGCTGGTCATTCCCACATAGAAAGCTTCACAGTGTAGGCAGGTCAGTTGGTAAATCACGTGGCTGCTTTCACACGTGGCTCTGCCTTTGATTGTGTACACCTTCCGGGTTACAGGACTGGAGTAGGTGGTGGTGGGAGGGTGCATGGGACAGGTTTTACACCGCGACGGTTACAAGGGTAGGAGCCAGAGGGTAGGGAAGGTGGTTTGGGGATTTCATAGGGATGAACTAAGAGGTTATGAAGGTTAGGTGGACGGCGGAAAGACACTCTTGGAGGAGTGGGGAGGATTTCATGAAGGATGGATCTCATTTCAGGGCAGGATTTGAGGAAGTCGTATCCCTGCTGGAGAGCCACATTCAGAGTCTGATCCAGTCCCGGAAAGTCTCCTGTCACAAGTGGAGCACTTTTGTGGTTCTTCTGTGGGAGGTTCTGGTTTGAGGGGATGAGGAAGTGGCTCTGGTTATTTGCTTCTGTACCAGGTCGGGAGGGTAGTTGCGGGATGCGAAAGCTGTTTTCAGATTGTTGGCGTAATGGTTCAGGGATTCCGGACTGGAGCAGATTCGTTTGCCACGAAGACCGAGGCTGTAGGGAAGGGACCGTTTGATGTGGAAAGGGTGGCAGCTGTCATAATGGAGGTACTGTTGCTTGTTGGTGGGTTTGATGTGGATGGACGTGTGAAGCTGGCCATTGGACAGATGGACGTCAACGTCAATGAAAGTGGCATGGGATTTGCAGTAGGACCAGGTGAATCTGATGAAACCAAAGGAGGTGAGGTTGGAGAGGAAATTCTGGAGTTCTTCTTCACTGTGAGTCCAGATCATGAAGATGTCATCAATAAATCTGTACCAAACTTTGGGTTGGCAGGCCTGGGTAACCAAGAAGGCTTCCTCTAAGCGACCCATGAATAGGTTGGTGTACGAGGGGGCCATCCTAGTACCCATGGCTGTTCCCTTTAATTGTTGGTATGTCTGGCCTTCAAAAGTGAAGAAGATGTGGGTCAGGATGAAGCAGGCTAAGGTAACGGGGAAAGAGGTTTTAGGTAGGGTGGCAGGTGATCAGCGTGAAAAGAAGTGCTCCATCGCAGCGAGGCCCTGGACGTGCGAAATATTTGTATATAAGGAAGTGGCATCAATGGTTACATGGATGGTTTCCGGGGGTAATAGGATTCCAGGCGTTCGAGAAAGTGGTTGGTGTCTTTGATGAAGGATGGGAGACTGCATGTAATGGGTTGAAGGTGTTGATCTACGTAGGCAGAGATAGTTCTGTGGGAGCTTGGTACCCAAGTCAATCGGGCATTGAAAACCAGTCCTAAGAATTGATACGTCTCCACTACAGTGAGTGGATTGTTATTAAGGCAAATTTCAGGTTCCAGATGAATGGTATGACACCGACAGAAGTGCATGACACACGACTTCGTGGCTGAAAACTGGAAGCCGTGGGCTAGAGCCCATGACTACGCCTTGTGGATGGCTACCTGTAGTAACCGCTCGGCAACACCAGTACTGGAGGAGCAGTACAAAATGCAGAAATCGTCTGCATACAGAGAAGGTGAGACTGACGACCCAACAGCTGCTGCTACACTGTTAGTGGCCACTAAAAATGGAGATACACTCAATACAGAGCCCTGCAGGACCCCATTCTCCTAGATATGGGGGGCACCAACTTGGAAAGCAAGGAGCGATAGGAAGTTTTGGATAAAAACCGGGAGCGGGCCTCGGAGCCCCCACTCA
The DNA here is from genome assembly GCF_023864345.2 of Schistocerca serialis cubense. Lineage (NCBI taxonomy): Eukaryota > Metazoa > Arthropoda > Insecta > Orthoptera > Acrididae > Schistocerca > Schistocerca serialis. Next base: position 1,024,154,602 of record NC_064638.1, on the reverse strand, counting down.
TACAATGTGGCAAGGAAATGATGTAGCCAGGTTGCGTCGCATACTTTATGAAGTCAAAAAAGACAGCAAGAAGGTGTTGGCATCTGGAAAAGCCTGTTCGGATCGCAGACTCAAGAGACACAAGATTATCAGTGGTAGAGCGACCCTGGTGGAAGCCACCCTGACATGGAGCCAGTAGGCCACATGACTCCAGGACCCAACCCAACCGCCGACACACCGTATGTTCCAGCAGCTTACACAGAACATTGGTGAGGTTGATGGGCCAATAGCTATCCACATCAAGCGGAGTTTTACTGGGTTTTAGCACCGGAATGATGGTGCTCTCTTGCCATTGTGGTGGAAAGACACCGTCGCACCAGATCTGGTTGAAGACAACAAGGAGATATAGTCAGACGAGACAGGTTTAATCATCTGACTGTGGATCTGATCCGGCCCAGGAGCTGTGTCGGGGCAATGTGCAGGGGTGCTGAGGGGCTCCCACTCTGTAAATGGGGCATTATAGGGTTCACTGTGGCATATAGTGAGCAAGAGGACTTTCCTTTCCATCCACCGTTTGAGGATGTGAAAGGCTGGGGGAGGGGTGTGGTTCTCCGACGCAGAGGTTCGAGCATAGTGCTCAGCAAAGTGCTCGGCAATCACGTTTGCATCGGTACAGAGCACGCTATTGATGTTAATGGTACGGACACCTGTTGGGGCCTGATACCCAAAAAGATGTCTTATCTTCATCCGGACTTGGGAAGGTGACGTATGGCACCCAATGGTCGACACTGTAATGGATCTGGGAGATGTGTTATTTTCTACCGGATACCAAATTGTAAATGTTTTCTTATATTTTTTGTCAGAATTTTTTTATTGTAATTTGCCTTATTATATGCTAATTTACTTATATTTTTGAGAGTGAAAGCATATTGATTACTATTAGTAAATGTGACAAAGAATATCAAAGAGACTGGTTACAAGTGGAAGCTTGTGTGTTGTGTAAAATGTCTTTGACGCTGGAGTCGTCTTTGACTGTAGTCAGTCGGCAGTGAACTCTTGGTGTGTGTTGACGGTAGAACAATGTGCAGGTTGCCGTCATAATAATTTGGAAGTGAACAGAAAAAAATGAATTATGTTACTACTTTTTTTATATAAACTTTAAGAAGAAACAACATTCGAAGAAATGGTATTTGAAGCACCAAAAATGAGGCAAACGCATTGAACCAGGTCATTTCTGCAGCCGACGAAACTGCATTGTGGAATCATACTTCCACTAGACAACTGAAGCCAAGACAAATATCGCCTTGTAAACATTTTACGGAAAAGGTACTGTCACGAAATATGCCAAATTTAAGTAAATAAAAATAGTGAGCATATTTCAACACGTACCTCTCCCAACACTCCTCTTTCCATCGTTGTATTAGCAGGTGAATGCGGGCACAGAGCTGCTTAAAGGCTATTAGGTGCTCTACAGAAGGGTGGCACTTATGCCGCTGTAGAGCTCACCGACGCTCAGGAGGTCTATGGAGAGTCTGTTCTTCCCTACAGCATAGCTCGAAGTTGGTTTAAAATGTTTAAAGAGGGGAGACAATCAATTTCAAAGGAAGTGGACCCGGTGCTCCTGTTACTGCTCTTGTGGAAGAAAACATCAGCAGTGCTGCTGTCACTGTGAGAGAAGATTGATGAATTACCAGATCACTTTCTGAAATACTGAACATTTCATTGGGTTCCATCCACATGTTGGCAACAGAAAAATTACAAATGACACATATTTGTGGACAACGGGTTCCAATACTGTTGATTCCCGAACAAAAGGACATTCATGTGCAGGTCTGCATGCAGTTAAAGTTGATGTTAGAGCAAGATCCGGAGTTTCTTTCAAATGTAATCACTACTGATAAAACTTGGCTACATCATTTTGATCCTAAAAGCAAACAGCAAAGCTCACTGTGGAACTCTCCTTCATCAACAACCCCCAAAAAAGCAAAAGTGGTTGCTTCTGCTGGAAAAGTTATGGTCATCTCATTCTTTGATATTCATGGAATGGTGTATCAGCATGTTGTACCTGCACACACATCAGTAACTGGACAATACTACAGGGATGTCCTGAAAACATTGCAAGTCCATATCAGGTGTAAAAGACCACATTTTCGTGAAGCAGGCTGGATGTTGCACCACGACAATGCGCAGCCGCATATTGCCAATGTTGTTGCTGAATATCTTGCAAAAATAAACATGAAATGCATCCCTCACCCTCCCTATAGTCTGGACTTTTTCTGTTCCCTAACATGAAGACACACCTTCGTGGGAGGCATTATCAATCATCAGAAGCAGAGGTGAAGGCTGCGGAGGCAATTTTGAAGGACCTCTCAAAAAATGGTTTCCAGTATGTATTTGAAGACTGTCAGATATGTTGGGACAAGTGCATCGCATTCATGGGAGACTACTTTGAGAAGGACCATCAAAATTATGAGGATGAGTAAAAGTATGTTGTCAAAAAAAAAGAAAGAACCATTCCACATGGGAAAAATATATTAAAAAATGCTGTGACTTATCAAATGGGAAAGTGCTGGTGGATAGGCACAATGAAAAACACACAAACACAAACACATACACAAATATCAAGCTTTCGCAACCCACGGTTGCTTCATCAGGAAAGAGGGAAGGAGAGGGAAAGGCAAAAGGATGTGGGTTTTAAAGGAGAGGGTAAGGAGTCATTCCGATCCCAGGAGCGGAAAGACTTACCTTAGGGGGAAAAAGGGACAGGTATACACTCGCGCGCGCACACACACACACATCCATCGACACATATACAGACACAAGCAGACATTTGTAAAGGCAAAGAGTTTGGGCAGAGATGTCAGTCGAGGCGGAAGTACAGAGGCAAATATGTTGTTGAGTGATAAGTGATGTACGAGGGGCGGCAACTTGAAATTAGCGGAAGTTGAGGCCAGGTAGGTAACGGGACGAGAGGATATATTGAAGAGCAGGTTCCCATCTCCAGAGTTCTGATAGGTTGGTGTCAGTGGGAAGAATCCAGATAACCTGGACAGTGTAACACTGTGCCAAGATGTGCTAGCCACAGGGTGATCCTCATTACCAACAAACACTGTCTGCCTGTGTCCATTCATGCGAATGGACAGCTTGTTGCTGGTCATTCCCACATAGAAGGCTTCACAGTGTAGGCAGGTCAGTTGGTAACTCAAGTGGGTGCTTTCACATGTGGCTCTGCCTTTGATCGTGTACACCTTCTGGGTCACAGGACTGGAGTAGGTGGTGGTGGGAGGGTGCATGGGACAGGTTTTATACCGGGGGCAGTTACAAGGGTAGGAGCCAGAGGGTAGGGAAGGTGGTTTGGGGATTTCATAGGGATGAACCAAGAGGTTACGAAGGTTAGGTGGACGGTGGAAAGACACTCTTGGTGGAGTGGGGAGGATTTCATGAGGGATGGATCTCATTTCATGCCAGGATTTATATAAAAGATGCTGTGACTTACCAAACGAGAAAGTGCTGGTAGATAGAAACAATAAAAAACACACAAACAAATTTCAAGCTTTCACAACCCACGGTTGCTTCATCAGGAAAGAGGGAAGGAGAGGGAAAGACGAAAGGATGTGGTTTTTAAGGGAGAGGGTAAGGAGTCATTCCAATCCCGTGAGCGTAAAGACTTACCTCACATGTATACACTCGCGCACACACACACACACATATCCATCCGCACATATATAGTCACAAGCAGACATATGCAAAGGCAAAGAGTTTGGGCCCAATCCCAGAACATCATGTTGAAACCTATTTAAAGAACTGGGCATATTAACCACAGCTTCTCAGTATATTTATTCCTTAATGAAGTTTGTTGTAAATAATACATCTCTTTTTCCAACTAATTGCTTAGTACACAGTATCAATACTAGGAATAAGAACAATATACATAAAGATTTAAAATCACTTACTCTTGCCCAGAAAGGAGTCCAGTATTCAGCAAAGCATATTTTCAATAAGTTACCAGCAACCATTAAGAGTTTAGTTTCAGACAAGGCACAATTTAAACATAATTTAAAAGAATTTTTGGTGGCCAACTCCTATTCCATCCTTGAGTTTCTCAACAAGTGCAGTAGACCATTTTAATGAACATTTATTATACATTAATTTTTGACAATACTTGGTTGCAACAGCCAAGTAACCACCTACTGTGTAAATGATGGATGTACGGAAAGCAGATGGAAGTCTTAAGTCTGTAAATAGTGGAAGTTTAATTTTAAATCTTGTACAAAATCTGACTGTTCTTAACTTAGGATCACTGAAATGAATAATTTACTTTAACTTTTGACAATGCTTGGTTGTAAATATTAGAAGTTTGAATTTAATTCATGTACATAATTTTACTGTTTATTGACTGAGGATCATTAAAATTAATGAAACTCAAGTTTTTCTAATTACATTCTTGTAATGTGTTAATCTAATCTAATCTGGATTTACTTGGACCACTGGTCATTGTTACCCCAGGATTACACACACACACACACACACACACACACACAATTTATGAAAGTGTTGATGCCATGACAGTGTGGAACTGAGGAAAACAAAAATTAACCATCTTGCATAAGTATAGTTGCTACTCACCATAGAGAGGAGATGCTGAGTCGCAGATAGGCACAACAAAAGAGTGAGAAAATGAGCTTTCAGCCAACATGGTCATCCTCGGAGATAGAAACACACACACACACACACACACACACACACACACACACACACACACACACACACACGATTGCAGTCTCTGGCTGCTAAGGCCACCATCGGTACATAGACGAAGACTCATTTGTAATTGTAAAAACTAAGAAAAGCAAATGTCAGTCATACATAGATCAAACTGCCAGCTGTTGTGGTCCAGGTGGTGATTCAGGTATAACATACAATGTCAAATATCTCTGGATACTTTGAATGAAGTTCATTTTGCCACGAGTGCCAGGTATTGGTTCATTAAATGAAGAATGAATAACCTTCGTTCTCACTGTACCAGGTGTTTTCCATTGAGGATTTAGGTTTAAGATGGATTGAATCTAAGGTATTATGCAAAACTAAATTTGGAGCTACATGTGTGGTACTCTATTCTAGTACCTTTCAGTATATTTATAATTTTGATAATGGGTCATACTGTTTAATTTATATACCGTACTAGGTTTTTTATATCTAAAAACAAAGATGATGTGACTTACCAAACGAAAGCGCTGGCACGTCAATAGACACACAAACAAACACAAACATACACACAAAATACTAGCTTTCGCAACCAACGGTTGCTTCGTCAGGAAAGAGGGAAGGAGAGGGAAAGACAAAAGGATTTGGGTTTTAAGGGAGAGGGTAAGGAGTCATTCCAATCCCGGGAGCGGAAAGACTTACCTTAGGGGGAAAAAAGGATGGGTATACACTCGCATACACACACATATCCATCCACACATATACAGACACAAGCAGACATATACAGAGGCAAAAACTCTCCTCTTCCTATATGTATCGAACCAGGAATAACTCTCAGAAAAAGGACACAAATGGCAAATCCTTGGAAGCCCAACTGTAACCAAGATGCAATAAGACACAGATAAAAGCAAGGAGATGCAGGAGAGGAGTGAGAGGGAATAGAGTGGCTGAGGTGACCTGCCCAGAATGCAGCTGGAGGTCCCTGGGACACGGCATGCAGTGGGAGATGCACCCTCTTCATCCAACCACCAGTACCTCACCCTCCATTACCCCATAAAAACGTGCAGCTCACACAAGATGATAATATTTTAGGATAGACAAAACAACAACCATAAAAAAATAACAAGGACAAAAAGGTGAGAAGGTTATGAGACAGGCCAGAGTCCCCAGGGCCAGAGCAGGCGAGCAGTGGCCCCGCAACCCCTCAAGCAGTCAATGAGGCATAAGTGCCCCACCTCATAGGTATGAATAGAAACCACCTTGGCAAGCAATACTTCCCATTCAGCACTGCAAGTCTAAACTTCCACTATTCCTTTCCCCCTCTGCCTTTCCATTGGGGGGTCTTCCTTGCGCACGGATCAAGGCAGTCAGAAAGATGCCATGTTTCTTGACCCCCCAAAAGTAATTTGACTCAGTACTGCACAAATGCTTATTATCAAAAGTATGTTCATGTGGGGTATCAAGTGATATCCATGACTGGATTGAGGATTTATTGGAGGGGAGGGCATATGATGTTACATTGGATGGGGAGTCATCAACAGATAGAAGTAACTTCAGGTGTGCCCCAGGGAAGAGTGCTGGGACCATTACTGTTTGTGTTGTATATTAATGACTTTGAGACAATATTAATAGTAACCTCAGACTTTATGCAGATAACGAGGTACTGTCTGAGAAAAGTTGCACAAATTCAGTCAGATCTTGATAAGATTTCAAAGTGATGCAAAAATTGGTAGCTTACTTTAAAATATTTAGAAATGTAATATTGTGTACCTCAAAAAAACACCACCAACAACAACAACAACAAGGTATCCTATGACTACGGTATCAATGAGTCACAGCTGGAAACTGTCATCTCATACAAATATTTATATGTAACAATTCTATTGCCCTCGGAACAATTTCATCCATCCTTTTCAATCTCCAAACTCACAGTCTGTTATCCAGAAACCTTTACAGCCACCTAAAGCTTTCATTTGCCCATTTCCCATTTTCCTAGCACCAACCTAACCCAAATGGACCCCTGCTCCATCTATCTGCACCTGTTCAGTAAAGTGTCAAATGGCTCTGAGCACTATGGGACTTAACATCTATGGTCATCAGTCGTAAAGTGTCACTCCCCATAGCTAGACCCCAGTTCCACATTTTGTTTCTTAATTGCTGCCTAAGCAATGGACCACCAATCAAAAGCCTAACTATAATATTTTTGATCATACAATAATTTTTATTTACTTTATTTATTTATTTTATTTTATTTATTTATTTATTTATTTATTTTTTTTTATCCCATCCCTCCTCTCGCAACAATCTTCATTTCACCTTTTCCAATAATGGCAGTTCAGTACCCCTTACATACCTGATACTGCAAAAACATATCTCCATGGCACAGGCATCCCAGAAACAACTTTGCTCCCTCTGCAAGATAATGTTACTATGCAATCCCAAACACATCTCAAAATTGAAACCCTTGCCTTCTAACACCTGGAAGAGCATTCCACACAATACATCAATAAATTGTGCAACCTGTTGACATCCCACTCCCTGCTTGGAGCACTGCTACCCATCAACTCCTATGCCTACCATTGCAAAGCTCTTCATCCACCCCTCGCAGCATCCAGTCATAGCCAAATGCGTCACTCAGCCCCACACCCAAGTGTAATCACACTGGACTTGACAGATACCTATTCCCTTTCTCTCGATCCCCACAGTGAGAACACATCTTTGTCACCAATCCTACCAACCAAAGCCAATGTAATCCAAACAATGAACCTTGTCTTCTCCAGTTCATATTACCATCAAACCATGACCTTGTCTCCCCCCCCCCCCCCCCCAGCCACCTCCTGCTCACCTTCCAGGAATCCCTTACCTCCAACTTGGCCTTACCATCCTTCCCTAGGCCCCATCAAAATAACACCAATCTCTCAGCAGGAGAAAGAACAGCCACACATCCTGGCTGAATCATCCTCCCCATAGACAAAGGCTCTGCCACTTTATGATGAATCACAGAGACTACCTGACAGATGGCTTCTGCCAGCCATCTGTCCCCTCCACCTAAAAGCTCCGCTACAGTGATCACATTCCCGAAGTCCAACATAACCTCCAATTCCTTATGAGATCCTTAAGTCCATCCCATAACCTCTCCCAACGATGGCCTGCACACCCAACTTCTATATGCTCCCCAAAATTCATAAACCCAACAATCCTGGATGCACTATTGTAAATGGTTATTGTGCTTCTACTGAAAGTTTTCCACTCTTGTTCATCAACGTCTCAAATCAATTGCCCAAAACCTAGCCCCTCACATCAAGGATACTAACCACTTTCTTCAACAACTCTCTACCGTCCCCACCCCTTCACCTCCTGATCCCTAATGTTGATGCTGTCTCATTACACAACATCCTCATGCCCATGGCCTTACTACTATCAAACACTACCTCTCCCAATGTCTTTCAGACTCCAAACCCACTATCTCATTCATCATACACTTTACCAACTATATCCTCTCGCACAACTACTACCAATTTCAGGGGAGATTATACAAGCAAACCTGCAGCACACCCATTGGAATTTGTATGGCAGCCTCCTGTGCCAACCTTTTTATGGGCCATCTAGAGGAAACCTTCCTAGCTTCCCAAAATCCCAAACCCCTTGTCTGGTTCAGCTTCACAAATGATATCTTCATGATATCCACTCAAGTGTCACTGTTTCTTCACAACCTCAACACCTTCTCTCCCATCTGCTTCACCTGGTCCTCCTGAATCCAACATGCCACGTTCCTGTACGCTGAACTCCACCTCCCCAATGGTTCCATCCACACCTCTGTACATTAAATCCACTAATCACTATCAGTATCTGCATTTCAACAGCTGTCGTCCCTTCCACACCAAAAAGTCCCTCCCTCACAGCCTGGCCACCCACAAATGGCTTATCTGTAGTGATGAGAACTCCCTTGCCCAGTATGCTTAAAGTTTCACAAGAGCCTGGAGAGACTCCCCCCCCCCAAACCCAGCCCATAAAAAAATTCCCAGTGGCATTTCCTCACACACCCCTAATCCTCCCTTCACCCCGCAGAACCAGCCACAAAGGAGCACCTACCCCATCATCTAATATAACATGGACTGAAACAAATTAACTTCGTCATTCGCCTGGGCTTTGATTATCAATCACCATGCCCTGAAATGAGGAACATCCTACCAAGATCCTTCCCACACCCCACCCACCCAAACCACACAACATCCTAGTCCATCCCTACACCATTCGCCTCTCCTAAACCTTTGCCTCTGGGATAATATACCTTTGGAAGACCCAGGTGCAAAAGCTCCCCAACCCACCCACCCTGCGCTTCCTACTCCTGTCAGGTCAGAGGCTTATACTACTCCATCAGAGGTAGGACCACCTTTGAAAGCAACCTTGTCATCTACCAACTCTGCTGGTATTACTGCATAACTTCTTATGGTGTGTGTGTGTGTGTGTGTGTGTGCGTGCGCGTGTGTGTTTGGAGGTTATGGGTGCTCAACAGTGAGGTTATCAGTGCCCTTACACTCATCAAAACAGACGGATGTGGCTAAAAACTCAAAAATTGTTCCACAATTAAAACTAACGATGCATCAGATTAAAATACAAGTAAAACTACATGGGAGGTAACAGAAAGGCACGTGCAAACGTCACTAGCTGACTATTTGGAAAAAATATGGGTGAGACAGTTACCCTGTTAATACATTAAAACCACCTCCCAAAAATCTTGGGAAAAATGTTGGACAATTCACAAAACTTTAAAACTAGAACCACATTTGTTTGAACGTTACTTAAAATAGAGGGCAGATCCATCAGCAAGCCCACCATGGCCCGCTGGTCCCGAAAATAAAACACAGGCCAAAAAAATGTGGTGCACAGAGATTTGTACGCCACAAGCACCACACATTGGAAGGCCCTACGCTGGAGCAAGAAGCCATGCATCATAGGGCTGTGACCTTCACAAAGACGAGTAACGAGGACTTTGTCCCATCGACATGGCTGGAAAGAGGTATGCCACGGCTGAGTTGTGGACTCTACTACACAGAGCTTATTGTTTTTCACTTCCGGTCGCTCATCCTACCACTGATGCCAGACTCTGGAGCACAACAGCGAGACTACAGGATGCAGGGGATGACATGCTGAAACAGCTGAGGATCATGACACAGTTCCTTGGCTGCTAGATCCGCCCTTTCATTCCTCACAATACCCATTTGCCCTGGTACCCAGCAGAAAGACACCACCTTCCTCAATCATGGTAGTTTGAGCAGGGCATCCCGGATATTCTGGACTACTTTATCTGCTGGGTACATTGGTTGTAGATATGCAAGTATTTTAGTATGTTACTCTACAAGTAAAATTTAAGAAAAAGTTCATATAAACAAAGGTCTGCAAATGTTTAGTTATGGAGTTACGGCTAATAAAAGATTTTGCGCGAAATTTAGCAACTTCGCTAATATGAAGCCATCACAAAATTGTACGAGGCTAAAGCAAAGCATGATTTCCATTTATTTTGTTGTTATTGGCCTGGTGAATCTAATAAAACATGTCCCAGATGTGTATCTGCAGTAGTTTTCCAGAATATCCAGAGAAGCAAAGATTATTATACAGGTAAATTTGTTTACTTTCCATTAAGAATGTAGAAACATTTATGTCACTGTTGGCAACCATTAGCAAGTTGTTTCAGTTGTTTCCTGACCTTGAAACAGTTAGTTTTCTGTATCGTTCAGTGAAAGAACATAATAACGACAGTGTATTTAAGTGAAGCCACATAGCAACTGTTGTAGTTTGAAGGTTATTTATGAAATAGGGATGCCTCGGTGGAGACATTTTTGAACATTTATTGTGAATGTATTGTGAAATTGTATGTACACTGTACAACTTCCTTAACACTGAGCTTTTGTTTTTTATGGTTTAACATGAATTCAAGTGTGCTATGGTATTAATAAAAGCAGATTATCTGACACATTCATACAGTTACAGTTAATGTTATTACCATCTTCTTTCCAAAATTAAATTCTCTACAACTTCTGTTGGAAACTTTATGCAATTGTCTGGAATTTAAAAAAAACAAATTGGGCCAAGTAGTTAATAAATTAAAAATTTTACAAAATTACGTCTTTGCTTCTCTGGATGTTATGGAAAACTACTGCAGATACACGTCTGGGACATGTTTTATTAGATTCATAAGATCAATAACAACAAAATAAATGGAAACTGTGCTTTACTTTAACATCGTACAGTTTTTTGATGGCTTCATATTAGCAAAGTTGCTAATTTCAGGAAAAATCTTTTATTAGACATAACTCTGTGACTAAAGATTTGCGGGCCTATGTTTATATGAACTTTTTTCTTTAGTTTTACTTGTAGAATAACATATTAAAATATTTGCATATCTTCATGAATCAACCTGCATCGAAGACAGTAAAGTCTCAGGCAGTCAGACCTTGAGGACACAATCTGGCAAAACACAGTGCAACCAACTGAGGCCTCCTGATTAGACCCTCTGTAAAGAGAGCTTCATAGTTGTGATGCTCATATAAAATGTCAGATAATATCGCATGAAAAACAGAAGCAGGAGTGCAATCTCTCCTATACTGCACCAAATCTAAAATTACTCTGGGCCTCTGCCCTAACCTTGGTGGTAGACGGTTAAAAGCCTAGGTTTGATGTTGTACTTGCTCCACACCAAATGACTCCAGCACATGCTGCACACAAATAAGTGGAGAAAAGGCTGGCCCAATTCCCTCGCCGTGGACAGCGCCAATGATCAAATAAGAAGGCCTCACCAATCCAGACACTGTGCACCCACAGTCCAGAAGCGAACGCACATAAGTCCTGTAAAACTGGAACAGATGTACCCTGTCCGCTCCCCAAGATCTGTGACTAAGGCGTTTTACAATGTTCAGTGCCTTGAGAGTTCTGTCTTTCAGGTCTCTCAGGTGTGGCAACCACGACAATCTGGAGCAAAAAATGAGTCCCAGAAACCTCACTGAGACTCAAGAATGTAGGGTGGTGTTCCTCATATGCAAGTTCGGTAAATTAAAAATATGATGAGAATGATTAAAATGAAAACAAACACACACACACACACACACACACACACACACACACACACACACACACACACACACACACTCACTCACTCTTATCTGCAGAAAACTGAAAATCTGTCTTTGCAGCCTACTCATCTAAGCTCCACAACATAAGCTGCAACTGATTGCTCGCTGTTGCAATACTAGAGGAGGAAGAGAAAACAACAAAATTGTCGACAAATAAGGAGCACTGTACAAGAACCTTACCATAGACATGAAGCTGTTTATGGCTATGGCAAAGAGGGCAGCACTTAAAACACCGCCCTGAGGGATGTCATTCTCCTGTTTAATACGATTGGACAGTGTGTCACCAACACGAGTCCTAAAAAACTGCTAACACAGGAAAGACCATAGGAAGATGGGGAGGTGGTCATGAAAGCCCCACTGAAGCAGCTGCGTGAGAGTACTGTGTCTCCAAGTAGTATCGCACACGTTACTGATACTGAAGGACATGCTGATACAGTAATGGTTATGTAGGGAAGACTGATGAATGACCACCTCTAGCAGGGTCAGGTTGTCGACGGTGGACCGAAATCTCCGGAATCCACACTGAGAGTGGCTAAGGAGTTGTCTGGTCTCTAACAAAATGACAGACAACAGCTGACCATCCACTCCAGGGCCTTTCCAACACAGCACGTTAAGATGATACTCCGGTAACTACTGATACACACGAGATCCTTTCCTAGTTTGAGGACAGGTATCAAAACTGCCTTTCACCATGAGTTGGGGAAGTGACCTGGAGAAAGGGGAGTTGTAGGACTTAGAATTGTTGGGTCCAAAGTCCAACTTGCCCCTCTCTACATCACACGGTAGTGGCGAAACATCTGTTACTGGCTGGAATGGGCTGTAGTTTTTGCAAAATGCTCTGCCAGTGTCTGAATGATGTCCCTGGGAGGTGTTTGGAGACACCTTTGTTTCAGGACTATTGCTATTGGCAAATGACTGCATTTACTGCAAATCCTCTGGCTGGCTTCCCAAACATTTGCAGATCAAGTGGAACCATTGATAGAGTCCAGGAATGCTTGCCATGACCTCTTCCTAATCTCCTTAATTATATGTTGAGCCTTGGCTCTCAAGATTTGAAAGGCTAAGATGTTGTCTGCAGTTGGGCAGAATTTAAACCATCAAAGAACTGGATGCCTATACTGGATTGCCGAAGGGCACTCATCAGTCCGCCAACATACAAGTCGCCTCCTAAGATGACGTGAAGACTTCGGGATGGATAAGTCAGCAGCATGATGGGTCACTCTCGTAATGTGGTCCACTCACTCCTGGATGCCATTACGGTGTTCAAACACAACCAGCTAGCCCTGCTGACCATCCACTGTGGTGGGTTCTGTTGAAGCAATCCTCCATCCAGTAGGTTAATGTGACAAGGAAAGTGGTCACTGGAATGAAGTTTGTCAATGACTTCCCACTGAAGAAAGTCTGCAAGGGCTGTAAAGCAGGGAGGTAGGTCGATGGCTGAGAATGACTCAGTAGCAGCACCCACTCCCAATTAATACCTCCACATCACCATCATTTGTCACCTCCCAACAGCTCCAACACCCATATATCATGTGCCACACTTGTGCATCTGCCACCCCTCCCACACTCCTAGCCAGCAAACTGGTTGTCTCTCTCCCAGCCGCTAGCTATGTATCCCCAAACCATTAATCCTGCCTCCCACCTCTCTCTCCATCTACTCACCCACCCCTTACAACCTGCCACCTGCCAAACTGCAATCCTGGCATTGTCCATCCAGCCAGCACCATGTAGATGCACAGGAGGTGTGTGTGTGTGTGTGTGTGTGTGTGTGTGTGTGTGTGTGTGTGTGTGTGTGTGTGTCATGAAATGGAACGATCACATAATATTCTCTATCGTATGTAAAGCTAGTGGCAGACTGTGGCTCATTGGCAGAATACTAAGGAAATGCAATCAGCCTACGAAGGAGATAGCACACAAAACACTCGTGCGATCCATTCTAGAATACTGCTCATCTGTCATGCTCATACCATGTTGGACTAATGGGGTGGGAGATTCCATGGTAACTCACGTTACATTTTGAAATCACTGTTTTATTAGGTTGACTTGTTATCAATCTATAAACCCATATTTTCTTATGCAAATCATCATTATAAATTGCATTATTCAGGCAAAGATCTTGAAGTGTTATTTAAGCAGGGCAGAGCATTAAAATTAAAGAATAACAATGTAATTTATGTTGTGACTCACGTTACAAATTTGGGACATCCTATTCCTAATGTGCATTTCAGGTCAAAAGTGTCCTCAAACTATTACGAGTATGGATCTGGTTTTGATCACAGAAAATGCATATTAAGTTGGCATTCAAATGACAGAATTACAAATTTCTAAAAATATTTATACCATGTGAAATATTGTAATATATTAAAAAAGATGTGTGACTCAATGTTACATGACTCATGTTACTTGCTACTTCTTGTTCGAAAAACTTTTTTCTTACTAGCAGAGAAATGAAAATATGACATTATGTGCCAAATAAGATAAACCTAACATCAACATTTCACTTTTCAAACATTATGAAAAATTATAAGAGCAAATCTGGGAAAATGAACTGTAAATTCAACTAAAAATCAGAAAACTGAAAATGTCCTCTTGCACTGACACCATCAAGTCGATTAATTTTCTTTATAATTTCAGCACATTTTACAGGCCATTTCCAATAGTAACCAGCACACTCCATTGCACTAATTAAGTAAGGTTTTCCAAAAACTGCACGTACTTCTCCAGCATTATATTTACTGTTATATTCTACTTTGTACCAGTCTCCAATTTTCATACTTTCTTTAGTTTCTTCAGTATGATGATCTGCAGCAGCACAATTCTTTGGAGACAGCAGATATATTTGTAGTACTCATTTCTTGTAGTGAAAGCAGTGAACGCTTTTTATGTTTGGTACTGAGGCGCTGAAGAAAATATTTAAGCCAGATTAAGTTTCGTATTGATTCCTTGAATTTCATCAATAGACACATGAAAAACCTGCATAGTTGTGGTACCTGCAGCTACCTGAGCGAAAGTTGATGCATCACCTACTATACATTTTTGCTTTTTTACTGCATACCCCCTAGCCGTTCTGCAACTGCACCAATTCCATCTATGGCTCCTTTACCATGGGTTGTAGCAAATAAGTTCCAATGGATTTCCACATTAAGATATGATTAAAATTGGGGTACAGCAGCAGTAACATATTTGTTTTTAAATTGTGAGGCAAGTCCATCTGACCAGGTTGGAAGTACCTTTACATTTTCAGGTATAGTTGACAGTACATGATAATGTAAGTAATTGCAGCACTTGAGTCATGGCTTTATCCAGAGCACTATGTGGCTTATACAGTGACCAACTTGCTTTACTAGGTTGCTGATCTTGCATCTTATGCTGCCTATGTTTTCTAACTCTCTCCCTCTTTTTAGCTTTTCTTTCTTCTAACAACAGTCCTTGCTTATGTTGACTCAATTGTAGAGACTTTTCTTTCTGCTTCTGCTGAATTTTTTGAGCTTCTTCCAGATGATTCTTAAATTCTTCATATTTTCTTTGACTCTTAACTTTTCCCTCCTCTTACTCAGCCTTTCTGCTGCTGCTAAGAGCATCCTCCTCTTCTAACCTTAAAATAATAAAACTGTGACTCAGACTATGTGACTCATGATACACATTTAATTTTCTGCTTTACATTACTGGTTGAAATTGGGAAATTTTTAGTAGTGATATTAGTTACACATTCACACTAAGAAGGAAATTACTGAACAAGATAAAGTTACCTCTAACATCTCTCTTGGTATAAAAACTTAATTACATGAAAGTGACTCATGTTACATGAAAGTTCATGCTGTTGTATTATATTATTTACCCGAACCTATAATTTACCTACTTCAGTTTTATACTCTTTATGCAATACATTAGGATATGTAACAGTAATACAAATAATGATATGTTAATTCTTACCTTTCAATTAGTTGAAATGAAGTTCCAAAATCTCCAATAATTCACACTCTCATCGCATGAAAAATACATGGTGTTATAAAAATGGCTACAAATTGTGGAGGGAAAGCAATAATGGGTGACAAACCATTGTTGCCAAACAGTAAAAACTTCAGCCTTTCCTAAAAATTTATAAAAAGTACCAAATTTTAAACTTTCGCATATCGAAAGTGTGTCCTACTTTACGTGGAAAATCCCGGATACTAAACACAGACAAAGACCAGCAGCACAACTGGTCACAGTTTTGTTTGAGCCATAGGAGAGTGTCACAAGTTTCTAGAACCAACTTCAAAGAGATGAATTTAGAAATGTATTACAACCCACTATGAATCATTCCTATAGCGGCTGCGAAGACAAGATTGGACAAATTACAGTGTGCACAGAGGCTTTTAAGCAATCATTCTTCCTGCTCACCATATGTGAGTGAAACAGGGAAAAAGCCCTTATATCTGGTACAACAGGATATACTCACCGCCATGCACCTCACAGTGGTTTGTAGAGTATCAATGCAGAATACTGTAATTGCTTGTTGTGCCACAGTACACATACACTGTATGGATGATGAAGTGGTCCCTTTGCCTTTCTCATAATTGATGCAAAATATATGTAGGCCCTACTTACGTAATACGCAACGAAAGGCTTCTCAGAGATTTGATTGCTATATAACACACCTTTTCTGATTTTATCTAGAAGTTTTAATTTTTATACCAATGAGTGTGTTAATTATGATGTAAACATAGACCACAGATTAGCCCTCATCACAATCGAGAGCAGAGGGCATAATCAGCATTCAACCAGTCAAGCTGGACATACAATTTTGGGGTCACCAGAAGGGTCCAATACCACCCGTTGGCTTCGATCCATGACATAAGTCTATTGTTGTGTGTGACGTCACAACGGCGCAAAGTTTAGTTTGTGAGTGTTGCGTGTTTGCAGATGTCTTGTTGTGCTGTCGGTGGTACTCTCTGGTGGCGTGTTCATGGGTTGCGGGTATCGTTTTGCTGTTGGTTTAGTGTGCACTTGTGATGTGTTTGTAGGTGGTGTGTGGTTGTGGTTGGTGGTGCTCTCTGGTGGGGTTTGTGTGTTGTGTGTCATATTGGGTTCATTGGAGTTGTTGACATTGTCGGGTGTTCTTCTGGTGATTAGTGAAGTTCTAGTGGAATATTTTGCAGTGAGTTGATGGTTTAATTTTTGGTTATTCCTATGTTAATGTAGTGTCGTATGTGGTGTGTAGTCTTTGAATTTTTTACATTACTTTTCTTATGTCATTGTTAGGAATGGATATGACCGATAAAGTCAACAGTTTTCAGTTGTGGGGCACGATGGGTGACAGTACTACGTCGCTTATCAAATTCCTGCAACTGTTTGGACTTATGGCCAAGCTGGTGAAATGTGCTGCATGTGGTGAATATATAAAGTTAAGGAAAGTTCTGGTGTCTTGGGCCAGGGACGGCTATATGTAGAGGAGCCGGCATGATAACATTTAGCGCTCCATTCGCTTGGTACCTGGTTCTAGAAGTCTGGGTTGGGCGCGCGTGAAATTGTGTTGATGAGTTATCATTTTTGTTTTCAGTCCTCTCACAGTTTTTGTGCGCATGAGGTGGGTGTGAGTGAGCAAACGGTCCTTGATTGGTATTCTTTTTGTCGCGAGGTTTGTTCAGAGTACATTAAATACAGGGGTCAGTTGGGTGGGCCTGGAGTAGTGGTTGAGATTCATGAGTCACAGTTTGGTAGGAGGAAGTATGGGAGGAGTACGCCTGTGGTTGGTTTATGTGCGTGGGGGGGGGGGGGGGGGGGGGGCTGTGGTATCGGGGTCTGGGTCTTCTCAAAGTGTGTTTAAGGTTGCTGAACATCGTACAAAGAGGGAGTTAGTAGAGTTAATTCAGGAGTATGTAGAACAGGGGAGCACTGTAGTTTCTAATGGGCTTGCTTCTTATAGTGGGTTGGGTTGGGAGCATTACAATGACTTAGTAGTCAATCACAATGTAGAGTTTAAGAATTATGAGTGGGGCCTGTACAAATACTAAAGAGGGGTTTTGGGGGGGCTGTTAAATCTGTTATAGGGAGGGGGAAGAGGCACTCTTCCAACCTTCAGTTTCATTTAGATGAGTATTGTTGGCGAAAGAGCATCCCTGAGGGGTATCCTATGTTTAGGGTTTCCTTAAGGGCTGTTACGAAGATGTACAGGCCCAGGGTTGTGAGTTAGTAAGGTTTTTGGGGGGGGGGGGGGTGTGGCTGTGGCTCTAGGGAGGGGGAGGGGGGTTGGTGAGGTTTGGGGAGGTAGGTGGGTGGGGGGTAGTTGTGGATTTTTGTTTTTGTTGTGGAGGATTCTTAGGCTGTGTATGTTTTTTTGTTTTTGTTTAGTATTTGTTTCTTCAGTTTTGATTTTTTGGGAGTGGGGAGGTTGGGAATTTTATTTGGTTGTGGTTTATTTTGTGTGTGTGTGTGTGTGTGTGTGTGTGTGTGTGTGTGTGTGTATTTGTGGTGTCCGATACAGGAGACAGCACCGGAGCTTTCATGTGGTGAGTTGTCTCTTTTTTTGTTCATGTTTTTATCTGGTTAGATGATTCGTGGATTGTGAGAGTGTGTGTGTGTGGGGGGGGGGGGGGGGGGAGGGAGAGGGTGTTGCTGGTATTGGTGAGTTGGTTTTGTATGTTGTTGTTGACCTGTGAGGTCAATGGAAGTGTTTGATTCAAAATTTGGTGTTTTATTAGTTTTTGAGGTAGTGATGATTGTGGAAGTGATTGTACATATGGGTTTTATGGATTGGTATCGGGAGTTTCCGTTCATCTTTATAGGTCAAGGGAAGTGTTCAATTCCAAATTTGATGTTTTCTTGTGGTTTTTGAGGTGGTGATGATTGTGGAAGTGGTTGTAGGTTTGGGTTTTATGAATTGGTATTGGTAGTTTCTGTTGAGCTATATAGGGCACGGGAAATGTTCGATTCCAGTAGATATTGTTTCTACATGATTTTGGGAAGGTTGTGGTCATTTTATTTTACTGGTTTTGTCTAGTGGCGTGTGTTTATTTTTTGTTTGTCCCCACCCAAAAACCCCCAACTTCCCCCACTTGTTTCATTATATTACTAGAGAAATATGTGTTTGATGGTTTTTCGATCTATTTTCATGTTTATTGTCATGTTTACGTAATGATGTCATAGTCGCGATATGGGAGTAGTTGTGAATGGTCGTTTCTGCTATATTGGTGACGTCATTGGTCAAAGTAGATGGGTGGAATTGGACGTTTCCATTAACTCCAATCTGGGCATGTGACAAATGGTGCTCACATTGAACATTTATAAGGTTCTTGGTAAAACTGTTTGAGTAGCTCTTTCATTTGACATATCATTTGTAATTGCAAGTTTAATATAATAAATATAATAAAGCGTTAAAACTCCTATATTCATTTATAAACACCCTGTATAATAGACCAATCTCTGGCAACTATTTTGAGCACATTATGTACATAATATATTGCACATAAACTACAAACAATGCGTCACCACCACGTAACTTTTCTAAACTTTCAATCCAAACCTAAGGTTTAATTATGCTGTTGCACATGCACAATGTTGATCCAATTACAATTCTCCACATTTTCAGTCAGCAGGATGTTTAGTTTTTATATGGCACGCCGCCTCAATTATCTAAACCTTTCTAATTACATTGTATCTAAATGTTTAATGCTTTAAATAAACAAGTGAGCACAGAACAATTTATCGCCCAGTGAAAATATTAAACCCTGAGCAAATTTACTCACATGCTTCTTACCAATGTCATACAGGATACTTGACAGAGAGATCGACATCTGTCTCCTCTGATGACGTGACAGGTTCTAGCTTTCAGTTTATGCCTTTTCTCAACTATTGTGTAAATAAACTATGATAAGTAAGGGCACTACTACCTGTCCGTTCAGACTAATTCTGAAGACTAGCTGAACTTACCATTTAGTGTAATACTCTGGGGCACATTATGCAAGTCTCCTCGTTTTAGTACTTCTGAAAATGCAAGCTCCAACGCAAGTATCGCTGCCTGTGATTTCTTCTCACTGCCCTGCCATACGAGAAACATACATTAAAAAATAAAATCATCACCACCTACACACAAACAACGCTCGAATCAGACATAATCTTGAACTAACATCTATTAAGGAAAGTATGTCGATCAGATTATTTGCATATTTTCTGTTCTCTAAAAAGAACAAAACTTTATTACGAAGCTCTTTCGAACACATGGTCTACGTTTTCAAAACAAACACTGACAGGCAATTCAGAGACTCTCAATCATAGTACAATTGCACAGAGATCGCACATCCCCTGCCCAAAGAGTTTAGAATATGAAGTAGGATTTCCATAGGCATGAATTTGAACGCCGAAATTATATACACAAGTAATGTGAGAGCTCACACGAGACAGAAACTCGTGTAATATTCGAGGAAACAAAGTTGACACCGGGCACAGTCGTTGATGGGAGAGACCGTAAATGGCAAATGCCTTTACGGTCACTCCCATCTGCCACCACGCCGAGTGTCAATTTTGTTTGTGCGAGTAATATGACCTTTGGTAACATGCCTTTGGTTCGATGCCACGCCATCTGAAGCGATGCATGTATATCAATCCATCACCTAGTTTTCTTATTGGCTGATTTTTAGTATTCCACGTTGGTTTCATCACAGTGTGCACCTGTTTAAGACTTCTCGTGTGTATTGCACACGCTGAACTGCGTTGTAAATATTTTACTCGTATTGTGGTTGCTTTCGCAGTATTGGATGGTGTAAACGATTCCAAACTTGTTTTGTTGTATAAAAGAAGCTGCTTTCGTTGCATAGTGGTCTGTATCTGTTATTACTTACGAATCTGAGTGCCGATTGTTCTATTTAAAAGGATTGCAAGTATATTGCTAGTATTGTACTCTATATTTTGTTTGCGTCCATTTCCCGTACTTTCACAAATTTAATGTAGAATTCACTGTTAGCAGATTTTGACAGTACTGGTATTCAGCCTTATTATATCTTACCACGGAATGAATATGTAATTCTGCTTTGAATGGTGTTGCTTGTTGCCATGAGGGCCATGCATTTCACAGTGGCTGGTGGAGTAAGGAGATGTAGGTAGTAGGCCCTACGCTTTGTTGTCTGGGTGAGTAGAGCAGTCTTTCTTGCAATCCTAAAAGTGCGACAGTAATTACACAAGTGTTTTCACATGTTTTTAACAGATACTACAATTATGCAATAAGGACACCTTAGCACAAGCCACTGAAAATTTCTATGGTATCCCTTAAATGCTACAGTACGAAAAACGTGTGGCAACAAAAATTTAGAATACGATCACTATACTTACCGTGTTTTTAGATCTACCTATTCACATATGATACGTAACTAGTAAAAAAAAAAAAAAAAAAAAAAAAAAAACATGAGTCCGTAGAATATCATGTGACAAAACAGTATCTATTTCAGGGGCGGGCAGGATTTCGGCTCGTGGCTTTTCCCGGCGCGAGTCCCAAAGTGCTCGGCCTCGCTTCTCATTTCCCCCACCGCTCTGTCACGCTGTCAGAGCGCGAGAAGGAGGAATAGCAGAAAACTGCGAACGCTCGCAGTTAAATAGCAAAAAAAATGACTCTGAGCACTATGCGACTTAACCTCTGAGGTCATCAGTCGCCTAGAACTTAGAACTAATTAAACCTAACTAACCTAAGGACACCACACACATCACAAAACTCGGATGGACAACACTGAAACACTCGTCTTACAGTCCTGACCTGGCTCCATGTGACTGCCCGAGGCAGGATTCGAAACTGCGACCGTAGCGGTCGCTCGGTTCTAGACTGTAGCGCCTAGAACCGCACGGCCACTCCGGCCGGCGTTAAATAGCAGTGCAGTCCCACTGCATATTATTTGATCTTATATTTCTCATTTCTCAACAACATATGTCACAAACGAAACAAATTTTCAGTATTATTTCATTATTTTTGGCGTACTGAAGACATAATACAATTTTCATCAGAACTGTAGGCATGAGTATTTATAAACACAGACTGTTTCAAAGAGATTCGCCCCCAAGTTGCCACGTAGTCGTGAAGTTTTAAGTTTCATAATCGAAATTGTCTTTCACGCAAATACGTCCATCGAAATATTGTAGTACTTTTGCAATCTCGTTATGGAGACTTGGAAACACTACCTGAGGAAAGCAATGTAGACGTCCTGGACAGTTTTGACGTGAAAATGTTTGTCATTACTATACGCACAAACAAAGTGGACACTCGGTGCGGTGGCTGATGGTAGCGACTGTAAAGGCATTTCCCATTTACGGTCGCTCCCATCAGCCACCGTGCCGAGAGTCAACTTTGTTTGCGCGTATATTACAACTGGAATTACCTTGTAGGTCAATCAGTTACATCGGCATATGCACAGGGTTGCTTGCAACAGAAACAGCAAATGATCACAAAAATAGCACAGAAACCGATGTAAGATTGACACCGTACTCAAAATTTTTATAAATCTATTCTTGTAATTGTTGCAAGGCCACAATGAATTCCGCAGACCTCGCCTTTTATTTAATGGTAGTGAGCTTAGGGTAGTGGAGTGTCTTTGTCAGAATATGACCCTTCTACAACGCTATTTTCTTTTTAAATGCATTCCCTCAAATCAGAAAGAAGTTATTTTCCAATATCTTACTGTGGGCAGTGTGCTGCCTAGTCCACTTAAAATTCCATTCCAGATGTTCTAATTTTCGTTCCTATACTCCTTTTCCATCACAAATTCAACAATATCGAGTTTTAAATTGAAAAATCGTTCCAGGCATGTCCCTTGACTTTGTGGGAGTCGCCAGAAGAACACCTGTGAATGCATATAAACGCAGCATTATTCTGCAGCTATGAGCGCACAGACGATCTGCTTTACTCTTCGATTTTTATTAATATTCTTTGTACTATGGTAACTCCAAAAGAAATGCACACTATTTTTTTTTTTAATCCATCTTTTATTCTACATTTTTTAAAGTTTTATAGTGTCTAGACATATCCTTTAGGAACAATATTTTCATTTCTCCACATAATTTCCATCCCTCTCAACTGCCTTACGCCATCTTGGAACCAGCGCCTGTATAGCCGCACGGTAAAATTCTGGACCAACCTGCTGGAGCCACTGTTTGGCAGCGTGCACAAGGGTATCATCATCTTCAAACCTTGTTCCACGAAGAAAGTCTTTCAGATTCCCTAAGAGATGATAGTCACATGGAGACAGGTCAGGACTGTAAGGTGGGTGTTTCAGTGTTGTCCATCCGAGTTTTGTGATCGCTTCCATGGTTTTTTGACTGACATGTGGCAATGCATTGTCGTGCAACAGCAAAACATCCAGCCGATGTGGTCAAACACGTCTCAGTCGAGCATGAAGTTTCTTCAGTGTCGTCACATATGCATCAGAATTTATGGTGGTTCCACTTGGCATGATGTCCACAAGCAAGAGTCCTTTGGAATCGAAAAACGCCGTAGCCATAACTTTTCCAGCAGAAGGTGTGGTTTTGAAATTTTTTTTTCTTGGGTGAATGTGCATGATGCCACTCCATTGATTGCCTCTTCGTCTCTGGTGAAAACTGATGGAGCCATGTTGCATCATCTGTCACAATTCTTCCAAGAAATTCATCTCCACCATTCTCGTACTGTTGCAAAAGTTCGCTGCGTACCGTTTTTCTCGTTTCTTTGTGAGCCACTGTCAACATCCTGGGAACCCACCTGGCACAAACCTTTTTTATCGCCAAAATTTTCAGTATTCTGTAAACACTTCCTTCCCCTATCCCAACGTAGCGTGACAATTCGTTCACTGTGAAGCGTCTGTCAGCAGTCACCAATTCGTTAACTCTCTGCACATTGTCTCGAGTGTGTGCAGTGTGTGTGTGTGTGTGTGTGTGTGTGTGAAACCTTACGGGATTTAACTGCTGAGGTCGTCAGTCCCTAAGCTTACACACTTTTTAACCTAAATTATCCTAAAGACAAACACACACACCCATGCCCAAGGGAGGACTCGAACCTCCGTCGGGACCAGCCGCGCAGTCCATGACTGCAGCGCCTAGACCGCTCGGCTAATCCCGCGCGGCAGTGTGTGCACTACGAGGCCTGCCGCTGCGAGGACAATCCTCAATATTGACATGCCCACTTTCATCATGTAACCTGCTTGCCCGCCTACTAACTGTACTGCGATCGACAGCAGCATCTCCATACACCTCTTTCAATCTCTTGTGGATGTTCTCACTGTCTCGTTTTCACAGCACAGGAGTTCTATGACAGCACGTTGCTTCTGACGAACGTCAAGTGTAGCAGCCATCTTGAAGACATGCTGTGACGTCGCCACTCGCGGGAACAGGTTGAACGAAGTTTGAAAACAAGCGGGAAGGATGTATCTACATACTGTAAAACTTTCACACATGCAGAATGAAAACTGTATTTTTACAAAAATAGTGTGCATTTCTTTTGGAGTGACCCTCGTATTTGCTTGTGTTTTGAGTTGATTAGTGTTCGAGCTTGAGAAAAAATAAAAAGTTATTACTTGACTACTACACTGCATCTCTTCAGCAGATCTAGATAATCTGTAGTTGACCAAAGTGGTGACCCTGTATATTGAATTCCGTTTTTGACGAGCAAATGCAGTACCGATCGGTGTCATCTGCCTCAGAGTCGGCACGTCCGCTCGACTCACAGAGTACTACGGATCGGCGCGATATTTTGTTGAAAGACATCGAAGATTTACGACGCGACATTGAAAACCAGGAAAATGCTGCTTTGAACTTTTCTATTGCGTCAAGGAACAGCCGTCTGCGGATGACACCAGCAAGATCAAGATACGCCCACCGCAATTCATTCCTGATAAACCAGAATTATGGCTTGCAATGCTGTATCTCACTTTCCAGCACCACGGCATTGTAAACAAAGATACTAAATTTTTGATCGCTGTTAGAGCGCTCGACAGTAAAACAGCAACGATCAGCACGAATATAATACTCCACCCGTCCTCCATGCATAAGTATACGCATTTTAAACAGTTACTCCTTGAGCGACTACATCGGCAAGTGGAGCAACGTATCCAACAAGCACTACATGGTGAAAAGAGAGGAGACATGTCGCCTTCGGAATTTTGGCGGCACCTGCGAAGCTTAGTTGACGACACCGAGTTGCCAGATACAACACTGCAACATGTACGGCACGGACAGTTGCCACAGGCAGTTAGAACAGCTGTAGTGCTTTTCGACGCACGCGGTATTTCATCGTTTCTCTCACTAGCCGACAAGGTCTATGTCTCGTTAGATGCAGGGCATACGTCGTCTGTGACGTTCGAACGCAACAGTACATACGTTCGGGAAGCTGCAGCGATACAACAACGCCAGCAAACGGACGTTACTCAACAATTGGATGAACTACGAAATCACATTGACCACTTGCGGCGACAGCTATCGACATTGCCGGAAGGCACAACAGCTGCATGCAAGAAGAGCAAGGGAGGTGGCAATGTGTCAAAAGAACGTATCTGCTGGTACAAACGTCGCTTCGGAAATAAGGCGACGCGATGGACATCACCTCGTACTCACCCAAATGGCGACAGAGGCCGGCGATAGGCGCCACCAGTTGCGAGTTCGAGCACCAGCGCCTACCACTGCGAGATAAGAGCGTTGACAGGAAACTACTGGTGAGTAACCTTTCTTCTTTGCTTTCACTGCCCCACCGACTTCTTGTCACAGACGCTAAACCCGTCCGCGCTTATGTAATCGACTTAGGCTCGGACATCAGTGCATTGCCTGTTGAAAGTTGCGAAGTGAAGGTTCCTCCATCTCAATCAAAGCTCACAGCAGCAAACGAGACTTCAATAATGACTTATGGAAAATGCCAGACAGTTGTAGGCCAGTTTCCAAGAACATTTACCATGGACTTTCTTTGAATGCCGATGTGTCAGACGCAATATTGGGTGCGGATTTTTTGTTTCATTACACAATTGAAGAAGATGCTGGCTCGTCGAGCATCTGCCTTGGTAAACAGAGTATTAGAGGCACCCTAGGACGAGGTTCTCTGCCTACGTATGATGACAGACAGGAAGTGACGCCACATGTAGCAAACTGCGAATCCGTGCCATGTGCGTGGGCAGTTAAGCACAACACGGTCCATCACATCAGGACTACACCCAGTCAACCAGTATCTCAATACCCGCGGCAGTTAGCTCCTAATTGTACCGGTGCAGCGAAGGCAGAATTCGAAGAACTCTTGCGCTCGGGAATCGACCGTAGATCCGACAGCCCGTGGTCATCACCATTTCATCTAGTAAAGAAGAAAGACGGGACCTGGAGATCATGTGGAGACTACCAAGCACTCAATAACCGTACTATTCCAATCTGCTATGCAGTACCACATATTAAGGATTTTACACATGTGCTGGCAGGCGCTTAACCATCTGGAGACCATGTGGAGACTACCGAGCATTCAGTCCCCGTACTATTCCCGACCGCTGTCCGATACCACATATTAAGGATTTTATGCATGTGCTGGCAGGCGCGACCATTTTTAGTGTTATTGATTGCCAGAAAGCATATCACCAGATACCAGTAGCGCCTGCTGATATACCGAAGACAGTCGTCACGACACTATTCAGCTTATTCGAATACCTCCGTATGCTGTTTGGTTTGAAAAATATGGCACAAACTTGGCAACGGTTTATCAATGAATTACTAAGAGGTTTAATGTAGTGCTTCGCATACCTCAATGATGTCCTCGTCTTTTCGGCATCTGAGAAATTGCACGAGTTGCATTGAAAGACTGTTTACCAATGAATTAATGCATATGGCATTTCGGTCAATGAATCAAAGTGTTTACTTCGGCGACATCTGGTGCCGTTCTTGGGATACTCAGTGACAGCAGCTGGCATCAGCACACTGCAAGATAAACTTGCCATTATCGAAGAGATGGCTCACCCCATTGATTATCATCAACTATGCCGGTTCCTTGGAGCATTTAATTTCTACAGACAACATCTGCCTAATGCAGTGGCCATCCAGGCACCTTTGACATCAGCACTAGTCAGCAAGGAAGCAGTGGGCAAACGACCTTTGCAATGGACACCAGATATGTTGATGGCATTTGATAAGACCAAGGCATGTCTATGTCAGGCAATCATGCTGACACACCCAGTTCCTAAGGCGATACTGGCAATTGTTGTGGATGCCAGTCAGCAAGCCATTGATGCAGCTCTACACCAGCATGTCGAAGGCCACTGGCAGCCCCTGGGCTTCTTCTCCCTTAAGCTTACATAATCACAAGTGAAATGGAACACTTACGATAGGGAATTGCTGGCAATTTATGAAGTGTTGTTGTGGTCTTCAGTCCTGAGACTGGTTTGATGCAGCTCTCCATGCTACTCTATCCTGTGCAAGCTTTTTCATCTCCCAGTACCTACTGCAACCTACATCCTTCTGAATCTGCTTAGTGTATTCATCTCTTGGTCTCCCTCTACGATTTTTACCCTCCACGCTGCCCTCCAATACTAAATTGGTGATCCTTTGATGCCTCAGAACATGTCCTACCAACCGATCCCTTCTTCTAGTCAAGTTGTGCCACAAACTTCTCTTCTCCCCAATCCTATTCAATACTTCATCATTAGTTGTGTGATCTACCCATCTAATCTTCAGCATTCTTCTGTAGCACCACATTTCGAAAGCTTCTATTCTCTTCTTGTCCAAACTATTTATCGTCCATGTTTCACTTCCATACATGGCTACACTCCATATGAATACTTTCAGAAATGACTTCCTGACACTTAAATCAATACTGGATGTTAACAAATTTCTCTTCTTCAGAAACGCTTTCCTTGCCATTGCCAGCCTACATTTTATATCCTCTCTACTTCGACCATCATCAGTTATTTTGCTCCCCAAATAGCAAAACTCCTTTACTACTTTAAGTGCCTCATTTCCTAATCTAATTCCCTCAGCATCACCCGACTTAATTAGACTACATTCCATTATCCTTGTTTTGCTTTTGTTGATGTTCATCTTATATCCTCCTTTGAAGACACTGTCCATTCCATTCAACTGCTCTTCCAAGTCCTTTGCTGTCTCTGACAGAATTACAATGTCATCGTCGAACCTCAAAGTTTTTATTTCTTCTCCATGAATTTTAATACCTACTTCGAATTTTTCTTTTGTTTCCTTTACTGCTTGCTCAACATACAGATTGAACAACATCGGGGAGAGGCTACAACCCTGTCTTACTCCCTTCCCAACCACTGCTTCCCTTTCATGTCCCTCGACTCTTATAACTGCCATCTGGTTTCTGTACCAATTGTGAATGGCCTTTCGCTCCCTGTATTTTACCCCTGCCACCTTTAGAATTTGAAAGAGAGTATTCCAGTCAACATTGTCAAAAGCTTTCTCTAAGTCTACAAATGCTAGAAACGTAGGTTTGCCTTTCCTTAATCTTTCTTCTAAGATAAATTTATGAAGCTGTCTGGCATATCTGGCCACAAGTGGAAGCCAGGCCATTCACGATCTTACCAGACCACAAGCCGATTACTTTCGCCTTCAGCAGGAACAAGGATGGATGTTCACCATGACAATGTAGAGAACTTGAATTCATCGCCCAATTCACGAGAGACCTGCAGCATATAAAAGGAGCTGAGAACGTCATGGCGGATTTCCTACCTCGGTTGGAATCGACCTCTCAGGCTATTGACCACAAGGAGCTGGTTGCTGTGCAAGAGACAGACCAATAACTCCCCGAATTCCGTTTCTACAGTACATCCAGGTTACGTCTGCGGCAGATACAACCTGCTGGTGAATATTTGCGAGTTTGGTGCGGTGCATCACAGGGAAAACCGAGACCTTTTGTACCTAAGAAATTGCGATGGCAATTATTTGACAGCATCCATGGGCTGGGTCATCTGGAATAAACGCCAGCGTTAAGCTGATGATGGAAAGATTTGTGTGGCCCAACATAAAGAAGGTCTGCCATAGTCGGGCAAATACGTGCTTAGATTGTCAGAGGGCCAAGACTGGGCGACACGTGCACAAAGCAGTGGGAGACTTCCCACTTACAACGTTTCACACATGTGCACCTGGATATCGTGGGACCTCTACTGCCATCAGAAGGATACCGTTACCTCCTCACTGTAGTGGACTGCTTCACCAGATGGGCAGACACGGTTCCATTATCGGACATTTCCATGGAAATGGTGGCACGGTTTTTCTTTCGTCATGGATTGGACATTTCGGCTGCCCTCTACATGTCACCACAGACCAGGGGCGTCAATTTGAATCGACGCTGTTCTCAGAATTGGCCAACCTCTGCGGTTTTCACTATCATTGTACCATGGCTTACCACCTAGCAAGCAATGGAATGGTGGAACGTTGGCACAGAATGTTAAGAGCCGCTTTAATGTGCCATGCACAGTCTTGATCATCAGCATTGCCACTGGTTTTGTTGGGCCTTTGTACAGCATCAAAAGCAGATTTAGGGGTATCCACTGCAGAATTGTTCTATGGTGACCCCCTTAAGACTGCCTGCAGAATTCTTCACCAATCAAACTGGGGCACGACAGACTGAATTGCCTTATGTACTACAAATGGTGCGCAAGCATATGGCCACACTTCGCCCATCTGCTGTCTCAAGACATGGGGCGATAACAATGTTCGTGCACTAAGACCTACGGCCATGTACACATGTGATGTACACATAGACGCTATCAAGTCACCGCTGCAGCCCCCATAGTCAGGGCCCTACAGAGTTCTCTCCCAGGATGAACATACTGTACGTATAGATAAAAATGGGAAGACCCAAGTGGTTCCATTGGAACGTTTAAAACCTGCACATATGTTACCGACCAAAGAAGATGTACACGCTGAACATGACGTGTCACCTTCCACAGTACTGGACACGAATGACACTGTCTCAGTGCCACAAGAGGTAACAGGACTGTCACTGTCACTGAAGAAGTTCAAGCAGTGCCTTCAGTACACACGAGAGCTGGACGTCGGGTGAAATATAAATACCCCTACATTCCTGGAGCTCTGCTCTACAGTAGGGGGGGGGGGGGGGGAGGCTGTGTGGGAGTCGCCAGAAGAACACCTGTGAATGCATAAGAAACGCAGCATTATTCTGTGCCGAAGAGCGCACAGACGATCCGCTTTACTCTTTGATTTTTATTAGTATTATTTGTATTTACTTGTGTTTTGAGTTGATTGGTGTTCGAGCTTGAGAAAAAATAAAACGTTATTGCTTCACTACAACACTGCATCTCTTCATCGGATGGAGATAAGATGTAGTTGACCAAAACTTAATCAACACACTTTGCAGTAATATATGAAGTCTCCATACTCTTCCACTGAAATCAGTTACAACTGACAATGCGACTTCAGAAATTTTACAGTTTGAACGACCAATTTCTTCAAGTGATCCAGGCCTGCATATTTAGCACAAAGTGCATTTTATATACAGAACAATGAATCCTGTCTGTCAATCGTTGAAATTTTTTGCTCTTGCTTTATCAGCTAAACCTTTAAATTCTTTCTTCATAGTACTGTAATGTCATTTCATAGTAAATATGCAGTATCTGTCGTTATGCGAATTGAGAATTCTCATCCCTCCCTTCTGTCATTCCCATTCATTTTAAGGGACAGCAACGCGAGATTTCTAGACTTCCTCTTTTTACACAAATAGCCCTTGGACCTGTGCGTGTCGTTCATAGCATGAACAAACAGCGAAGGTTAAACAGCGCTGACAGCACGATTTTGCTAAACTCAGAGAGTTGTACCTACCGAGAAATGGCGCACCATAATGCTAAACGAAATGGCACACTGCTCCAAGTACCTCTGAGAAGGACCAAACAAAGCTGAGGGACAGGCCGGTTCAAATTGTTCAAATGGCTCTGAGCACTACGGGACTTAACTTCTGAGGTCATCAGTCCCCTAGAACTTAGAACTACTTAAACCTAACTAACCTAAGGACATCACACACATCCATGCCCGAGGCAGGATTCGAACCTGCGACCGTAGCGGTCGCGGTCCCAGACTGTAGCAGAGACAGGCCGGGCTGTGGCACACCAGCAGACCACACATGCGACATGCATGAAGTTTGCCCTGTTGTGGCCAGCCCTGTTCTATTTCATATGAAGCAGAAACAAATATGGTATCATTTACCCCACCCAATCTTATAGATGAGAGCAAAAATTAATCATAATTCGAGCAACACAGTTACATTGCAATTCAAAGAACATAGCATGCACAATAAGGTCATAATCAGAACATAATTTCCGTTTGATAACAGCTACAACAGCTTAAATCGTGTTTGCTGTGTTTGTGAGAAATTTTGATTGACAGAAAGTTTGATAAGATGGCGGTCGCTGTTTGATTCGACGTTTCGCTGAGTATGTTTAGTGAAAAATAGTTTTATTACAATTTATCTGACTGTATTGTGAGTTTCAAAAAGCATGGTAACTGCGATCAAAGATAAAAACATAATAGCACTTGCAGTTACCAAAATAGTGGTGGTGTCACATCTTTCCCAGCCTTATATTATACAGGAAGAGGTTAAGGAGAAAATCAACAATTTCTTCTCCAGTTCTTCCACTGATGATGTGAGCTATATTTTCCCATATAGTGATATTTTAACTAACTGTAATTAGAACACCAAGTACAAGAGAATAAATTTTCGAATACTTGTGTCTTCTTTTCCAGTTTAAGGACAAAGTAATACCAAACAAGTTATTAAAAGTTTCTCTGTCCATCCATGGAAAGTTGATGTAATCATCAAGGTCTGAGTGTAATTTCTTTTAAGAGGTTTTCGTGTGTACATTTATCTCTCATTTTAAATCACTCCCCAGACCAGCGTTTTGTTTTGTTCTTCTTCTTTAAACACAGTATCAGAGTCAATGTTTTAGAAATGCTTTACCTGCATTTGTAGCCTATTCCCACTACAGTCAAAATACAGCATACAGAAAAAGAATCTGCTGCAGAATTAAGGTTACATTGACAAGCTTTATTGGTATGTGTACAAGCTTGTTTGACACAACTGTGGCTAGATAAGAGCGAATCGAGAAATGAGTTTCTTCTTCTACAAGGGCCTTAACAAGATATTAAAAACTTCATTGCCCAGTCGAAGAAAGCTGATGTTATCATTGGGTTCTGAGAGTCATATTTTCTTTAGCAGATTTTAATCGTTAAATCTCTCTCTCGTCTTAAGTCATTCCTTGGATCAGCATCTTGTTTTCTTCTCTCCTTCTTCTTCTTCTTCCTCTTCTTCTTTAAACACAGTGCCCAAGACAAGGCCAGAAATGCTTTGTCCGCATTTGTAGCCATTCTCACTATTGTCAAAATACTCACGGAAACGAACAATGTCAGCTTCGGAACATGTGTACTGGTTTGTTTGACAAATCCGTGGCTAGACGAAGACGAAGTTGATAAACAAATTTTCTCGTTTACCAAGGCCTGAACACGGGCCTTGCACTTCTCATATTTTGATGTTCTGTGATCCCTAACAGATCATGGCATGCCACAAATTCTATGTGCTCGCACAGCTTTCAGTATGGTGTCAACTGAAATCACATTGACGGTTATCAATGTTTTATAGATCAGATTATGGCATTAGAGCTGTGACACCTAAATACTAGGAAGATGAAAGGTGAAAGTTGGATCCGAAATTAATTTCGCACAGGGATAAATTAGGGACCACAAACACTTTTACAGCACTGGAAGATAAAAGTGCTGAGTGCTACAGGAAACCAACAGACAGTTGACAATTAAAACTTATACATGTGCATGTCCCCACCACCTCTTTGACATGCACAAATAAGTAGTTCAAAGTTTTCCATAAAGACTAGTCCACATGCAGCGTTCTGTCTGTACACATCACATCTGCCCATGTGAACAGAAGATTTGTGCAATTTGAGACATGCGCAAACCTGGAATTTGTAGGTTTGAGAAAAGTTGCTCAAATCTGTGGGCGCAAATATCATCCATGCTGATAAACCGTAGCATAAATTATTTTCCTCATGTTTATTTCGTCAACACTCGTTGATAACACTCTTGCTACATCAAACTTTACCCTTTTCCACAGACCTGTAATTTTGTGGCAACTTGCTATTCAGTGTATGGGTGTGTCAGTTATACCGCAGTTCTGGCGCTATGCAGGACCAGTTTAAGGTCCAAGCGACAAGAGCCGCCACTCTGGGCACCGAGCTAAGAGGGGCGCCAGAGGCGCATCTGTAAGACTGCCATACAGCACATATCAGAATTAGTAGCGGCCGCTTAGGGTGCAAACCTGAGAGGGGAACCTAGATCCAAGATTTGTATACATTGTAGATCACAATTCGTAACGAGAACTTGATGCGGGTGAAAGTGTTAGATGGGAAAGGGGCCAGGAGTTGGGTGCCAAACGGTAAGTTGCTTGTGTGGGAAAATTATCTCGAACTGCCCCAAAGGACTGGATGACTACTCTGTTTCATTTTGTGGCGACACAATACTGTTGGGATTGGATCATTTACAAACATGCATGCCAGTGAGCATGTATGTGAGCTGATGGGTTTGTTGGTAAGATTTGCCCATGTCATCTTGCACATGGAGTTTTCTTCTAAATGTTTCCATTATTGTCTTTGACCTATAATACATTTCATTAGCAAGCACTCCGTCTTCAGACCACAAGTGGCCCATCGGGACCATCCGACCGCCATGTCATCCTCAGCTGAGGATGCGGATAGGAGGGGCGTGTGTCAGCACACCGTTGTCCCAGTCGTTAACATTTCATTAGGAATCTTCTCTAATACATATGTTGCAGTTTGTAATGCCCGACATACAGCTGCTGGCATCTGTCAGTAACCTATGTTTTCCTGTCACGTTTTCTCAGGCACTCTTTAGTAAATCCGATCGTCTTGCAGGCAATTTCAGTGTATTTAATAGATTTTGCACGACAAGGGCTGAAGACTTTGTCTCACAGTCTATGAAACCTAGGCCACTTTCTGTAGGTGATGTCGTCAGCTGATCCCTTCGCTACATGGAAAAATACACCCTTCCAAATGAACCAATCTATGTATTTTAGTTATTTTTGCTATATATTTTCTATCAGTGGGTATGACATGTGCAACATGCAACAATTTGGACAGGGCCCATGTGTTAGTGCATTGAGTCCTTTGAATGATGTTCAATTTCCCTATTCGCTCTTAGAGTTACTCTTATTTTTTGTACCATTCCCTTGTAATTGACGTCAATTAGGTCGTTTGTGTCTTGCAGCTAGTTTCGCAACCATCACTTCCATTTCAACACATTCGTTAAAATGATTTAGCAAGGGACGCGGATTTTCATTGAGTTATGTTTCATCACACTTTCATTGAGTTGTGTTCCATCATTGTTCATAGTTCCTCACAGTGCTATCTCGTAAACATCCATGCTGTCCAAGATTTTGGAGGATGTCTTGGGGCTCTGCAGGTATTATGAAAATATCATCATCATAGACATTGATGGTGAACTATCGTGTACCATTGTGTAGTCCTGATATGTCCGACAGGACACTGCACTGAGAATACTGCTACAAGATATCCATTTATTTGCACTTTGGAAACCATTTCATACTCATTTGGTAGCTGTAAATCTATTGTTGCTCATGGAAATGTGAAATGCTACAACAAACTCCTTAGGTACTGATGCCTGACTTTAATGCAATCTTTCTCTAAACCTGTGTTCAGTAGCCCTAATGTTTGTATGCATGATGCTGCCGCCAGTAGAAGGCTATGTCTCTTAAGGAACAGATTTCATTTATGATGCTTTTATTGTGTACACTTGGTTCAAATGGCTCTGAGCACTATGGACTTCTGAGGTCATCAGTCGCATAAAACTTAGAACTACTTAAACCTAATTAACCTAAGGACATCACACACATCCATGCCCCAAGCAGGATTCGAAGTCGCGCGGTTCCAAACTGTAGCGCCTAGAACCGCTCCGCCACCCCGGCCGGCCATACTTCTTCGGTGGTACCTTAAAGTGTTTGAGAACTCTCTCTTACTAAACCATTCTCTCAAATGCTGTAAGCGTCCTTTTTTATCTTGAGTGTATGACACGTGATACGAATTTCGAGTCTGCTTATAACACCGTTATCGGTCTGAAGTCCATTATTCTTTGTGGCTTATTTTTCTCGGGACGAGCCGGGTAATTCCGAGTTCATTTCCAGAATGTAAATATTTACAGCGTTGTTTCTCCCTCGCTACTTCTGAGAACTCGTTCTTTATGATTGGGCTGAAAGTTCTATAAAATTCATAGGAGGTACCGTCTACTCCTAGGCTCCTGTGATTTGGCATGACTTTTATTATGCCTCCTGTTTCTTCTTCAGATACAGGTTCTGACAAAGTAATAACACTTTCATGTGATATATATATATGAGCGCATAAGATCTTGTAACAGCTGAGCTGTTTTTGTATAATCAGACGGTCATGCTCCATAAAGACTTTGGAAATGATCCCCTCCCGGCTAACATATTCATTCCCTGAATGAGATTTTCACTCTGCAGTGGAGTGTGCGCTGATATGAAACTTCCTGGCAGATTAAAACTGTCCGGACCGAGACTCGATCTCGGGACCTTTGACTTTCGCGGGTAAGTGCTCTACCGAGTTCGTGTCTCGGCCCA
Source organism: Schistocerca serialis cubense (assembly GCF_023864345.2). NCBI lineage: Eukaryota > Metazoa > Arthropoda > Insecta > Orthoptera > Acrididae > Schistocerca > Schistocerca serialis. Next base: position 1,024,119,187 of record NC_064638.1, on the reverse strand, counting down.
GCACACAGTTTTAATTTGCCAGGAAGTTTCATATTCATTCCCGTCTGTAAACAGGTAATTACGTATATATCTCTGTTCACGTCTTTTCCCTTCTCTTGCAAGGTGGTAAATGTTCCACTTCATCTGGCAGATACCTATAATCCTTGCATGTGATGAAATTTGCTCTTCTAGCTCGCTAGCTTTTTGAATTTTTTTAAATCACTTGCTCGCTCTTTCCTCATTATCTACTTTTGCTTTCAGTTCATGACTAAGAATGTTGATATTATTTGTTGTTCTTTCTCGTGTCGTCATTGCCTGAAGGTTACATTTTTATATAATATCTGGATACCAGCTTTAAAGAGGTTTTCCCACCAATCAACCGTGATACAAAAAAGGTTTCCGGTTTACTCACGACTGGTGCTGGATTGAGAAAAAATGTTTCCCAGCTAAAATATAGCACTTATGTACAATAACTACGTCATCAACATGAACAATTTCATTCTAGGTTGTAGGGTATATGGAGTGTTCCAGAAATAATGACCAATATTCGCAGATACGATAGGAACGATCATTCGAAGCAAAAATTCTAGTAAACATCGGTTCAAAATGCGTACCTTAAGAGCTATGAGCACTTCTTCATCTTTGATACTATGAAACAATTCACTTCTAGTGCAAGCTCTTTGTTTTCCATGTTTTGGGAGTAGATTGTATGGATCAAAACAAGGTAAAATTGTTTAGTAAACATAGGCTCTGAAATGCTTACCTAAAGAGCTACGAGCACTTGTTCAGTAAAGGAGCTGTGTTTTACAGTGTAGCGGAGATGAGCAAGTGCTCATAGCAAATACAGCAGCAGATGACCGCTACATTGTACTACAGGCAAGAAGGGATCCACATAAAACAGCAGGTGCAATTGGAACTACATTTAACAGGACTGCAAGGCATAGAATCTCACGCTCTACAGTGGTATGGTGACAGCATGTTGCTGATCTTGACACCTGGTACATTGTGTTCTGGTAATACCTGCACATTGGTAGCACCTTTTGCTATGGTACCAAGAGCACAGGGAGTCGACCAATGAGGTGTGGAGTCATGTGATTTTTTTGGATCAGAGCTGATTCAGTATGAGGAGTAATTATGGACCTACTCTCAACTGGTGACAGCTGGGAACATATAATGTGTGGTATCGGTAGTTCCGATGCCACAGCGTAGGTTCACGCTCGTAGGTTGGCACTACGAGAGCGGACGAACTACGCTGACCACAGCGCCATCTAGCCAACACTGTGGAGCTCAACAAGCGCCACTCCACTTTCAGCCCAGTTGACCAAGAGAAGACGACCTAGCACCTTAGCTTCTACTTGTAGGAAGGCTTGCCATTACAGACTTTGCCTTTGTAACTTCTAGTAAAAAATGGTTCAAATGGCTCTGAGCACTATGGGACTTAACAGCTGTGGTCATCAGTCCCCTAGAACTTAGAACTACTTAAACCTAACTGACCTAAGGACATCACACACATCCATGCCCAAGGCAGGATTCGAACCTGCGACCGTAGCAGTCGCATGGTTCCGGACTGCGCGCCTAGAACCACGAGACCACTGCGGCCGGCTAACTTCTAGTAACTGTTAGCTTTGATACATGAACAGCTTCACACCTACGTGCTCATCTGTACCAAAAGTTAAGTAATATGTTTGCATATGTTTATACATTAGGAAAAGTGCTTTAACTTTACTTGCAGTACCAAAGTGCTTGGCCTCACCTGCTCCTACTCGCTTCCTTCATTCGACCTTTTTTGCAGATCTCAGGAGCAGACCCACGTGCCGTCTTCCAGGAGGGACACAAAATAATGCACCCAGGAACATTGTCGGAACGTGATCGTTTCAGTGGTCGAGGTGTTCTGGTTTGGGGAGATGTAATGTTGCATGGGGATCCTGATCTCAAAATCTTTGAGCTTGGTACACTTCCCAGTCAACATTATTGTGACATTGTACTCCTTCCCCATGTCCACCTTTTCAGGGGAGCATTCTGCCCTCACTTGCAATTTCTTTGAGCAGCACAGGTGAAGAAGGGTAGCTACGCAAAGCCGAGTATGGTGCATTTTGTTTGTGCAGGTTGCATAAATTCAGGGGCACGCATACATGCAAGGGCAAATTATCCCCCTCCCTCTGCCCTTAAACTATTGTTATGCTCATTGGTTAATGAGTCTCTGGAGATTGATTTATGACCTCCTGGAGGTAATCCACATTTCTGAGAAACCCCCACCCTCCCCCTCCCTATCCTCCTCCCCCACCACTCTGGGAAAAGGGATGTCAATCCTGGGAAACTTCTTTTTGTCTCCTCTCACCAGTTCAGTTCTGAGCTACTTTTCCTCCTCCTGAAAAATACCCCCCCCCCAGGCCTCCTCTCCCCACCCCCACTCTCCTTCCCCTCTTCCACTTGGGAATTGGTGGGATGTTGATGCAAGAGCAAATAGTCTTCTCTGTCTATGCTGAGCTGCTGGAGAGGAAGAATCTTATGACACAAAATTCAGTTTGCATATTCTTTATTTAAACAATTTGTAGGAGACAGGGGTCCTCCCCCACTTGTGAATTGACAGGAGAAAGGTCGGAAAGGAAGGTCTTATTTGTTGTTGGACAGAGAGGATTTAATATGTGTGTTACTCACAAGTGTACAACATATGACTGCATCTATAGCCTGTTACACGAAGAATGGAAGGAGATGATAATGGACGAGAGTAGGGGGGAATACTTTTCAGCAAATAATGTTAATGCAGTGGGATGGAATGAGGACGTACTGCAGCAACTACGAGGTCACACCACACACAAGGAAACCACCGTCAGGGGCTGCACAGTCCACTGCCACACCAATTGTGAGACCACACTGCATGCAGAGAAACCGCTGTCAGGAGCTGCACAGTCTGTCGATAGGAGTCTTGTGTGCTAATACATGCGTACCTGGCTGGGAGACCACCCTTTGTTCTTGTGGCCCTGAACAAAGCAACAGGCGGCAGCATTTCTTTGGTTGGAAAATTCCAGCTCGCTTCCTGCCTGTCTTCCTTTCTGTCTCTCTCTCTCTCAAGTGGCTACTTCACTCAACTGCTTAACAATTTACAGGACACAAGGTAGGGAAAAGGGCTCTCGAAAGTGTAAGTCAAATAGATCGCTTAAAATACTCACCACCACCTTCTGATGATTCTTCTTCACAATAGAACATGTTTTCAACGTCTGCGAATGACGCACATGCGTTTTGCAAAATCAAGTAATTAACATTCCGCAAAAAATAAATTGTAGCACTGTACGTTTCCGAGCTCTTGTATCCACCGACATTTGAGAATACGAGCCACCTCCTTCACGTACTGCACATCCACCACGACCACCACAACGTTTCCAGCTTACAATGAACATATCTGGAGAAAAACCTTCCAATTGCACACACTCATGATCGTGAAATATCGACTGTAGGATTGTCCAGACCCACGGCCGCCCCGATCAGGAAAGAACTGAGACCAGCACACGTAACAGCCACGCCGGTAGTTGTGTGCCCATCTCCCGGTATCCACATGCTGGCCATACCAGATGGTCGGAGGCCGGAGATACTGTCACCGTGACCACCCGGTTGTAGGCCAATCAATTTACATGGCGGAAATAATCGTCCAGCGCAAATACTCATCATATTGAATCTTCCCAAATTCCCACATAAAAATTAGAGAATAAACACGACACAAGCGTCTGCTTCTGTTGCTGCTCAACCAGCACACCGGTTAGTTCACAACACAGCCACCCAGATGGCGACACGTGCACTGCTGCCGGGACTTGTCCCCACAGCTGTGGGCAAGTCCTGACTAACTGGAGCCTTTCTTTGTACATAACCAGTCAGCATAGGCTAAGACTCTGCTTCCGTCGGCCAAGCCCATTTGACTATCCCTGCTACAGGCTGCGGCACTCTTCGAGACAAGCAGGCCTGGCTTGGACATATATTTCTAAATACAATTCCTCCTCCCCTCCGACATAGGCTCTCCCCAGTTTAAAAAATCCAAATTAGGAAATACGAGACAGGTATGTTGTTGATCACATATCTCGAATTTCTCGCGAAATGTGGATTCGTTTCTTTTATACAAAGTTATTTTCGAAGACAGAAGATACTGAAGCATACACGCGTTTCCAAATCGCTAAAGTATCGTTACTTGTGAAAGTCTTGTACAACAGTATGGCAAAGGCTATATTTCCCCTTAGTATTCCGTCATCACGTGAAAAAAATTTCTTTTTGTCAGCTGTTACGTCCTGCATCACAGGACTAGAACACTAAAATCATTTTTGGCTCACGACTGACTGCTGAGACGATGCTCTACCTCTGCCACAGGATGCCTCCTCACTTTCTAACTCTCTTAAGATAACCAGTGACTCATCATCCACAAAGTCTCTTCAGGTAGACAATTAGCTGCACAGAGGAGTTGTAAATGTCAGGTTATTACTTCATATCTGTTTATAAATTCGGTAATATAGCTGATTTCATTACGGCGGCCATCTCTCCATGAGTAGGTGGGAGATTGAAATTTCGTTAAAAGATCTCACTGCAACGATAAAACGTCTGTTTACCTCACCAACTCGCAAATGATATCCGTGGTACTCTCGCCCTCACTCCCACCCGCCCAACGAAAATTGACTAATTAATTAAATTGATCATGGGAGTCCCTTTACATGGTGTTTAATTATTTTCCTGTAGTCGGGTTACACTCTCTAGTTACAGTAACAGACGCGTCTGTGGCTTCTTTAGGGGCTTCCCACAGGCTAAGTAGTCCTTTCCTCCGATACCAAACTTTGTGGTAACCGTCGTCAAATAGCTGAAGATATCCAACGCTAATTATGTTCTGTATGTCGGCCTTATCATCCTGGTGGAAATAAGTCACTTAGAATTCCGGAATACTGCTCCCGAACTAATCCTGCTGAGACCTGTCGGTCTATGGGGGCAGTTGGATGTTTCACTCTCTTCTCCACTCCTCCAATGCCTCCACCCCGTCCCTAGCGCCGCCACCGCGTCGCATGCAAACAGCTGCAACCGCACCCACTGGGTCACAAACCTCTGCCCGCATGTCGGGACTGTACTGCACCCAGCCAACAAGACACCGCTTCCCATTCCAGACAGTTGTTAATGATTTCAGACTCGCGAAAATTGTCCTGTCCTTCTCAGAAGGACTGAGCGCTTAAATGTCGCTGGGGTAAATACCAAGACATTGAACAATATGCTTTCTCTCCACCCACCTGCAAACCGAAATTTTCTGAACAGTGTTTCCGAAATATGCCAGAAAGGCTGACCCAGTGAACAATAGTAAAATACCTGTCCCGTCTGAAATGTATATGAGCCTGCAGAACTGGGCTTCCCTCAGAATACAGCCCGGTAGAAGCGTTCCTATTGGTTCCCGCAAAATTAATGGTTGGATGTTTCAAAACTCAAATGAGAATCCCTGGAGGGAAAGCGATGTTCTTGTCGAGCAATGCTACTCAGAACCGACATTTGAAGCTGACTGCAAAAGGATTCTACTACCGCCAACATACATTTCGAGTAAGGACCACGAAGAGGAGAGACGAGAAATTAACGCTCAGACAGAGGCATATAGATAGCCTTTTTTTTCCTCGCTCTACTTGCGAGTGAAATAAGAAAGGAAATTACTAGTAGTACAGGGTACCCTCCGCCACGCACCATACGTTGTTTTACGGAGTACACATACAGATGTAGATGTAAATTTAGTCTACCTGTTAAAGATGTCAGATAGATACACAAAACTCACAGAAGACTTTTGCCTCTTATTTATCGAGAAAACAAACGACGCAACTTCTGCTACTGGCTGTCTTTCTGTAGAAATCTTCATGTTAACCCCCAATTTTCTTATTGCAGTCACTTTGCGAGACGTATGTTGGAGGTTTTAATATGTTAGACTACAACACTTTGCAGACTTTCAAACAATAAAATGATGAAAGGATGTGGGCCCTCAACTACGTACCCTCCAACTCAAAGTTGCAACATTAAAAGTTTTGGCTTGTGTCGTCGTCTAGGGGCTGGGATATGTAGTTGCCGCATTACAAGCCAAATACTGCTGAGTCTACAGTATACGATAAGAATACACACATGAATCGAATGGTCGAATGTTTCTATCACTCGGCAATTGCGAATTATGAATGTAACATATAAATTTATAAATGAAAGATTGCAATTGAATAAAATCTGCAGGTACTATCTTAACGACTTTAAATGATGAGAACGGTAGCACAAGTACTTTTGAGAATGCGGTATATCTCTGCAAAACACTTATTGGCGTCGATGGTCCAGCAATTAAATAAAATATAAGTTGAATAACAGGGAAACAATAGATTCCTATAGCACACAATTAGTTATGAACAACAACACAGCTCGCGAGATATTCAATTCTAAACGCACACTACGTCTTCACTGTAGAAGCTGTACATTTAAATAACTTTAAATTAAATAAATATTTCTATGGCTGGACCATAAACACGCTCTAACACATATTATTAGATACATAAAGAAATTAAATAAACATGTATCAAAGAAATAGAACAAAAGGTAGGCCAGTAGCCTAATGTCTCTGTGATTTCTAAAAAACAGTAAATATTTAACCCTTTTCTTCATCACTAGTATATACCGAATGTAAACAAAGACATAGAGGAATAAATATATTAACAAGCATGCTGCTACCGTTTTTTCTTGTCACTGTGGAGTGCTTATGGCCTGACGCGATCGATAGTAATCGGTGACTTTGACCTCCAATAACTCATGTACTATTTAAGTTACATGCCTGTAATTCATACCAATTTAGGTTTATACTAACAGCTTTCTAAAGACACGTAGATCGACGAAATCGGAAGAACTGTTTAGATTTTTGGAAATTCGTTGCTGGGTGTTATTTGTATAATTTACCGTCAGATACTAAACTTTAAACTAATAGTGATATTACTACGAAGTCTTTCACGACGGAGTCCTTGCATAAAAAGTCCTCGGTTTACTTGCCGCGTCAAATTTGGATAAAATCCCAAGCTTTCAATGACTACCTCCGTCATCTTCGTCAGGGGTAAAACTGACTGTTGTGGTTGTCGTGGACCGGTGAGGCTTCCGCTTTTATAAGCAGTGGACGGCTTCTCTTAAACGGGATCCCACAGCAGCACTTAGCAGGAAGACAGGGGAGCTACTGAAGAACTCTGGCCTCCCAGAAGAACTAGTCAAGAATCTACGACCAAGAGCACCAAGGCCACCCAGGATATACGGTCTACCCAAGGTCCATAAAGATGGTGTCCTGTTGAGACCTATTGTTAGTGCTATTGGGTCTCCTACATATCAGTTGGCAAAATACTTAACCAAATTATCAGCACCTATAGTCGGCCACTGTAGCCATCATATTAATAACTCCAAAATGTTTGTTGATATCATAAAGCAAATGAGGATAGGTCTGAATGACATCATGGTCAGCCTTGATGTGGTCTCTTTGTTTACAAAGATACTGGTGGAAGATACGTTAAAACTGTTGGCTGCTCATTTCTCTCTTGAAATACTGAAGTTATTTCGACACACTTTGACGACCATCTATTTTTTGAATGGAGGAAAATATTATGAAATGACTGATGGAACAGCCATGGGTTCGCCACTGTCACCAGCCATAGCTAACTTTTTCATGGAGGATTTCGAAGAAAGAGCGTTGAACAGTGCTCCCTTACCTGCATCCTGCTTCTTCAGGTATGTTGATGATACATTTTTAATCAGGACACATGGCAATGAGACACTGCAGCAGTTTGTTGATCATTTGAATGGTATACATATGGTTCAAATGGCTCTGAGCACAATGGGACTTAACTTCTGAGGTCATCAGTCCCCTAGAACTTAGAACTACTTAAACCTAACTAACCTAAGGACATCACACACATCCATGCCCGAGGCAGGATTCGAACCTGCGACCGTAGCGGTCGCGCGGTTCCAGACTTTAGCGCCTAGAACCGCTCGGCCACTCCGGCCGGCGAATGGTATACACCAAAACATAAGATTTACAATGGAGATGGAGAAGGATGGGAAGTTGCCCTTCTTAGATGTGCTGGTGGAGCGAAAATCAGATGGACGTCTCGGACATTCTGTGGACAGAAAACCGACGCATACGAATTTATATCTAAACGCACGTAGTTTTCACCACCCAGCTCAGAAGAGAGTATGCTGAATACCTTGGTACACAGAGCAAGGACTATTTCGGACAAGGATCATCTCGGCTCCGAGATTAACCATCTGACGAAGGTATTCAGAAAAAATGGATATTCTGATCGTGATATCAGATCTACTCTGGCTAAGAAACCTAGGGAGGACGCTGTTCGAGCAGATTAAGGTGACCAACAGATCGCGCGGCTACCATTCTGCGGTGCAACGACCATCAAAGATCGGTAGAGTCCTGAGCCGGCAGGGAATCCGACCAGTCTTCCGGCCACCCAGGAAGATTAAGGAAATGTTGCGACCCATGAAAGATAATCTCGGCCTGAGAGTACCGTGAATTTACACCATTCCTTGGGAGTGTGGCAAAAAGTATGTGGGCCAGTCTATAAGAACTGTTGCCGATCGCTTTGTGGAACATCAGCGTCACCTGAAATATCGGTATCTAGAAAAATCAGCGGTGGCTGAGCACAGTTTGTTAAATAAACATAAGATTTTATTCGATGAAACAAGAATACTCGCTCCCGCTTCAAACTATTGGGACTCTGTCATCAGTGAAGCAGTTGAAATTAGACTATGTGAAAATAATTTCAACAGAGACTTCGGATATGCACTCAGCAATGCATGGAAGCGCGCAGTTGATAAAGAAAGAGTGCAGAGGGAGACTTCTTACATTCCTCGCATTTCTGCGCCTGTTGCGATGGATGGCGCTGCAAGCAACGCTGGATACAGTGCACAAACAAAACCTATGGACAGAGAGGCTGCCAGCTCCGTACTCGCCGTTTTCACCGTGACGTCATCCAGCCAATGAGAAGCTATCCACTGCTTATAAAAGCTGAAGCCTCACTGGTCCACGACTGTCAGTCTTACCCCTAACGAAGATGACGGAGGTAGTCATCAAAAGCTTGGGCTTTTATCCAAATTTGACGCAGCAAGTAAACAGAGAACTTTTTATGTAATAAAGATATTGAAAATCTGATTACACCATCAGAATCGTCGTGCAAATAATAGTAATGTTCATGTTTCTTTTTGAGGTATCATGATTCATCTGGCTATTATTAATTTCGATACGAACTGTGAAATGTCTGCCATTAAGGTTTCACAAAGTCCGCCATCTTTGGCCCTTCCGGCGCACAGCCTCACCAAGGAATTCCCAGCCACTTGCTCGATGGACCACGCGCTGGGGCTACCCCTCTCGTCCGGCTAACGTTCGGCACCACTTGTTTGGTGCCGGGCCCCGGCTGGTCGAGCGGTCCGTGCGGCCACTGCTTCCTGCGAACTTATATTTTCAGGGCACGACGACTCGCCCGTTACCTCACAACTTATAAGAAGCGGTATAGAGCTCACATCTCAACTCCCCTTTCGTCAGAATATCGCTTATCTGCCATATTCTCACGAATCTTCCATTCTTCGATACATAGCATTTGAATGCACATGATTTCGACGAGTAAGAGATGTCCCCTGCCAAGTCACAGACCCCTGCTAATCCTCTCGAAATCCAATCACGTCCCAACAGCACTATTCCGTTAGTTATAAGGCTGTCCAGCCCTCCATCCGTCACTGACGAGGTAGAGAGTTGAAGTGAGGTTATGTGAGACTGTTGATGGTGATTCGTCTGTAGGATGGGGACGTAAAACTTGGCGGCCCTCTTGGTGCTATTGGCGAGGAGTAGTCTATGTCCTGTCACCGGCTTTCGCCCCTTCCCTTCTCTCATCATCGTCATCATCATCATCATCATCATCATACAACACAAACATTACATTACGCTGCACTCCATACACACAATACATACATGTAGTATTACATATATTATAAAGGAGCATGTTGTAATACATAAACAAAAAAGTACATTCTGCACATCTTTCATTCTGACTGTGCAGTTTCTGTATGCGACTTTTCTTTGTACTAGGCCCCACACATTTTCTACGGCATGGTATTAGCTTTGGTAAGGTGGCAGACTCACAACCTCGTGGCACATATCTGTTGATAAACTGCTGAGTTCATCTTGATTAAGGTGCTTGTGGCGCCTGAATTCCTCTAACATCTCCATTTTTATGTAGTTGCCTGAAATTGAAATACTTTTCCAGTCACTGTGCACTTTCTTTATTCTCTATACTTGAATTAAGAATTTTCTCCTTTTTTCTTGAATCAAAACTGGCGTTATCCAAGACGACCGCACGACCTCTTCTGGATCACGTAATAAATCTGAAAACTTGTGTTTAAACACATCGCTATTCATTTCTTCATGATAATCACCGGATTTGCAGTGTGTAAGTAATAGCTTTGCGCTTTCGATACAGCCATATTCAGAGGATCTGGCATGACACACAATTAAGTCTGTTTCCTCTGACAGTCGGTACCTTCAGTCCTCCACTTCCTTTGGAATCCTGCCAGATGTTCTTTTTGATGTGATTTTGTTTGTGCTAGGTCTCATGTGGTAAATAATAAGCTATGGTGATTTTCTTTCCTGGCGTTGTTTCTTTTTCGCAGAAAAGTAGCCCTAGCTACTACAATATCGGATCTCTCCATCACAATGCGCCTTCCATCATTGCATTTCCTACCTAAAACCCAAAGACTTCTTCCACTCGAATGGAAAGCTCTTGTGCAAGCAGTCTCGTCATTTAAAAGATCTTTTATCTTCTAATATACTACGATAACAACGCCTTCCTGGAAAATAAAACGAATGACAATTCTTCTTCCCATAATATCTTTTCTCGGAGATTGAAACTTCATTTCTTGACAGAGATTTCCATTGCTCGTTGTTCTGCAATTAACTTTCTGTATGATTCGTAGTGAAACACTATACATCTTTGCTGTTGCAGTCCAGTCAGCGGTGCCTTTCAGATTTCATCTCTTCTGGCATTATCTTTAAGATGGCGAAGAAATGCATATACCTTTTTTGGCTCTGTGTGTCTTCAAACGCAGTCATATTAACATGCAGACGCAATACTATCCAATGACAATCACTGCCCTCTCCGCACACGTACGCTTCCATGCACTACAAACCTATGTGAATGCTCGGTAGTGGGTAGCAACAAAGTTGTGAAGACTTGTCAGCAGCAGCGAGAATGAAATGCAGTGTTGCACAGTAGAACAGTAAGCAATTTCAGGAATAAAATTTGGTTAGAAACCTACTGAGACGTCACTCAATGGGGCACGTCTGCTGGCTGCGCAAGTTTCTAACCAATGTCAACATGGGAAGCCCAAAGTACAAAAAGCTGGGAGCTCGTTTCATCAGACTATGTGAGAGGGAAGCCAAGGTCAACCGATTTAGCGCTTTGGCAGCAGCGTGGAGCAGACAGAACGCTCTACTGTAACGAGGCTAAATATAGTAATTTCATACAGAGATGTCATAAGAACGCCTTTCAGGATGCAGACTTCCCATAAAGGAACGCCCTGAAACCTTGAAGTTAAATATTATAGCAGCTGAGAGCGGTGGCAGACTCAGAAAACGAGAGTACATTCGGTTACCAGTTTGGGAGCGGATCACGTCATCACTTGCAACAAAACCTGTACCCTCCACAAGCTCATTCTCATAGTCAGGCCATTACATCTGCATCATGGGTACTGATTGAAGACCAGCTCTATTATGTTGTGGGCAGCTCTGCTGAATTCAATGTGTACAAGCAGTCGCAAACTTGGAGTCTATTGCTATAAGCTAGAACTGTCCAACCAGGCAGGGGACTTCTGGTTAGCAATCCGCAGTATTGCTGGTCACAATGGTGACTGACTGAAGATGGAGGCCGGACTGATCTTCCATAGACGAAGAACCAATCTGTCCATCTGCAAGCCGTTCAACTTGGGCGCTGGGCGCCTGTGTAGCCACTGCTGAGGCAGTACAAGTACCGCCTTAAGGCTGTGTGCTGAGACCAGAATTGTCATACCAAGCTCTATGCACAATGGCGGTAACAAGAAAAAGAAGTGCGTAAATTTAAATGCTGAATATGTGTATCGAATATTGAGGGTCTGTTGACATTAATGTCAGTTAAAGTTCATTCATGATAAGTGTACCTTCCAATTTTTTTCAATTATTCTTTCAAAATCTTTTTTTATTATTTAAACAGCAATTATTAGTCAGTCTCCATAATATATTACATTTTAATCCCCCCCGCCACTGTTCAATGGCGACTGTTCAAAGGACGGCGCCGAGCGAAATATGATCAGATCTTTCAATTGTTGAGATAAATTTTTTTTGTGATAAATGATCCATTTTATCGTTACAAGAAGCTAATGAGGCCTTTGTTGCATTTGTTACATGTACGTGAGATTGGGACTAATAAAAACTTGAAGGAGCAAATTAGAATTAAACTCTGCCTACACATAAGATGCGCCGGGAATGCGAATTTCTGCGGTTAATGTAGGAAGCTGCTACGCTGTATGCTTATACAGCAGTAGATTATCTCTTTTCCTTCCAATTAATATCCTTTACGAAAAGTGCATTTCTATAGGAAAGACGAAAATTTGTGTAAAGTCAACACTAGAGTGCAAAATAATTCATTCAAATTCTGTAAGGCCGTATCTGAAAATAATTAGGAGCATTAATGACTACTCATATAAATCTACTTTAATTGAAAAGTACCGATACAAACAAAATCATTTTTTTTCTTTTCATAATTTTGTTAAACACTGTTCACAATGGAGTCAAAGGAAATGGCCATTGTTGTAAACTCATTACGAAATACTATATGCCAAGATGTCAGAAACCCGAGCTTGGAAACAGTTGGAAGTAACGAGCCAACTCGTGAACTGCCCGATGGCTACCAAAACAACTAAGTTGGCGTCTCACTATTAAAAAATGGTTACACTGGTAATATAACTAATCATCATGTCACTTTTATGACGATCGATGAGACAATTTTTCAGTTCTCACCGGGATACATTTTTTTCAAATAGTGAAACAAGCGCGCGACAGCGAAAATTCCTTTGATTATTTGCTCACGACGTCGCGAACGCAAGAGAAGGAAACAGTTCGAAAAGGCAATGTAAATACTAGTGACACCCACAATTTGACACAATTCATGCAACTAATAACACAACAGCTTACCAGACAACAGGAGTTTCAAGAAATTGTAACTTAAGAGTGCTACACATCACTTCACAAGACACCAGGAAAATATAGGACAACAGTTTACACAGCAGTTCACAGAATATCAGGAAAATATGGGGCAACAGCTTACACAGCAAAATCACGCATTTAATTATTTCAAGATTAGTAATAGTCAATGTTAAAAGAAAAGAAAAAATTCCTTGACGTCTATATTTATGTGCTGCTCCACGACTCTGCTGTCAATATCTTTATTCTTGGCTTGTGTGTAACTTCTGTGTGTTTTTTTCTTACAGTAAATGTGTTTTGTTTGTTTCGTATCCAGGGTGTAATTACAAAGCTAATAAAATATTTTCTTGCCTTTAAATAATATTTTTCATCAGGTTATGGGCCCAGTCGTCAGGTCCTTCAAGCTTATCAATGCTGACCTTATAATCGCCGCTAGCAGTCATGTTTCTTTACAGACATACGCTCATTTCAAATATTGTTTTAATTAAACTGTGTTGTTTGCCTTTACACGTGTACTGGGTCCATAACCTGATGAAAAAATGTGTGCGTACGGTCAAGGAACAGTTTACATCCAAATCCGACGAAACAATAAATGGTACAATGCTAGAATGGACAATGTTTTATACGTCCCTGATGCAAGTGCTAATCTGTTCTCTGTGAGAGCCATTGCCTGCAGAGGCTACAGTACTAATTTTAGTTATAATAATGTCTGTGTTCGAAAACAAGTCAGTGGCAATATTGTTATGACAGGTTATGTAAAAAATGGAGTTTATGTGTTGAACATGCGTGTTGTTAGAAATGCAAAAATGAATCGTATGAGCTTGATGACTTCATCCGAAACGTTGCAAGTGTACCATGAAAGGTTTGGTCATCAGAATAAACAACATGTGAAGAATATTTTAAAAGGAATGAACATTAATGTGGAAGATGCCAAGAGTGAATTTTGTGACGGCTGTGCGGTTGGAAAGATGCATAGGCTGCCATTCAAAACACGAACAATACGCGCTACCAGTACTGGTGAATTAATCCACGCGGATGTAAATGGACCAATGAGCACGAAATCTTTTGGAGGCAAGCATTATTATGGATGTTTTACAACATGAATTCGAAATAACAACTGGCAGTCTTGACAATTTTCTTGGCATAAAAATAAAGCAATATGAAGATGGAGCAATAATGATAAGTCAAGAGAAATACGCAGAAGAAATTCTGCAAAGATTTCGAATGGCAGAATGCAATACAATCTCAACTCCTATTGGACGTGAGGACAATAATCAAAACGAAGAAGTTTCGTCATCTGTACCCTACCGTGAAGCAATTGATTGTCTCATGTACCTTTCAACAGTAACTCGTCCAGACATCACTTTTGCAGTCAATAAAGCTGCTCGAGCTATGGAGAAACCAACCACTGAAGACTGGAATAGAGTAAAGCTCATTTTCCGGTATTTGAAAGGGACCTTGAATTTTGGAATTGTATATAATAAAAAAGAAGAGTTAAAGATTTATGCTGATGCAGATTTCGCAGGTGATAACCGGACAAGGCGCTCAACAACTGGAATTCTTGCAAAGTACTCAGGTGGTGCAGTGTCATGGGCAAGTCAGTTGCAGAAAGTAGTGGCCACATCCACAACCGAGGCGGAAATAATTACAGCTAGTGAAGGAGCAAAAGAGTTAGTTTGGTTACGTCGTCTGCTATCAGAATTAGTGGAAATGTCAGGGCAGCCTCCAGTTCTTTACATTGACAATGCTAGTGCATTGAAGTTGGCAAAAAATCCAGAATATCATCGACGTTCTAAACATATCGAGGTCCGACATTTCTATGTTCGTGAAAGATATCTGAACGGTGAGATTTTCTTGGAACACATTGATGGACACAATCAGTTGGCAGATATTTTGACGAAACCTCTTGAACGAGTTCGATTTAATTTTCTATGTTCAGAAATTGGCATGCAAGAGACAAAGCAATAATTTCATGATTTTTTCTTTTGGAGGAAGTGTTAAAAGAAAAGAAAAAATTCCTTGACGTCTATATTTATGTGCTGCTCCACGACTCTGCTGTCAATATCTTTATTCTTGGCTTGTGTGTAACTTCTGTGTGTTTTTTTCTTACAGTAAATGTGTTTTGTTTTTTTCGTATCCAGGGTGTAATTACAAAGCTAATAAAATGTTTTCTTGCCTTTAAATAATACTTTTCATCAGTCAACAATTCAGTGAAGTGAGCAAAACTATACGCACTATCCGGGAAGTTGACAGAACTCGGTAAAAAACTAAAACAAGAAATAATTACCGACTTGTCCCGCAATATAAATACGTTAACGGAAAAGGTAACATCCGTATATTGTAAACAGGAACAACTTGCAGGGGAGTTGCAAAACCTCAGTGAAGCATATTCAGGAGACGCAATCCCAAGTGGATGTGTCAGTAAAAAAATGTGACGAACGTAGTCAGCGAGCTGCAAGACGTACGCAAACACCTACTACCGAAATACACAAGTTGAGTCTAAGAGGAGATCAGTTAAGTTTACAGTCAGAATTTGTGAAGAAACAGAGAGTTAAGTTATGTGCAGATGTAAAGGGAATAACTCAAATGGCTGAAGATGTGATACTGGATAAGGGCAGCACCCTTGCTGAAAAAATAGTTTCAGAATGCAAAAATTTATGTAGATACTGTAGAAGAAGCTCTAAAGGAGAAAGAAAGTCAACTCCTAGCTTTAAAGAAATAGGAAACGTTACGTGGCAGTGTTGCTGAAACTACTGGTATTCCAAAACAATATATGACAGATAGCAAACCTACGCTTTTAGAGAAGTTAGATACCTTCACTGGTTACCCACAATACGGGGTTAGCCCGTCGAAGGAAAATAGCGAAGGTTGCACAATGCAACAACAGTTACCGGCAGTTGCATTTGTCGACCAAGCGCAGTTGCCATGCGCCACCCCACAAGTGAACACAGACACTCCTGTCACTAACGGTGCGGCGTGTTTGTCAACATTACTTGTAGATGAGCTATCACTTAGGCATCCGATATTTGCTTTTCAAGGGAAAAGAACACACCATGTGGAATTTATCAGAGCGTTTCGAAATGTTTTACCTCGTACCTGGACCGAGGCCCAGAAAATTAGATTTGTTGATGGATACACACAGGGTGACGTTCTGCTATGGGCTACGGACATGGCGGAACGTTGCCAATATTATGAACAATTTGAGAGAGCATTTCTGGATAAGTATTGGTCGGAGGCCGTACAAGAGAGGCTCAGACTTGAAGTATTCAACCCAGCTACGTTCAATAGCAAGTATGAAAGCTTAAGGGGTCATTTTGAAAAATATTTGAATAAAACCAGATACTAGGCGAACCCAGTATCTCAAGAAGACATGCTGAAAATTTTAAAGAGCCGTCTTCCTGCCCACATTAGGGAAAAACTGATTACCATCCTGGAACACGGCACTCAATACTTTCTATCTGTACTGGACTCAATAGATTTAATATAGGAAGAGAGACCAGTACAGCCGAAACCTGTTAATACGCCGATAGCGACACAGAGATTTACGGACCAACAAGTGAACAACGGATGTGTAGTGCAACACGAATGGCAAAGTTACGCCACACAAACCTATGGTAATAGTAACGGTAAACACAACGGCAATGGACAAAGCCGTAAATACAAATGTGAATATAAAAGAAATGGGCAAAAATTTAGAAGAAACAATTAAAATGGGCGAGTAGCTTATGGCCAGCCTGTACAATATGGGCAGACACAAGCTACCGGCAATAATCTGCCGATCGCTTGGCAAACGCGTAACAATAACAGACAACGGAATAGCCCACAGACAACGGCATTCGGCCAGCAAAGTAACACAAATATGCCGAATAACACGCAGAGCCAAACAGAATTTCAGTCAAGAGCCTCTCAGGACACTAATTGGCGTAACCAAACACCAGTGGTCAACATAGTGGAAGTTACGCCTAACCTAGAGATCGATGCCACCGTGACGCCGGAAAACGAACCGGTCACGGGAGGCTCCCGTTCTGTGAGCTTGGAGGGGAGTGGGGACACGAGCTTGATCGAGACTTGCTTTATCAGACACGATAATGGTAATGATGTGAGAGATGATCTGTATCAAGGTAATGAGGTTACGCAGAAAACCTTGATAGAGAACAAGGTACAAGCTACCATTAAAGCCAAAATATTTGACCTTGAAGTACCCATTGTGCTTGACGCAGGTGCTACGACTAATTTGATGTCACAGGGATTCTTTCAAGTATTGAAGAAACGTGGACATATACTCACACTGCCAGTGCAAAATTGCTAGGTACAAACTGCCATTGATCAGAAATGGAGTCAAGATACAAGCCTTAATTCCTGTACAATTAGGACAGTTTTCTGTACGATACAATCTTTTGATAGTAGAGATATTAATAGTTGATTGTTTAATCGATATGGATACAGTTAGGACATACCAAGTACAAACTGATATAGGAAAAAGCCAATGTCATTTCACTGTAAATAACCAATTATTTCTAATAGACCTAATCAGGGGAAGTACTAATAGATGTAAGACTGAAGTTACTCATGACTTTGAAGTTCAATTGGTAAATCTCATAGTTACGTTTGTCAACACATACAATAACGAACAGTCATCAGCAGAAGAAATAAACGTCGTCACAGTAAGCACAAATGTAAGTGAATCAAAGTGCTTGTCTAAAGAACAGCAAGTGGGTACTTACGGAATTGATACTTGCTTATACAGATGTATTTGAAAAATGACCAGATATTATTAAGGAAGTGTATCCTCACGAAACTTTCTGTTCTACCTCATACCCCATACCATGTACAAAGAGGGAAGCAATAAGGAAAGAGATTAACAGGATGCTTGAATGGGACTCAATACAACCATCATTTTCCCCTTATTGTAGTCCTATCTTGGCTGTAAGCAAGCCAGATGGCAAGGTGCGCTTGGTCCTCATACACGTAACATTAATAAGATTACTGTACCAGTCCGAACACGTCCAGACAATTTAGAGGAATAGCTTATGAAATTCCACAGGTGCTAAATTTCTTACTATAATCGACCTCCAGTCTTCATATTGGCAAATAAAACTACATGAAGAAAGTCGGAAGTATACCGCCTTCGTGTGTGGGGGCAGGAGCTTCGAAATTCAAGTATTACCGTTTCGATTGAACGTAAGTGCACGTGTATTTATTTTTGATAGGGTGCTAGGACCCGAACTTTTGAGTAAGGTAACAGTATACGTGGACGACCGTTTAGTCACTACACCCGACGGGTAGAACATTTAAGATTAATTGAACAAATATTGTGACGTTTTTCCGAATATGGAGCAACAGCAAATCTCAAGAAATCTAATTTCGGATAAGAAAAGGTAAAATTTTTAGTATACATAATCTCTTCGGAAGGCATACTGTCAGATCCTAAAAAACTGGATGCCCCGTTCCTCGAAACAAGAGACAATTAAAGGCTATTTTGTTCTTGAGAACGCAGTTATGACCAGCAACGAGACGTAACTGAGCACATAAATGCCTTTCCGTGAAATTTCCTCAAGCCTGTAATGTGTAGATCCTTCCTGGAGAATACTAGAGAGGCAAGGTCACACGTAGTTATTTAAGCACCGCGTAGAATCTGTTGTAGCGACTATCGTTTACTTCTTCAATTCTTTGAACTTGATAAATATGCTCCGATAAGAAGTCACTGTAAATTGAAATGAAATGTATGTGTCAGTTTAGGCCATAAAGGAAAAACGAATCTATTGCTGTATGAATCTTATGTAAAGAATGTAAAACCAAATGAGAGTAAAAAGTTTACTCATCTAATTGGAATTGAACAATGTAACGAAATTATAATTTAACAAAATGTACTAAAACAAAAGACAATCAGACTGCAATGTATATACGAAGCGAAAATGGCATGTCGGCAAATGAATAGGAGCAGTTTATTCTTGTGGTTGTATTTTTCTTGTTATGTGTATAGTATGTGGAAAGGACACTACAGAAATTTTGTGTAATGCAACGGTATGAAAGAAGGCCAAAACCAAAGCGCAAAAACATACGAAACCTGCCTGCAAAGTATTAAGTATGCGTGTGAGATATGTGGGTGTGCACGTGATGAACTAAAAATGACAATACTTCGTGTAACATGAATCTTCTGTGCTCGGCAACGTCGTGAAAACTTGAATTTTCTGTGCTCGACAACGACGTAGAAACGGCAAGAACCCTACCTCGTCGGCGGATGTCGGATGCACGGACTGTGTCCCCACTGAATTAGTGCGAGCGACGAGTTGAAATACATTCCTCGGGCTGCTGTTATGGAAACGAGTTGTCACCGCATCGAAGATTTCACAAAGGATCACGCCGCTGCGTAGAACTGCAACGCATTCTCTGTTAATGCCCATTGACAGAATTGCACTCGATGATTAAAGTCATCACCATGTAATTGCTGATGTAGCGACACATGAAACGGGTGAAAGCGGTGACGATGCAGTATGCGCATGACACTACTTTGACTCAGTCCACCGGCTCTCGCAATGTCACGCGTACTCATGTGTGGGTTCATGGCAACAGCAGCTAACACATCAACTGCACCCGTTTCTCCTATGACGGGCCTGTTACGGACCCGTTTGCGTGCTACGACCATACCTGTTGCATACAGTTGGCGGTAGATGTTTTGCAATGTGCGGCACGTTGGATGCTCTCTATCCGGGTACCGTTCTGCATACACCCTGCAGGCTTCAACTGCATTTCGTCGACACTCGCCATAGAAGAGTATCATCTCCGCCTTTTCTGAGTTCGAATACACCATGGTCACTGTTCCTACAACACTACACTATCACAGACGTCCGGTACACGGTGTACTACAGTTGGTCTGCGTGCGGAGACGAATGCAGAATAACAATAGCAGCAAGAGCTACATGCGGACACTGCGACAGCTAGACCAAACCACAACAGTGCACTACAGCCACACTCGTAAACACGGTCGTCATCGTAAACATGTCCCTGCAGATGCTACTCGCCGACCGTGGCCCGTGTTTGTTACAACACGCAACTGAACGTCGGAGGTTTCAAGCGTCAACTTTAGGTTACAATATCTCCGGATGTAATTAACATTTTACAATGCAACAAACGGCACTGATTACGTATTTGTTTATATGTTCAGACGTGCTAACATAACTAACGGGGTTCCATTTAAAAAAACGTAGGTTTGTGTTAAAACACATACTTCCGTGCATTTTTTTATGGTTTTTATTAACCAATTACACTAGCCCCTCTCCTCACGTTCGGTCTGTGGAATCTATTCGTCAGTATTTGATGTGGTTTACGAAATATATCCAGCGGTAATGTTAGGTAACTCACCCTGTATAAATTGGTAACCATTTAGGAAAACTCCAATGGCCGAAAAATAAAGGCTATGCCCACACCGGCCGGGGTTATCAACCCATAAAAAGAGAAATAAGCTCAGAAACTGTGCACCTCTGTATGACGTCAGTGCACAGTGGGGGGCAATTTTAATGTAACATATTATTATTTTTTCTTTTCTTTTCTCTCTCGTTCTTTTTGTACCAGCAGTAGTAATGGGTCACAAATAAAACAAGTAGAGATACACTCTTCAATTTTTTAATCTCTATATATTCGTCATCTGCCGCCCGTGGTCTCGAGGTAGCTTTCTCGCTTCCCGAGCATGGGGTCCCGGGTTCGATTCCCAGCGGGGTCAGGGATTTTCACCTGCCCCGAGATGACTGGGAGTTCTTCTGCCATCTTCTTCATCATCATTCATCCCCATTACGGTCGGAGGAAGGCAACGTCAAACCACCTCCATTAGGACATTGCCTAGTACGACGATGTGGGTCTCCCGCGTCGTTACCCTACACTCTGTCAAACAGCATGGGAATTCATTTCTATATATTCATCTGTCTGTCTCTGTAAGTTGTAGCTCCGCCGAGTTAATATTGTTAATAAATGTATATTCCAATGGTACATTTAAAGGTGTAATAGAAACTGATCGAGACAGAAAATTTCATTCGTACATTCACGACGACCAAACCCGACTGTTCATCATTCCGCGACGTGCCAAGAATCCTGCATCAAGAGGATCGAAGCAGACAAGAATAACTTGCGTGAGCAGAAGAGGGGCGATCCAGAACCAGTATTGTCATACCAAGCTCTATGCACACTGGCGTTAACGAGAAAAGAAGTACGTAAATTTAAATTTATTGAATATGAATATTGAGGGTCTGCTGATATTAACGCCAGCTAAAGGTCACTCAGGATATATGTACCTAACAATTTTTTTAAAATTATTCTTTCAAAATCTCTTTTTTAGTTATTTAAACAACAATCATTAATCCGTTTTCAATATATATTACATTTTATTCCCCCGCCACTATTCAGTATCTCACAATCGGATTGACGAGATGAACAAATATTTCCATTAACGCATAGGTGAAAAATTACCGACAGTTGTGTTTGACATAGGGTTGCCAAATGTCCCCGTTTTCCAGGACTCTCCCGATTTCGTATTAAAAAATATGAGCATCCCAAAAGTTGCTTTCGGGGCACCAGTTTAGTCCTGGTTTTGTGATGCCGAAGAAATACTCTCATACCCTCTATTTCTTCGCAAATGCTGGCATGGATTTGTACACACATCAAGAAAAGTTTTACATCGCCCCGGTTCCCAGAACTCCTGAAGATAGACGTTGACTGTGGATATTGTACCACAGACACAGTTCCTTTGACTGTTCAGAGACGTCACTAACCCCGCCCAAAGATGTAAACAATCATGCATGAGCAGCGCCTATTAGGCAGAGGGGGTCCGACAGCCGATCAGTTCCAGTCATTCCACCAGGAAGGACATACACGGCTCGTGTCGTCTGTAGTTCAACCATGCCTAGACGGTCAATACCGCGGTTAGATCGCGTCCGCATTATTACTTTGTGCTGTGAAGGGCTCTCAACAAGGGAAGTGTCCAGGCGTCTCAGAGTGGACCAAAGCGATATTGTTCGGACATGAATGAGATACAGAGAGACAGGAATTGTCGATGATATGCCTCGTTCAGAAGGCCCAAGGGCTACTACTGCAGTGGATGACCGCTACCTACGGATTATGGCTCCGAGGAACCCTGACAGCAACGCCACGTGTTGAATAATGCTTTTCGTGCAGTCACAGGACGTCATGTTACGACTAAAACTGTGCACAATAGGCTGCATGATGCGCAACTTCACTCCTGACGTCCACGGCGAGGTCCAAGCACAACACCATGCAGCGCGGTAAAGATGGGCCCAACAGCATACCGAATGGACCGCTCAGGATTGGCATCACGTTCTCTTCACTAATGAGTGTCGCTTATGCCTTCAACCAGACAATCGTCGGAGACGTGTTTAGAGGCAACCCGGTCAGGCTGAAAGCCTTAGACACACTGTCCAGTGAGTATAGCAAGGTGGAGGTTCCCTGCTGTTTTGGGGTGGCATTATGTGTGGCCGACGTACGCCGCTGGTGGTCATGGAAAGCACCGTAACGGCTGTACGATACGTGGATGCCATCCTCCGACCAATATTTCAACCATATCGGCAGCATATCGGCGAGGCATTCGTCTCCATCGACGACAATTCGCGCCCCCTTCGTCCACATCTTGTGAATGACTTCCTTCATGGTAACGACATCACTTGACTAGAGTGGCCAGCATGTTCTCCAGACATGAACCCTATTGAACATGCCTGGGATAGATCGATAAGCGCTGTTTATGGACGATCTGACCCACCAGTCATTCTGAGGGATCTACGCGGAATCGCCGTTGAGGAGAGGGACAATCTGGACCAACAATGTCTTGATGAACTTGTGCATAGTATGCCACGACGAATACAGGCATGCATCAATGCAACAGGACGTGTTACTGACAAGGGAACCTCCCCATCGCACCCCCCTCAGATTTAGTTATAACTTGGCACAGTGGATAGGCCTTGATAAACTGAACACAAATCAATTGAGAAAACAGGAAGAAGTTTTGTGGAACTGTGAAAAAATAAGCAAAATATACAAACTGAGTAGTCCAAGGGCTACATAGGCAACATCAAGGAAAACGTGAGCTGAGAAGTGCCGTGGTCCCGTGGAAGCGTGAGCAGCTGCAGAAGGAGAGGTCCTTGGTTCAAGTCTTCCCACGAGTGAAAATTTTACTTTCTTTATTTTAGCATAGTTATTATCTGTCCGCTCGTTCATTGACGTCTCTGTTCACTGTAATAAGTTTAGTGTCTATGTTTTGTGACTGCACCGCAAAACCGTGCGATTAGTAGACGAAAGGACGTGCCTCTCCAATGGGAACCGAAAACATTTGATCGCAAGGTCATAGGTCAACCGATTCCTCCACAGGAAAACACGTCCGATATATTCTATACGACACTGGTGATGGCATGCGCGTCATATGACAGGAATATGTTGTCAACCCACCTAACTTGTACACTTGGCGAATGGGTAAAAAGATTCTTCTACCTTGCCCGATTTAGGTTTTCTTGTGGATGTGATAATCACTCCAAAAAAAGTGATGAAAACATAAGAGTTTGTCACATGAACTGAAAATAAAAAATTAAAGTTTTCACTCGATGGAAGATTTGAACCAAAGACCTTCCGTTCCGCAGCTGCTCAATTACCACGAGACCACGGCGCTCCTGGGGTCCCTGTGTCCTTGATGTTGCTTATCTACCCATGAACTTCTCAGTTTGTATAATTTGCTTATTTTTTCACAGTTCCACACAACTTCTTCCTGTTTTCTCAATTGATCTGTGTTCAGTTTTTCAAGGCCTATCCACTGTGCCAACTTATAACTAAATCTGAGGGGGGTGCGATGGGGAGGTTCCCTTGTGAGTATTAGAGGTACCGGTGTGTACAGCAATCTGGACAACCACCTCTGAAAGTCTCGCTGTATGGTGGTACATCATGCAATGTGTGGTTTTCATGAGCAGAAAAAAGGGCGGAAACAACGTTTATGTTGATGTCTATTCCAATTATCTGTACAGGTTCCAGAACTATCGGAACTGAGATAGTGCAAAACTTTTTTTGATGTGTGTATTTTAACTGCCACTGTTAATCAAAATAGTGAAATCACGAATCCAGTCGCACAACTGAGGCGATATTCTATAGGCACGCAGTTTGGTTAGAAGATGCTTGTGAGGAACGATGTCAAAAGCCTTCTGGAAATCTAAAAATATGGAATCAATTTGACATCCCCTATCGATAGCACTCATTACTTCATGAGTATAAAGAGCTAGTTGTGTTTCGCAAGAACGATGTTTTCTGAATCCGTGGTGCCTATGTGTCAATAAATCGTTTTCTTCGAGGTAATTCATAATGTTCGAACACAGTATATGTTCCAAAACCCTACTGCAAATCGACGTTAGTGATATGGGTCTGTCATTCAGCGGATTACTCCTATTTCCCTTTTTGGGTATTGGTGTGAGTTGAGCAATTTTCCAGTCTTTAGGAACGGAACTTTCTTTGAGCGAGCGGTAGTATATACTCGTAATTGCTAAATATGGAGCTATTGTATCAGCATACTCCGAAAGGAACCTGACTGTTATACATTCTGTACCGGAGTCCTTGCCTTTTAAGCTGCTTTGCTACACCGAAGATATCTATGTTTCTCATCTTGGCAGTTGTTCTTGATTGGAATTCAGGAATATTTACTTCGTCTTCTTTGGTGAAGGAGTTTTGGAAAGCGGTGTTTAATAACTCTGCTTTAGTGGCACTGTCATCAGTGACTTCACTGCTGTTATCGCGCAGTGAAGATATTGATTGCGTCTTGTCACTGGTGTGTTTTCTGCCAGATTCCGAGACAGAGTTTCGTTGTGGAAATTATTAAAAGCATCTTGCATTGAAGCACGTGCTATATTTCGAACTTCTGCAAAACTTTGCCAATCTTGGGGATTTTGCGTACTTTTAAATTTGGCATGCTTTCTTCGTTGCTCCTGCAACAGCGATCTGACTCATTTTGTGTACCATGGGGGATCAGTACCATCACTTATTAATTTATGTGGTATGTATCTCTCAATTGCCGCCGGCACTACCCCTTTGATATCATTCCACATCTTTCCTACGCTTACATGGTCAGATCGGAAGGAGTGGAGACTGTACCTTAAAACGGCATTAAGAGCATTTTTATCAGCTTTTTTAAATAGATGTACTTTGCGTTTTTTTATGGTTGTGGGTGTTACAGTATTCAGCATAGCAGCAACTGCCTTGTGATCACTGATACCTATATTCGTCATGACACTCCCTATTTGCCCAGGATTATTTGTTGCTAAGAGATCAAGTATGCTTTCGCAAAGATTCTCTCTTCAAGTGGGCTCATCGCCTAATTGTTCAAAATAATTTTCTGAAAAAGCATTCAGTACAATTTTGGACGACGTTCTATGTCTTCCACCGGCTTTAAACGTATAATTTTTCCAGCATATCGAGGTTAGATTGAAGTCACCACCGACTATAATTGTACGAGTGGCGTACCTATTTGAAATAAGACCCAAGTTTTCTTTGAACTGTTCAGCAACTATATCTTCTGAGTCGGGGGCTTCGTAAAACGATACAACTAAGAGTCTAGTCAGATTGTCAAGTACAACCTCTACAATACTGTTTCACAAGAACTATCTACTTCAATTTCACTACAAAGTAAACTACTTCTGACAGCAATAAATACTCCACCACCAATTGTATTTAATTTATTCTTTCAGAACACTGTTACGTCGCTTGAAAAAATTTCGGTTGAACTTATTTCCGGCTTTGGCCACCTTTCCATTCCCATAACTATTTGAGCTTTAGTGCTTTCTATTGGTGCTTGAAGCTCTGGTTCTTTCCTAACACAGCTAAGACAATTTACAACTACATTACCGATCGTTTATACAACTACCTTACTGTGTTTTACCTGCCCTCTTTTAGATGGACGCCCTTTCTGTGGTTTCCTGAGACCCTCTAACATAAAAAACCACGCAGTCCCTTCCACACAGCCCCCGCTACCCGTGTAGCCGCTTCCTGTGTGTAGTGGACTCCTGACCTATTAAGCAAAACCCGGAAACCCACCACCCGATGGCGCAAGTCAAGGAATCTGCAGCCTACACGGTCACAGAATCGCCTGAGCCTCTGATTTAGACCCTCAACTCGGCTCTGCACCAAAGGACCACAGTCGATTCTGTCGATGGTGCTGCAGATGGTGAGCTCCGCCTTAATCTCGCAAGCAAAATTGGCAATCTTTACCATTTCCGCTAGCCGCCCGAAACCAGAGAGAATCTGCTCCGATCCAAAGTGACACATGTCATTGGTACCGACATGGGCCACCACCTGCAGTTGGCTGCACCCTGTACTCTTCATGGCATCCGGGAGCATACTTTCCACGTCCGGAATGACTCCCCCTGGTATGCACATGGAGGGAAAACTGACTTCCTTCCCCTCCTTGGCAGTCATGTTCCAAAGGGGACCCATTATGCCCCTAATGTTGGAGCTCCAAACTACCAGCACGGCCATCCTCTTTGAATGCCCAGACCTTGTGGCCTGAGAAGCTTCCTCTGGAACAGGTGGGACGACTGCATCTCGCTTAGAGACTTCTTTAGCCACAGATAACGCCCGAAACCTGTTCGTCAAACGAACGGGGGAGGTTCTACGATCATCCCCTCAGAAAGTCTTTTTCTGCCTACCAGACTTTGGAATGCTCTGTCACTCGACCACGGGTGAGGGGTCAACCTCAGTGTAGGCAGTACCTGGGTCGGCTACAGCAGTGGCCCGATTGGGGGACATGTGAGATGTGTCAATGTCCCTCGCTTCCCGTGTCTGACACCCCACAGTGATGCCCCTTGGCAGCAACCTCAAGCAGTGTGATGGAATCAAGACTGCCTGGAGCTGTGAGCGAAGGGTCGCCAACTCAGATCGCATCTGTACACAGTAATCACAATTCCAATCCATTACTGAAGTCGCCCCTGTTTGAAACTCGTAAAAATGTGCAATAAAAGAACAGTGTACTCGCCTTATTAGCAGGAGGAACTCAAGGGGCTATGTCACTGACAGTCTAACCGATACTGAGCTGTTCTAACCAAAACAAACAAAAGCCTGTATGATACGAGGATCAATACAAGGGTCAATAGCAACGGCTGTACTGTACATTACACTGTGTTTAAATTAAAAGGTTGTGCCTAGTAAGCATTCAAACACGCAAGAAATTACAAAAACAAACTAGTAACTACGCAGATAACTGAAAATAAGCCACTCCTGTTCGAAGCTCTTAAAAATATGTTGAAAGGTCTCTGTTGGATTCCTTTCATGTTTAATTTCTTAAATCTGTTGTCATTTATGGAGTAAATTCCTCTCCTAAATTTACTGTGGCGTTTCTGACTATCTGGGAGGAGACTGAGTAGTGGAACGTGTTACTTTTACACATAAACAAGAACGATCTGTCACACTACTACACTTTAAAACACAGTTTATACGTATTTCATGTCACACAGTCTCATACGGAACCTACATCCGCTTTCTTTTATATACTGTATATGATAAGATACTGTCATCCCCCTTCCCTTCTGTGTGAGAGTATGAATGAGCAAATGTATTTGTAGTTGCATGCTTGAAGGTAGCAGACAAGCCTGTCTGCTAGAGAACAGTAGGACCAACGTCGGAACAGGTAGCTACGCTTCCTAAAAGCAAAGAGGTTTCTATCGTTAGTATGGTTCTGTCCGTCCGTTGTCATGTTGGTATACGAAGCTGCCACTCTGGCCACTTCCGTTTGTCTTTGTGAGCCACCCTCAGGAAGCACGCTCGGCAGTAGGCAGTTGCTGTGGGACCGTGGCGAGCGTCTGAAGTGGTAAGATCTCCGGCTAAGCGCGTGTCTGCTAAGTCCATAGGACAATGGATTTGTTAAGTTCAGCCTAACTGAAAATTTAATCATCTTTATTTCGGGTTTAACTCTAAAATATCTAAGGTTATCTTAAATTGCAGCGTAGTGTAATTCTCGTGTGAAGTTCCTATTATTTTGCGGTAGTTGCTTTGTCATTACTTTGTGAGTAAAGTGGAACCACGTGTTGATCAGTAACTCTAAGTTCATCAATCTTAAATGTGAATGCTTGTGTGGTTATAACGTCTCGTCTTGACAATATTTTACAAGATAGCAACTTTTCTTTATGTTCAACCCACGTGGAGTGTACTTTGCGATACCAGTACCACGTGCTTATATAACTGTTTGACCCATCAGGTTAATAGTAAGACGTTAGTAACCGGTTCAAGGTTTTTCTTTTGTCAATTGCTTTTCGATCGAATTTATTTTAATTATCAAAATTACTGTGGAGTTATACACTTTCTGTAAACCAAGTTGACCACGTGGAGCATGTGGTGTAATCATCAAAGTAGCCTTCAGCGATTCTTTTTGGGAAGATTTCACAAAGAGTTAATATGAATTTAGTATACCAGTGTGTGGTAATTACATGACGGACAGGATTGTGTTACGAACGTAATTTCTTTGGGTGAAAACTGAATCTGTTGGTTGTGGTTAATTTCTCCTTGCTTATGTTTCAACGTTCTTTGGGTGCTGTTTTGTGAATGCAGTGTTGTACGCAGTGTCCCAATATTGGCTCCCTTCAACGGAGTCAGACACACAAACTTGGAGGTTAGCTCCACCACTACGAAAACATATGCAAAACCTGCTTTAGATCGTATTAGTGGCCCAAATAGATCCACGGCCGCGAGGTCACAAAGTTTGCTTGGTATTATCGGGTGCAATGATGCAGCATAAGTCACTGTGGCCGCCTTTGCTCGCTGACAAGGTCCGCACACTCTAAGTACACCACGAATACGCCGTAGCATGTTATTAAAAAAGCATGTCTCTTTCAGTTTTTCACAACATTTCTGTGCTCCGAAGTGACCATAACTCAAGTGTATGTACCATATAATTTTGTTTACGAGTTCCTCCGGAATCACCAACACCCATCTGGAGTCGTCCGGGGCTCGTTTCTTGAATAATATTCTATTGCGCACTAAGTAGTACTGGCGTATTCCTACATTCTCCTTGTCCTCCCACTTCGTCTTTATATCTTTCAATACTGCGTGCTTATCCTGTTCGTCCGCTATACTCCCTAAAGAGGTGGTAATAAAATTCTCGAACGCTACATTCTGTAAGTATAGGATGCTAAAATTATTTTCACCCAGTTCCCTTTCTTCAGTGTGAACCAAACCTATAGGAATGCGCGATAGAGCGTCAGCAATTACATTTTTCTGTCCAGGAATGTATTCTACAGTGAAGTTATATTCCTGTAGGTATAGTGCCCAGCGTCCTAGTCTTCCATGCGTGATTTTTGTGCTCATAAGAAATTGGAGTGCACGATGGTCAGGTTATGAAAGGTCTCTGTTGGATTCCTTTCATGTTTAATTTCTTAAATCTGTTGTCGTTTATGGAGTAAATTCCTCTCCTAAATTTACTGTGGCGTTTCTGACTATCTGGGAGGAGACTGAGTAGTGGAACGTGTTACTTTTACACATAAACAAGAACGATCTGTCACACTACTACACTTTAAAACACAGTTTATATGTATTTCATGTCACACAGTCTCATACGGAACCTACATCCGCTTTCTTTTATATACTGTATATGATAAGATACTGTCATCCCCCTTCCCTTCTGTGTGAGAGTATGAATGAGCAAATGTATTTGTAGTTGCATGCTTGAGGGTAGCAGACAAGCCTGTCTGCTAGAGAACAGTAGGACCAACGTCGGAACAGGTAGCTACGCTTCCTAAAAGCAAAGAGGTTTCTATCGTTAGTATGGTTCTGTCCGTCCGTTGTCATGTTGGTATACGAAGCTGCCCCTCTGGCCACTTCCGTTTGTCTTTGTGAGCCACCCTCAGGAAGCACGCTCGGCAGTAGGCAGTTGCTGTGGGACCGTGGCGAGCGTCTGAAGTGGTAAGATCTCCGGCTAAGCGCGTGTCTGCTAAGTCCATAGGACAATGGATTTGTTAAGTTCAGCCTAACTGAAAATTTAATCATCTTTATTTCGGGTTTAACTCTAAAATATCTAAGGTTATCTTAAATTGCAGCGTAGTGTAATTCTCGTGTGAAGTTCATATTATTTTGCGGTAGTTGCTTTGTCATTACTTTGTGAGTAAAGTGGAACCACGTGTTGATCAGTAACTCTAAGTTCATCAATCTTAAATGTGAATGCTTGTGTGGTTATAACGTCTCGTCTTGACAGTATTTTACAAGATAGCAACTTTTCTTTATGTTCAACCCACGTGGAGTGTACTTTGCGAGACCAGTACCACGTGCTTATATAACTGTTTGACCCATCAGGTTAATAGTAAGACGTTAGTAACCAGTTCACGGTTTTTCTTTTGTCAATTGCTTTTCGATCGAATTTATTTTAATTATCAAAATTACTGTGGAGTTATACACTTTCTGTAAACCAAGTTGACCACGTGGAGCATGTGGTGTAATCATCAAAGTAGCCTTCAGCTATTCTTTTTGGGAAGATTTCACAAAGAGTTAATATGAATTTAGTATACCAGTGTGTGGTAATTACATGATGGACAGGATTGTGTTACGAACGCAATTTCTTTGGGTGAAAACTGAATCTGTTGGTTGTGGTTAATTTCTCCTTGCTTATGTTTCAACGTTCTTTGGGTGTTGTTTTGTGAATGCAGTGTTGTACGCAGTCTCCCAATCTTGGCTCCATATTTGATGTGTTCCGTAAGATTAAAATCTCACATTTTTACAATCCTTAAACAAGGCACCAGCTCAGCTAGAACTCACGTATAATATGCTGAAATTTCAATGAACAATCTTAAAATAAATCTCCAAATATAAACTGATTTCTTTCTTTTTATTTAAATTCTCCTTTTTATATATAGATATATTACCGGTTGATGTATGACTGTAAAAGATTATAATCAATGTTAGTCTGATTGGTAATGTGGTAAACCTAGACTAGTTACCTGGTGAAACAGTTGCACAGTAATGCACGGTTAACTTCTCCCCAGACAGCTCACAGCTTTTAACCCGCTTTTATTCTACTATTAGCACCAGATTTCAGCATAGCAAATTCATGTAGCAATATTACACATGGCGACCCTGTTCTGTGATTCCGCTAGACTCTGGAATCTCTGAGACGTTAGATTGCAAGCGTTGTATAATCTTAATTTTTTTTTTTCCCTACAGCGCTCAAACAACTTCTGCGTTGTTTCTGAGGAGACTTTCTAAAGATTCACTGTGTTGTTGAGCGGCGTTGTGTTGTTTGTCTTGTTGTTTTGTTTTCTATATTTGTGTGTTTTATATGTGTGTGTGGTTTTTTTTTCTCGCTTGTAAATTCCACTGTTTCGATCAAAGATAAAAATTTGTTTTGCGTGTGAAAAAGTGAGTACTAGGTTGGGTACCTTTCGTGTAACTGTCGAAATTTTTCGGGGATACATTTACTGTGATTAGTGTGTTGTGTACTGGGTATAAATTGAACTAATGCAGACACGTAACCAAACTAAAAGTAAGCGGTCCGAAACTTAAGCAACATGGACCAAGGGGATAATTTGATTTCGAATGTTAACGTGTCGGGCGGTTCCGAAAATGCAATGGGAAATACTTCAGACGAAATGCAGAACAGCAAGAACGGGCTCACATCAGAGCCACAAATTAATTTGCCTCCTACTAACCAAAATGATTTGGCAGAACTCATGAAAGCCTTATTGCAACAAAATAAAGAAAACGCACAGAAATCTGAAAAATCGATCTGCGAGCTAGGGGAACAAATGACGCAGAAATCTGAAAAATCGATCCGAGAGCTAGGCGAACAAATGACGCAGAAATCTGAAAAATCGATCCGAGAGCTAGGCGATCAAATGACGCAGAAATCAGAAAAATCGTTCCGAGAACAAAAAGAATCATCTGAAAAATCGATCCGCGAGCTAGGCGAACAAATAGACGATAAACTAATCCAGCAGACAAATAAAGTCGACAAGTCAATGCAGAGAGTGTCCGATGATATCTCACAAAGAATAAACAATCTGGCAAGTGAAATAAAAAGTGATATTATGAAAGAATTAGGCCGTACATTTGAACAAATCGATGATCGTCTGAAAGCCTTAGAACAGAGCAAGCGGAGTCGCGATGCCAAATCTAAAGAAAGCGAAAAACGGCTACTTAGGAATTTCCAAGAGCTGAGGGAAGAATGCCAAAGGGAACACCAGCAGGTACTCTCGAGGGTCCAAGAGGCAGAAACGCATTGTCCCACGTCCGTTAGCAACACAATGGCTCTCTTCAACGGATTCAGACACACAAACTTGGAGGTTAGCTCCACCGCTACGAAAACATACGCAAAACCTGCTTTAGATCGTATTAGTGGCCCAAATAGATCCACGGCCGCGAGGTCACAAAGTTTGCTTGGTATTATCGGGTGCAATGATGCAGCATAAGTCACTGTGGCTGCCTTTGCTCACTGACAATGTCCGCACACTCTAAGTACACCACGAATACACCGTAGCATGTTATTAAAATAGCATGTCTCTTTCAGTTTTTCACAACATTTCTGTGCTCCGAAGTGACCATAACTCAAGTGTATGTACCATATAATTTTGTTTACGAGTTCCTCCGGAATCACCAACACCCATCTGGAGTCGTCCGGGGCTCGTTTCTTGAATAATATTCTATTGCGCACTAAGTAGTACTGGCGTATTCCTACATTCTCCTTGTCCTCCCACTTCGTCTTTATATCTTTCAATACTGCGTGCTTATCCTGTTCGTCCGCTATACTCCCTAAAGAGGTGGTAATAAAATTCTCGAACGCTACATTCTGTAAGTATAGGATGCTAAAATTATTTTCACCCAGTTCCCTTTCTTCAGTGTGAACCAAACCTATAGGAATGCGCGATAGAGCGTCAGCAATTACATTTTTCTGTCCAGGAATGTATTCTACAGTGAAGTTATATTCCTGTAGGTATAGTGCCCAGCGTCCTAGTCTTCCATGCGTGATTTTTGTGCTCATAAGAAATTGGAGTGCACGATGGTCAGTGTACACCTTGGTGGTCCTCCCAAATAAAAAATACCTAAATTTTGAGAATGCCCAAACTATCGCGAGTGCTTCGAGTTCCGTCACAGAATAATTTTTTTCACATCGAGAGAGCACCCTGCTCCCAAACGAGATTGTTTTCCAAGTTGTAATATCATCATTTCCTTCCGTTTGAAACAGTACCGCACCTAATCCTGACAAGGAACTGTCCGTCATTAAACAGAATTCTTGTGTCAGGTCGGGATGCACGAGGATGGGAGCCTCTACCAATGCCTTTTTCAATTTATAAAATTCATCCTGTGCCTCTTGATCCCAGACCCACAAAGCGTTCTTCCCTGTTAGTCCACATAGACGGGGTGTACCAAGTACACTAAAATTTATAAATCGCTTGTAAAAATTACACAGGCCTAAGAATGCTCGCAACTGTTTTTTATTTGTCGGCATTGCACACTCCGCTATCGCCGCAATTTTCTCCGGGTCAGGTTGTATTCCATTTGCTGAGACAATATGGCCTAAGAATTTTATGTTTTCTCGTCCGAACTGTGACTTATCTAAGTTGCCTGTTACACCTGCCTTCTCAAAAACATCCAGTAGTCTGTTTAGAACGTCATTATGGTCCTCCCACGACTTTTCCGCAATTAATATGTCATCCACGTAAATTGTCACTCGCTGTTTCAAATCATCAGGTAAAATGCTATTTAATCCCCTTATAAAAGCAGCTGATGAGACGTTTAGTCCGAACGGGAGACGCCGGAATTGGAAACAATTTCCGTAACACAGGAACGCTGTGTATAATCTACAAGATGGGTGTAGCACGATTTGCCAAAAACTCGAACGGAGGTCAACAGATGATAGTACCTTTACCGCGTGGAAACGTTGTAAGAGTTCCTCAAGGCTCTCAGGCCTGTCCGTTTCCGACATAATAATTGTGTTTATCTGTCTCGAGTCTAGCACCAAACGAACCGAGTTGTCGCGTTTTGGCACGACAAGCAGGGGTGAGTTGTACGAGCTTACTGCCCGCTCAATTATTCCTTCTAACATCTTGTTTATTTCCTTCTCCACCTGGGCTTTATACGCCACGGGAATAGGGTATGGTCTAACAGAAGACTTCTGATGGTCACGTACTCTGAATTGGTAAGTAAAACCCTTAATCGCCCCGGGAGTCTCAGAAAATACCCGTTCATGATTCCTAAGTAGGCAATACAATTTCTCCTTTTCCCTGTCCGTGGTTCTGACACCCGCGATGCTCTTTCTCAGTGCATCAGCAAAAGCAACATCTTTTCCCTGCTCACCAGACGTAGAGCACGACTCACTTACATAGTTCACGAGTAGCTCCAGTCTGGGTTGCGACTCGGTTTGAGCTTGAAATTTTAGGCAACTAATTTCTGATTCGGCACGTAATATGCATTCATCAAATACTAAATTAATTTGCTGATCCCCAACTTGAACTGTCATTACTCCTCCACCCATGTCAATTACTGCATGGTGGGTATTCATGAAGTCATTGCCTAAAATCATTGCCACATTCAGCATTGGGAGCACATAGAAATTGTACTCAAACTCTCTTCCCTGGCAGGTAAAATTAAGCCGAGTCTGCCTTCGGATTTCTACGCTCTTACCGTAGATTGCGCCCTTCACCTTTATTCCTCGCACTTGAAAAACGGGCCAGGTCCCAGTCCCTTCGCATTTTTGAAATGCTGCCTCGCTCACTATCGAGAAAGGGCTTCCAGTGTCAATGATACACTTAAAACATATTTCGTTTACTGCAACTGTCACGACTGGATTTACGCCGGAAATTTTAGCACTCGTAGTTTCTTGCAACAAATCCTCTCTAATATCTTCCCTCTCTATATACCGTATGCACTCCTTTGCCATGTCGCTCATTTGTTCCGATTGGGCGCCTTCTGCGCTGATCGTTTGTCATTGCCGGTTTTGCTCATTTCTATTTGCTGGATTATGTCTAGGGTTAGCCGGCCGAATTTCAACATCATGAGGTGCTCCGCCTACAGTCCTATTCCCACCGTGTTCACCGTGATATCGATTCTGGTTGCCGTAACTGTTCCGTTCACGATTCTGTCCACGTCCTCGATCATTTCTGTTGTTCCACCTGTGTTCGCGACTGTTACCCCAGTTTCTATACGGCCGGTCCCGATTATTGTTTCGTTCGCGTCGCGACGACCAGTCACGCCGTTGATTCGTAATACGGCCACGACTGCGGTCGCGCTGCTGTGCCCCGTAATAACTTTGTGCCTGATTAGGCGGGCATTCTGCTGTATTATATTCCAACTCTTGGAGAAGTGTTTTAAACGTTTCCACGTCCTCTTTGCATCGTCCCGCAAGAATGACGTGCCGCAAGTGCATCGGCAATTTGGTGATGCATATCCTAATTAGTTCCGCAGGCCCGTATGGGTCGTATAAAAATTGATTTGCCTGCAGCATGTGGTCGATTGGGCGTGCAGGGCTGCTGAAACAAGACTGGTTCAAATTTGGCAGCATAATTATGCCATGTTTGACCCTGTCTTGTGCCGCTTCCGACCAATAGGCGGAGAGAAAGGCTTGTCGAAACTCCCGAGTGGAGTTGCAGTGACGCGCTGCCGACCTCATGCGACTCGCCGGTTCGCCTTCCAAATAGCCACACATATATTCTATCTTATGTGATCTTGACCAGTCGGGGGGAAGACAAAACTCAAATTGCTCGAGCCATGCACGTGGATGTATTCCTTTTTGCGAATTTCGGAATATCTCAAACTTTCTTACTGTAAGGAAATGTTTGAAATCAAATCCCCGCAGTTCCTCCTGGCGAGGCCCTTGAATGTTTCTATGTCTCTCATGTCTGCCCCTTAAATTACATTCTTCCCTGTCGTCAAAATCTCCCTCGTGGCCGGAGTCCCTCTCTGCACTGTTCGTACGGCTATTTTTAGTGCTATTGGCGAGTTCGGAATCACACGCCATGCGGTTTTCCAGATGCGCCACGCGTTCTTGTAATTCGCCTGTTACAGCTTTGTTTTGCCTGTTCACTTCGAACTGTCCCTTCTGAAATCTCAGAAGCGAACGCACTTCTTCGGTCTCTGTGGCCGCTACCAGTGTAGTATTGTTCTCGCTTTCCGTCAGCTTCATCGTGCCTACAATCTCCGCTAATGCAGCAATCTTATCATCTATTTGTCTCTTGTCCTCCGCCCCAGTCTGCTTCAATTGTTCTACTTGCTGTTCCAACGCGTGGATCGCTAAACTGTTGTCCGCTATTGTGTTGCAAACGGACGTGGGACAATGCGTTTCTGCCTCTTGGACCCTCGATAGTACCTGCTGGTGTTCCCTTTGGTATTCTTCCCTCAGCTCTTGGAAATTCCTAAGTAGCCGTTTTTCGCTTTCTTTAGATTCGGCATCACGACTCCGCTTGCTCTGTTCTAAGGCTTGCAGACGATCATCGATTTGTTCAAATGTACGGCCTAATTCTTTCATAATATCACTTTTTATTTCACTTGCCAGATTGTTTATTCTTTGTGAGATATCATCGGACACTCTCTGCATCGACTTGTCGACTTTATTTGTCTGCTGGATTAGTTTTTCGTCTATTTGTTCGCCTAGCTCGCGGATCGATTTTTCAGATGATTCTTTTTGTTCTCGGAACGATTTTTCTGATTTCTGCGTCATTTGATCGCCTAGCTCTCGGATCGATTTTTCAGATTTCTGCGTCATTTGTTCGCCTAGCTCTCGGATCGATTTTTCAGATTTCTGCGTCATTTGTTCCCCTAGCTCGCAGATCGATTTTTCAGATTTCTGTGCGTTTTCTTTATTTTGTTGCAATAAGGCTTTCATGAGTTCTGCCAAATCATTTTGGTTAGTAGGAGGCAAATTAATTTGTGGCTCTGATGTGAGCCCGTTCTTGCTGTTCTGCATTTCGTCTGAAGTATTTCGCATTGCATTTTCGGAACCGCCCGACGCGTTAACATTCGAAATCAAATTATCCCCTTGGTCCATGTTGCTTAAGTTTCGGACCGCTTACTTTTAGTTTGGTTACGTGTCTGCATTAGTTCAATTTATACCCAGTACACAACACACTAATCACAGTAAATGTATCCCCGAAAAATTTCGACAGTTACACGAAAGGTACCCAACCTAGTACTCACTTTTTCACACGCAAAACAAATTTTTATCTTTGATCGAAACAGTGGAATTTACAAGCGAGAAAAAAAAAACCACACACACATATAAAACACACAAATATAGAAAACAAAACAACAAGACAAACAACACAACGCCGCTCAACAACACAGTGAATCTTTAGAAAGTCTCCTCAGAAACAACGCAGAAGTTGTTTGAGCGCTGTAGGGAAAAAAAAAAATTAAGATTATACAACGCTTGCAATCTAACGTCTCAGAGATTCCAGAGTCTAGCGGAATCACAGAACAGGGTCGCCATGTGTAATATTGCTACATGAATTTGCTATGCTGAAATCTGGTGCTAATAGTAGAATAAAAGCGGGTTAAAAGCTGTGAGCTGTCTGGGGAGAAGTTAACCGTGCATTACTGTGCAACTGTTTCACCAGGTAACTAGTCTAGGTTTACCACATTACCAATCAGGCTAACATTGATTATAATCTTTTACAGTCATACAACAACCGGTAATATATCTATATATAAAAAGGAGAATTTAAATAAAAAGAAAGAAATCAGTTTATATTTGGAAATTTATTTTAAGATTGTTCATTGAAATTTCAGCATATTATACGTGAGTTCTAGCTGAGTTGGTGCCTTGTTTAAGGATTGTAAAAATGTGAGATTTTAATCTTACGGAACATATCAAATATGGAGCCAAGATTGGGAGACTGCGTACAACACTGCATTCACAAAACAACACCCAAAGAACGTTGAAACATAAGCAAGGAGAAATTAACCACAACCAACAGATTCAGTTTTCACCCAAAGAAATTACGTTTGTAACACAATCCTGTCTGTCATGTAATTACCACACACTGGTATACTAAATTCATATTAACTATTTGTGAAATCTTCCCAAAAAGAATAGCTGAAGGCTACTTTGATGATTACACCACATGCTCCACGTGGTCAACTTGGTTTACAGAAAGTGTATAACTCCACAGTAATTTTGATAATTAAAATAAATTCGATCGAAAAGCAATTGACAAAAGAAAAACCGTGAACTGGTTACTAACGTCTTACTATTAACCTGATGGGTCAAACAGTTATATAAGCACGTGGTACTGGTCTCGCAAAGTACACTCCACGTGGGTTGAACATAAAGAAAAGTTGCTATCTTGTAAAATATTGTCAAGACGAGACGTTATAACCACACAAGCATTCACATTTAAGATGGATGAACTAAGAGTTACTGATCAACACGTGGTTCCACTTTACTCACAAAGTAATGACAAAGCAACTACCGCAAAATAATAGGAACTTCACACGAGAATTACACTACGCTGCAATTTAAGATAACCTGAGATATTTTAGAGTTAAACCCGAAATAAAGATGATTAAATTTTCAGTTAGGCTGAACTTAACAAATCCATTGTCCTATGGACTTAGCAGACACGCGCTTAGCCAGAGATCTTACCACTTCAGACGCTCGCCACGGTCTCACAGCAACTGCCTACTGCCGAGCGTGCTTCCTGAGGGTGGCTCACAAAGACAAACGGAAGTGGCCAGAGGGGCAGCTTCGTATACCAACATGACAACGGACGGACAGAACCATACTAACGATAGAAACCTCTTTGCTTTTAGGAAGCGTAACTACCTGTTCCACGTTGGTCCTACTGTTCTCTAGCAGACAGGCTTGTCTGCTACCCTCAAGCATGCAACTACAAATACATTTGCTCATTCATACTCTCACACAGAAGGGAAGGGGGATGACAGTATCTTATCATATACAGTATATAAAAGAAAGCGGATGTAGGTTCCGTATGAGACTGTGTGACATGAAATACATATAAACTGTGTTTTAAAGTGTAGTAGTGTGACAGATCGTTCTTGTTTATGTGTAAAAGTAACACGTTCCACTACTCAGTCTCCTCCCAGATAGTCAGAAACGCCACAGTAAATTTAGGAGAGGAATTTACTCCATAAATGACAACATATTTAAGAAATTAAACATGAAAGGAATCCAACAGAGACCTTTCAATGTAATAAACGAACAGTGTACTCGCCTTATTAGCAGCAGGAACTCGAGCAGCTCTGTCACTGATGGTCTAACTGACACAGGTATTTGACCATGTGTGGCCCAAAATCCACCCCCTATACTTCCATGAATCAGCTGTACCAATCTTCCCTTCCCAGTCCTGTTTAGGTGTAGGCCATGCCTAGTGAA
Organism: Schistocerca serialis cubense; assembly: GCF_023864345.2. Lineage (NCBI taxonomy): Eukaryota > Metazoa > Arthropoda > Insecta > Orthoptera > Acrididae > Schistocerca > Schistocerca serialis. The sequence goes on along the minus strand of NC_064638.1, from coordinate 1,024,079,630 downwards.
ACCTCATCTGTTGATAGTCCCGACGGGCACCACAGAAACATGAGCAAAGTTGGTTGCCCTCAGAGCCAACCCTAACCCCACACTGATTCGCCTCACAGCTCCATCAAGGCATGGTCGATCATGACCCCGGAACAGCTCAACAAAGTTTATGTTGGTGCCATGAGTCATGGAAGCTATCTTTTCCAGGTCACCACCTATGTCATATGCCTCATCCCTGTCCTAACTGTTTCCCACCCAAACTACTATCACTACATGTTACTCTTTTGTCAAGTCCTTACATAAGGACCCTAAGTCCTCTATCACATGACTTAGCACTGCGTTTGGCTTGAAGACACTGGTGGCCTGGAACGCTGCCCCTAAACTTTCCTGTAACTGAGGGCCTACACCACGCCCATGACTCTTACCTAGCAGCAGCACTTTCTTCTTCCTAACACTTTGTACATTCCTAGGCTTCTTGGCCTCGGTTGAAGAGTGCTGCAGATTTCCTGCACCTTATTCTACCTGAGGCTCTTCTCCACTTAATTCTGGCACTGGTAGATACCTGTTTTTGGTGTTGATGATAAAACTATCAGATCGCATTGAGTAATTTATACCAAAAAAATTACCTAACGATGGAGTTGATACCTCATGGGACATAAAACATGTCGGAACACTGTTGCAGAAACAACAAAAAAAGCATGCGAAATTTAGACAAACACAAAATGCTCAAAATTGGCAGTCTATTACAGAAGCTCGAATTTTAGCTCGAACTTCAATGCGAGATATTTATAATATTTTGACAGCTAAACTGTCTCAAAACCTGGCAGAAAATCCAAAGAGATTCTGGTCATATGTAAAGTATGTTAGCAACAGGACACAATCAATGCCATCTCTCCACGGTAGCAATGGAAATACTATTGATGACAGTGCTCCCGTCACCAAAGAAGACGAAGTAAATATTCTGGAATTCGAATCAAAAACAGTTGCCAACGTGAGTAACTTAGAAGTAGATATCGTCTGAGTAGGAAGCAACTTACATCAATCAATAAAAGCAAGTCGAGGTTCCTTTCAGTGTGTGCTGATATAATAGCAAAATATTTAACAATCATACACAACAACTTGCTCAATGAAAGATCCATAGCCAAAGACTGGAAAGTTGCACAGGTAACACCAATATTCAAGAAAGGCAATAGGAATATACACTAAATTACAGACCCATATCATTAATGTCGATATGCAGCAGGATTTTGGAACATATATTGTGTTCAAACATTATGAATTATCTCAAAGAGAATGGTCTATTGACACACAGTCAACACGAATTTGGAAAACATCGTTCTTGTGAAACATAACTCTTTACTCACACATGTTGAGTGCTATCGACAACGGATTTCAAATTGATTCTGTGTTTCTAGATTTCCAAAAGGCTTTGGACATCTTACCTCTTATGGGTTATAATCAAATTCCACGCTTATGGAATATCGTCTCAGTTATGAGACCATATTGATGTTTTCCTCTCAGAGAGTTTAAAATTCGAAGTAGCTGACGGACAATCGTTGAGTAAAACGCAAGTAATGTCTGGCGTTCCCGAAGGTAGTGTTGTAGGCTCTCTGCTTTTTGTTATCGATATAAATGATTTTGGAGACAATCTGAGCAATCGTCTATGGTGTACCACTGTATCCAAAACTCTAAATTGGGTGCGACAAATTGATATTGTGGTGAACGGCATATACCGACTGCGAGAATCGGACGTTCCGTGCTATGAATGCATATCTGTGTCTTACCGAACCAAAGATTTTGTTTTAGGGACTCTGTGAACGAAATGGAGAGGTCCGACTTGTGAGAGGAGGAGAGAGAGTGTATTGTTGTGAGACGCCATTACGGTATGAAGTAAATATTCAAATAGTTTTTTGCACAAAATAAAATCCAATAACTTACATCAAGTATTCAGGGTGTTTATATCTCCATACTGAAATTAGTTAATTGTCACAGTACAGATATTATGAGATTATCTCTGAATTAATAAACTTTAACTTGCTAAATTGTTGGACCCATCATCCAAACTCAACAACATAGCACACAGTTGTGCCGAACTGTCCGCAGCGAGATTAAAGGTTTTAGAGATTTCAGGTGGAGCAGATAACGACAAGGAATTTCCGTGAGATCACTGCTGCGAAATACATCTCTTGCTCACCTGTGGTATTTAAAACGAAATATTTGTATTTTCCAGGTTTTTAGGAGAGTAAAGATAAAAGGAAATAAGGAACTAAGCTAAATCAACTAAAACCAATAACTAAACCAATAATTAAAATAGAAGCACACATAAAGAATTTGTGTTTATAATAATAACTAAATAAAGAATATTTTTAATTAACTAACCAATAACACTATATTAAATGTATTAGGTTGTTTGCAGGTGATGCTGTCGTTTATCGTCTAGTAAAGTAATCCGAAATCAAAAGAAACTGCAAAACGATTTAGAAAAGATATCTGTATGGTGCAAAAATTGGCAATTGATCCCAAATAATGAGAAGTGCGAGGTCATTCACATGAGTGCTAAAAGGAAGCCCTTAAACTTCGGTTACTGATACATCAATCAAACCAAAAGGCCTTAAATTCAATTAAATCCCTAGGAATTTCATTATGGACAACTCAGATTGGAAATAACACAAAAAATGTTGTGGGGAAAGGCGAACCAAAGACTATGTTTTATTGGCAGAACACTCTCTGCAACAGATCTACTAAAGAGACTGTCTCTTCTACGCTTGTCCGTCCTATTTTGCAGTACTGCTGCATGGTGTGAGATTCTTACCAGATAGGATTAATGGAGAACATCGAAATAGTTCAAAGAAGGCCAGCACGTTTTGTGTTATCGGTAAATGGGGAAGAGAGTGTCACGGACATGATACAGGATTTGGGGTGTACATCATTAAAACAATGGCGTTTCTCACGAAATTTCAATAACCAACTTTCAACTCCAACTAGGAAAATCTTTTTGTTAACGTTGACCTACATAGGGACAAACGATCGTCACAATAAAATAATGGAAATCAGAGTTCGCATGCAAAGATATAGGTGTTCGTTTTTTCCATGCGCTGTTCGAGGATGGAATAATAGAGAATTATTGTGCAGGTGATTCAATGACCTCTCTGCCAGGCATTTAAGTGTAATTTGCGGAGTATCCAAGTAGATGTAGATTTTGATGTAGAAGTAGAAGATATAGGTTCGAATCCCGGTCCAGCACAAATTTTCGTTGCAGTCATTCTCTTCTACAGCTGATGGTTATTTATATTGGCCTACTGCAAATACATTTCATGTATTCCATAACGACTGTGGTGGCTGCACTGCCTGTTTCTTTGTACATGCCTGCATATCCAAAGGAAAATTGCATCATTCTTCTCAACGACACAGCCACTCTAGTTTCGTATTTACCCAGTGATACCTGGCAGCCATTTCAATTACAATGTCCTCTCCTTTATGGAAATTATATCTTGTGAGTATGAGTGCAGGTCATGATACAAGAAAGACGACATATAGAAGTTTGCACCTAGCAGTGGGTCAGACATTGATAACTAAAGCAGTTAAGACGAGCATTCATGTAAAATGGGAAATCCAGGTTCAAGTCCCAGTCTGGCACAAATTTTCATTGTTGTTTACAGCTGATGGCTGAATCACAGCTGCGGATACATGTCATGTGTACCATAATTAAAAGATTGGTATGTGGTCAATAACTGATGAAACAGATATATTGTTTTGAGATGAAATTGGGAACATTCCTACAACACTAGTCACTATAAAACAAATGGTTTAGTGGCTTCTGGAAGAGTAAAGGGGAATTTTTAGTTATACGTGTTGTGCTCTTTCTGCATATGGTAGGTAAGACTGTACATAATTTTCGACGTCCTTCATACGAGCACGTCACCAAATTTGTGAGGCTGTTCGCACATGCATAAGTGGCCTTGTTACCAAACTGCCATAATTTTCATGTGACTGCTGCAAAATTATCTGTCTAAGGGATATCGGAATAACCAACTTAATACCTTGTGGTGTTTTATGATAAAGGATTTTCTCAACAACTATGATGTCTGCGGATGTGGCAGATTGCACTCAATCTTCATCCTCTTGTGCTTCTTTCCCTAGTTCAGCAAGCAGAACCTCGTCAGCCTCTACATACTGAACTTTTCTACTTAAGGAGTCAGCATTTTGAAGAAGCTTTGCTGACTTGTGCCTCTTTAAATAACCATAACCGCTCAACGTAAGGACCCGTCTTGTCAGTTTGCTATTAGGTTACTTGCCAAAGATGGCGTATCCTGGCACAAAACTATGGTAATAGTTTGCTGAACTGAGAAATGACTAATTCCTTCATATTACTAGGGGAGGGGAAGTCTTTTACTGCATCAGTTAACTGTGGATCTGGTTGAACTCCAGCGCCCAAAATTAAGTGGCCCAAATAATTAACTTTTGGTTCTGCAAATTTTCATATCTCCAGTTTGGATCTCAGATTCACATTTTGTGTATGCATAAGACCACGACATAATTGTTGTGCATGTTCCTCTGGGGAACTGAAAGACACAATAATGTCATCAAAAAAGGTTAGACATGTTGAAGGTTTTAGTCCCCACAGCAATAAATCCGCAAACTGCTGGAATGTTGCAGGTGCATTTCATAACCCAAAAGGCATTCTCAGATACTCACAGAGCCGTGACGATTCTAGAAATACAGGTTTTTCATGATCTGCTGGGCGAGAGTACTTGGCGACAGCCAGAATGCATTTGTAGGGTTGAGAAATATTGGTAGTTGCCGAAGTGGTCCAATGTTTAATCCTTTGTTGTGAGTGGATGTAAGTGCATAGCTACCTTATTAAAATTCATGCCTTGATGGGTATTTGGTAAGCTTTTTCTCTATCTTGCGTCCATTACGGCTGATGACAGTAAATGAAGACCAGGGACTGCATTATGTTTGCACTATCCTCACTTCCAACTGTTCTCTAACGCTCAGTTCAACAACAGGTTGCAAATGCTGTGGAATTCTATATGGCTTTGTCTGATTGGTCCAGCATCTCCAGTAGGATTCTCATATTGCGCCAAATTTGTAGCAGACCAATCCTGAAGTGCTCAAAAATGGTACTAAATTCCTCATGTACGAAATACAACAAATTTCTATCCTTCTCAGGCAGATGTATCAACTTTTCCTATAATTTCTATTCTAAGGTGTAGTGGCATCTACACTATTTAAATATACTGTTTTTCATCTTACTTTCCACCTGTTCCTTTTTTTCATTTGTCTTCTCATTTCACAATTTCATTTGACACCAACTCTTGTTTACTTGCTAATACTGTTCCCGTGGATATTGTGGCATCTTTTCTTCCAAAATTATCAGTACTAACTGGCGAAAACATTTTTCATTCAATACAATCGGTTGGCATATACGATATTGCAGTGCATGTGTTATTCTGATTACGATGTAAAGTTCCTTTGGACATGCACAGGCACTGCGGTGACCATTGCCATTACGAAACATATCAAAAGAATTTGTTGCGAATTAGGACTACCATCAGCTGTAGAATGGAAAGACGACAATGAAAATTTCAAGCACAACGTCTGACCTGTGCGGATGTACGAACACAGGTCGCAGACATGTGGTTGACGATATATGGGAGTTTGGGTCTGGCCATGAATCGTGCATGGATAGCCAAATGGTAAGGCCACCGCTCGCGATAAGCAAGAAATCCTGGTCGGATCCAGGTCCGACACAAATTTTCACTATTGTCATTCTATTCTACAGCTGATAGTAGTCCTCATTCGTAATTGCGAATTCATTTGATGGTTGACATATATATCTGTTTGCGCACACTTGCAACTCATTGAGTAACTTATTCCTGGGGATTGGATCCACTAGGATACCTTCACCCTGAGAATCTTTTTCATTTCACCACATATGCCTATTGCGAATTACCTATTTCTCTGCAATGCAGGCAACTCAGCACTTGGAAATTGTGTGCACAATGTCCTGGTTGCTGTCAGTGACTACACCTGGTACTGGTTACGAAAGCGTGGCGCACATCTGTTGCATGACTTGCAGCTGTTACTATTTTGTTTGCCTTCACTCTAATAGAACAAGCCACACCACTTCTTGTTAGGTACTATGGGATGTGAACTTCATCTCACCACGGATCCTAGGATCAATCCCTTTTACAAAGACATCAGCTACATGAGCCTCTGTCTTTGCCTCACAGAGTAAGACATCATTATGTCCTTGGCATTCTGTTAACAAATATTCCTGGCTTCTGTCTACAAATGATTCCCCTTTTTCTGTCTGCGACACGTTCCACTAACTTGTGCATAATCCTTTGGAAAGAGAAAGCCTTTCTGAGGGAACCTACTATCTACTTCCTGGTATCATCAGAAAATTTAAATCGAATATATTCAATTGGAACTCACTCGACCATGTGTACATACACCTCACATCTCTAATACTCTGTAGAAATGTGTGTAGATTTTCATTCGACTTTCCTGAAAAAGACTGTATAAAATGACTCTAGAAAACGTTTAGTAATGGATTAACTGCCATTGTCACAGGTGGTGAAGCCACACGTGCTTGTGGATTTGACACATTTGCTATAGTGGGATCGGTTTGCGATTTAGCGTCCCCACTAAACATTGCTGCAGCCGAATCGCCTGATTTAAACTTTCCTTCAGTTGTCTGTTTTCTAACATAAACGCAACAATTTACTTACGCAACTGATCTAATTGTCCATAATTGCCTCATTCACAACACAATCATTATTAATAATTCCATACGCAGTTGAAGTATTTTGGCTCCATGCACCGTTTCCGTGAGCTCTAGTCATAAACATTCATTGTCTTAACCCACATCATAAAATTTTTCTCAACTTTCACACAAAGAGAGAATTTATAAAAACTAGAGTAGTGCCACACTTCAATTACACAAACCAACAAATCACTAATGATAAGAAACAAATACTGTTAGGCAAATGTTGCTTCCATGAAGTAGAAGTAGTTAAGCTTCATCTCATGGCTCTATCAAGTTCTAAATGACGCTATATTTTGAAATAGATATTCTCAGGTTCTATTATTCTGTTTTCTGGCTCAACAATCATCAAGCTGGCTTATAATAATAACAATTCAACACTTACGGTCGGCGTCTTCAGGCTGTGACACGGATGATGTTGTGGTGGTCACAGCGGATCACAGATAGTTGGCTATGCGTGATTGATGTGTGGTGGAACAGAAAGCGACCCATCGACCTTCCACTATGACGTATGGATAGGCAACGCAGTGTCATGCCCGGCCGATTCGAACAGACGGCAGCAAGTTATTATTCCGAACGGCCTTTGGCTGCACGAAAACGAGAACTTGCTCTTTGCAGTGTGCATGCATGTAGTGAAATCAGAGAAAAGTGAAATCTTAGCACAGTAGGGCAGTCCAGCACGCTCTTGTGCTGAGAGGATATCCTGTGTTCCACATGACTGTATTATTCTGGATGTCTTTTAATAGCCATGAACAGTCTAAAGGGTTAGGTTCAGGTTAGATCCCAGTTCTGCACACCAATGTACAGAATGGCCAAGCTAGGAGTGTGGATGACAGGGTAGACAGTGATTTTAGGGGTAATAAGATTAAGGCATGAATGACACCAAAGTGATTTATTGGAAAGAAGGAATACAGAGGTCCTACATAGGAGGAGGCATTGCAGGCAACTTTAGTCTTGAATAGTTCCAAGGCCTCTCACAGAGAGAGGTACACCTTGCCCAGTCTGGCTGGTAAAATCTCATTGTTCACCAGGGAAGCGCAACAACATCAGCGCTGACACCACAGCATCAGCACAGGCAATATGGCATGTGGGCCTTCGCCTCCCTATCCCAGCCTCAGAAGAGGAATCGAGGCTGTTACAGTAATTAATAATAATTTCAAATGACTGAAACGAAACTATGCCAGATAGTGAATAAACAGGACTTTTCATGAGGATGGTTACTTCTAAAATCTTAGTCCACTGCTTATTTTAGTGTATATCAATAATGTTTAATCCATGCTACAATCTTGCAACATCCAATCTACATGCTGAAAGCATTGCCTCCCCTGCTCATGAAGGGATTCTCCTCTTTTGGGATCCAGGCATCTTCAGATCCTTAGAGGGGAAAGAAAGGGGCCATTAGTTGTAGGCAGTTCCGTTGTTAGCTACGCGATGGCCCTTCTTAGGTAAACAGCGTTTTGGGAACGAAACGAATAAAACGTGTACATGATGTGTATCAGAGGAGGAAGTATCTGCCAGATGGAAGAGGCCATCCCAGGGACAGTCGAAAGCACAAGTTGTCATCACATCAACACCAAAAACATCCAACACTTGGGCTCTGAGGCAATTCCTAGCTCCATCCATAAACTGGCGAACACAGTGAAGGCAGCAAGCTTTACGCATGACGTCTCTGGGCAGCTGTTGATTTGCAGCAGTGTTGTGGGGATTAGTCAGGGCCCCTTTGACTGGAACTGACTTGAGGATCTAAACCAGAGGCTCTGTTAGTTCTGTAATCAGGTCAGTTGTATGTTCCTCAACCTACACCATACTTACGTGCTGACTTATAAAAATGTCCTGAATAAGACAGGTGAGCTCTGTGCAGTGGAAGTGATGACATAAGTGGTGAAGTGAAATGCATGTACCTTTTTTCTTAGAAGAGGTGAAACTCTGTGTCTCCAGTACAAAACCCAGCATCAAGTGAAGCAATTATTTCAACAGACTGCTATGCACTCACTTCAAAAGAGATGGCAAGGAAGTATAAAGAAAACTAATAGCAAATTGAGCATTCATAAGAAGGGCCATGTGTGACGCCTTTTTATATTCACTATGAGGTCTTGGCAGAAGGTCTATTAGAAAATCCTACAAAGTTCTGTGCATCTGTAAGGTCAATAAAGGGATCTAATCCATCCATTCATCTTACAATCTATGATTACAAGATGCGTGTCGAATATCTTGTAAAGTCATATTGTGTAAGCGTTTAGGGCGCAATACTAAGAAGCAATTTGAAATGTGATGTTCACGTAAAAATTCGTATGAGGAGAGATGAATGGAAGACTTGATTTTTTGGAAGCGCTCTGAAACAGTACAATGCTTGTTTAAACGAAATCGCCTACTGGACGCTGACGTGAGCAATGGCAGAGTATTTTCTATCCATTATCAAGAAGACATGACAACAAACACCGAATAAGTTCAAAGACTTGCTATTATGATCGTAATTGAATGGTGCTGCTACTATAAAACTGTAACACAAATGGTTAGGAACTTCTGTGAGAATTCTTTGAAGAAAAACAATGTAGTTCTCATATGAGCTGTTTGGTAAATCTAGCGAATATTTACTTGAGGAAGACTGTGACCATCCTTCTACCACCATCGTAGATACTACATAGGAATGATGAGAGTTAGCAAGCTGGAAGAGCTATATATGCGAATGGAACAAGGTAAAAAAGCGATAATATTGGTTCAAAGTAACCCTGCCATGCACTGTACATTTGTTTGTGTAATATGCATGTAGTGGGAGGCAAGTCACTAGACGATACACCTTTGGACTGCTTCTATTTATTTCAAATTAGCAGTTGAAATTTAGTAATGTTACCCTCAGATAATTATTGACACATGTAGCATACCACATCTGTTATTTGCAGAACATAGTGGAAAGATGGTAATTATTTTACTACCACATTGTCTTGCCTGCAAGTGCTGAATTTATGTTACTTCTAAATGCTCAATCCAAGGTTAGTATTTGAGAGTGGCGAGTACAAGATTTACCTATGTTTACTTTATGACATTTAATCAAATTACTCGATAGTTAATTGAGTAAGGAGATACCCAAAGCTACACCTTCTTTGGATATATTTTATCGTAAATGATGTCGTTCAGTGCTGAGTTATTGGTCCACAGCTTTCTTTGATGTCCATGGTGATACTGAGGTATGAGTAACAAACAAAAGACTTTACAGAATGATTGCTTGTTCTTAATTTTCTACACAAAAATATATATCTGAATCAATCTAATATGGCTCCACTAATGTTGCTATTACACCATGACCCAAAACGCATCTGAAGTGACAAGCACCAGAACAACCACCATTTAACACACCCCTCACTCTATCACTACTCTGCCAATAGTCTGATCAAGCCAGCAGAGGCAGTTTCTGGTATAATATACATCGTTACTGCAAAATATTTATTATACCATGTTTATAATACATTGAGTGAATGGACTGACATATGGATAGAATAGCTAAAAAGATACAAAAATAAAAATCTTCTTAAAATATTGTAATAACAGTTGAACATAATTTTATTCTTATGTAGATCAAATGATGGCATTTGATTAGGGAGTGTACAAGCATGTTTTCGTATTTTGTAGATGCCAAGTATTTTTAAAGGTTTTTGCATTTTATTGGTGTTTTAATTAACTGATATTAATTAGAATATTATAATTATAAGTGATATTTGCTACTTAACTTCATGTTTTAGCGAAAAGTGTCTGTTGGTTTATGCAAGAACGAACGTTTACCATGTGAAGAGTTAGATTATGGTGAATTATGGTCTGAAGCAATCATATAGAGCGAATTTTTACAATCGATCTTATATTGATTATAAGATTTGAGAATTCACAGCAAGTATAGCACAAGAAAAAAAGTTTTGCACATAATACTTGGACAACAGTATATACAATAGAATTAAATTAACAAAGGATGTCTTTCATTGTGTTGACTCCTATGCAATGAGATTTGAGGATGCTGGTAATGGCAACAGTGATATATCTCTTTTGGAACTTTCGAACCGACTGTGAGTGCAATTGTGTGTAAATGAGGGTTTCATGCTATTATATGTGCTCATCTAATACCACAAAAATCATGTTGAACCTAACAATAGCTTTTAATGATCCCACACTATTGTAAGACATAGTGAAATACCTGGTGTAAGGGGAATACTGTACACTCATACTCACCATAAATTCATCTTTTATCATAACCTGTCCAAGAAGCCTAGAGGAAGTTGAGTTCTGAAGCTAGTTTAAACACACAAATAAGCCACTCAGATTCAGAATGAAAAAAAGGAATACCCTCTTGTCACTGCTGATTAATGTTTATAATTACTCCCTGGTTTTGAAGACCTTGCTAATACTGTTGTTATTCATTCAGTGTACTCAATGTCTTGTAATTAATCTGCTGCATAAATAATAATGGTGTGCCATATGTATCTGTCTCTGTTCCATTCGTCTGTAAGGCAAGTACATGAGCATTATCTTTGTTTCTAAATTTGGTACTTTATTTCTTCATATTTCTTCTACTAGTATCAGAAGAATTTTCTCATTGTGGTAGAAGAGCCTGCACAGTCTGTGTACCCCTTTGGATAATTATTGAGATAAAAATAATGCCACAGTTTTATAGGTCTGCCAATTTCATTTCGTAAATGAACAGTGCATTTTATGGTCTCTGTTGTTCCAACTTGCTATAGTTTGTCTTAATGGGAACCATACCATGAAGTGAAGATCCTTTTGAGGATCATGTTGGTGTTGCACACAGAAGACATTGACAAGTGCAGTGTGTGACTAGACAGCGTCCAAGGAAAGGTGGTTCGATTTGTTGCAAAGTATAGAATATTGTTGTTAGCAATATTAGCCTATTCCCAAGAGTTAGCAGCTTTCACTCAGTTAATACTAGGCAGAAATCAAATCTGCATGTAGAATGCACTTCCTTGACTCTTGTGCAGAAAGGAGTGCAGTATTCTGCTGCATCCATTTTCAATAAGCTACCACAAGAACTCAAAAATCTTAGCAGTAGCCCAAACACTTTTAAGTATAAACTGAAGAGTTTCCTCATGGCTCACTCCTTCTATTCTGTCGAGGAGCTCCTGGAAGAGCTAAAAAATTAAGCAAATTCCAGTGTTACATTGTTGATTTTCTTCATTTAAACTTACGACTTGTCACCTGAATATGTTTTTTTTATATTTCATTTTATCTGTTTCTAATATCGTGTTATAATTTCATGTATTGACTCGTTCCATGACCATGGAGACTTCTCCTTAATTTGGTCCCACGGAACAATAAATAAATAAATAAATAAAAATAAAAATACAGTAAGAAGAGAAAAATCTCCTAAACTACTATTAAACGAGCAACGTGAATTTAATCAAAACTATTTTTTCAGTACTTTTGCTGACCTACTTTAAAAATGTATTTCAAGTTTGGAGTTTTGGAAGCAATAGTCCTGATAGACCATGTTGAATGTGTTCTGCACAGTAGTCTGTTACATACACTACCACCTCCCCTATGGCCCTCTGTGTGTGTGCATCGACACTGGCTCAACTGCATATGCATGCTGAGAGGTGGCATCTCAATCACAGTAGCAGGGCAGTCGATTGGCCTTTAATAGTTATTTTATTTTTAGATCGTAATACTTTTTATCTGTACTCATTTGGCTAAAAAAATGCTTGTTAGAATACTTGATTTTAATCCTTGTTTAAATGATTACCTTTTGATACCTACTGTGTGCTCTTATCCAGTCACAGTTGCTGCGAACTTGACATTTATATTGTGAGTCACGTTTTTCATGTTCTCTTATTTATTTCTAAATTGTATTTATTATCACATTGTTAGTAATTTATTTGATTCTTGGAACTGGAACTGAGTGTACTTGCACCTTACATGCCACCTTTTACTGGCTAATTTGGTTGGTGGTGACAAGTCTATGCAGTGGTTAGTATTCTGATGGCTTCAAATGGTAGCAAAAGATCTATGACCTAATTTTTACTTTCTTTTTTGTATTTTACGTTCCTACCATTGACATGCTATGATGCATAACAAAATATTCCAACCTTTTACTCTGATGTGGTTCTTAATAAGAATGGTATTGTTTTCTTGTTACATTTTTCGTATTCTTTTGCTTGAAAGTTAATTTATAGTATGAGTTGTTCAAATGCCTTTATTTTAATGATTCTAAAGTTTTTTGTTTGTTTCCTTGGGTCCAGAATTGCACTCTGTAATTTTGTTGTTATAACCAACAGTGTACTGAAAATTTGCCTCATTAGTGAACAAAAAATGTTTTCATAAATTTTGTTTGTATTCTAATATCTATTTAAATAATCTTTTCAGGTATGTTGACATTTTCAATCAATAAAAGTTTGGAGAGTACAGATCGGTATTATGTAGACCGTGGCAACTTTACTTCCATGTCCATAAATGATAATTGATTCAGTCTTTACCAGTTCTGCCTATTAGTCATGTATATTATAAATTTATAAGCTTTACATTCCTATGAAAGTTAGAGATGTAAATACATGTACTATCAATGTAATTGTAGAAGGAGTAATGGTTTAGTAACTGCCAACATAGTCAACATATCGGTATACTCACACATGTCCTTTCAATATTAAAAAGGTTTGATCCAATAAATGTATTGCACATACAGTACACGGGTATATAAATATTATTAGTAAGCTTTGCATTAGGAAGATAATTAAGTTAATGCCTTCCACCTTCTATCTATTTGAATTTAGACTTCAGCCAACGCTGCAACCTAGATGGGGACGACTCTATGACAAAATCTCAGTGATTCGTTGGAGAAATTGTAGAAAGCCCGATTATGTAAGGTTTTCTCATAAGAGAGTGAATGCCAACCATGTGATGGAGTGTGGTACAAACTTAGTTACAAATACATGTATTTCTGTAAGTTGATCTCGAACAATGACATAGAATGTGCAAGATTATGGTGAATTCCAAGAATGTATGTATTGCACTTTTATGTATGAACTTGGTAAGCATCAAGCCACAGAGCTAAATGCAGTTTTTATATTTTTATTACATCTCTTTATATTACTTATAGTGTCATACATATGCACTTTTCCATTTTAATAAACTGAATCCGTTGTCATTACATAGTACCATTGCTAGGATATAAAAATTGTCTGAAGTCTTTTGGACCGCCATTAAGGTCCTTAATACTGTGTATGAGTAAAGCTGCTTAAAACATGGTTTGCTATTAAGTCATGTAGAATAACATGTTTTAAAAAATGTCATTCCATCATCATCATGTGCATTGTCACACATTTTACATCCTTTTCAGTTTTATAGTTGTATAATCTTATGGTATTAGCGTGATGAAAAAACTGTCCTTCATTAGTTCCACCTCAATTGTGGCCCATAGTGTTGGATGTTGGAGATGTTCCTTATAATTTCATTCATGCGTAGACACATATTAAAAATAAAATAAAAATTTTTGAGGCAGTAGTTAAGGCCAGCAATGTATTGTAAACTATCAATAAATGAAGTATTGCATAAAAGTAGGTTGCCAGAAAGAACTTGAGAAAATTGAGTGCCGCAAAAAAAAACCATACAGAACAGTGAAAGGTTCAGGCTACTGATCAATATTAAAAATTTCCTGTCCAGCAATGAAATTCACAACCTAAAAGGGTGAAGTCAAATGAACAGAGACAGGCCATCAGCCAATGCAACAAGTTTTTCTAGGAGGATAAAAAGAAAAAGATTGTACCTTTATCTTATGTTTAACGGTCTATAATTGGCCAAATTCTGAAAAAAGTTGATTGCTTGGTTATATAACGTCAGCAGATTCCTCTCTTGCTATCTACTGTCGTTAAAGTCGTGTTGGATTTTAGATAAGTGAACTGTACTGATGTCGACTATTTAAATTTGGTTATGTTTACATCTTGTTTGTTAAGTTATTATTAGAACATGTAGATTTTATGAAACTTCTGTAGCCTGCTGCTAACGTCACTCAGCAGTATTCCTCTCAGTCAACACATCATAAACTAGGAGCTATGAGTCCCATGTCACCACTGTATTGGCCACACATGTGTATACTATGTATATGCCGAATGTTGTGTTTCTTGTTCATTGTAATGGGCAACAGCTGCCTTACTATTCACATGTACCACATCACAGCAATATATCTATTACGATTACAAAACGATGTAAATAATTATTTTGTCAGTTACTAAGTTGTAATAGTGTAACATATCTGGTAAGGACATCTTTTACATTGAGTCATTTTAGTGGGTAGTTCCTTATGCAAATAATGCTTTTTTTCACTGCATATTCTCTACAGTAACATATAATTTTCGTTTTAACCATCGCTAAGATACACTCTGGCTACTATCAATGAGAAGCTGTTCTTAATTGTCATGTATGGATGTTGTCATTTGAAGATAGTTTTTAACAATGTGTGCAGCCATAATGGCACTAACAGTAATCAAGAATGTCTTATGGTACATATTATGAAATTAATTTGTTAATATACTCTTGAACTCTGCTACAGTATGTGCAGTTCTGTAAGCTGTTACATGATGCTAACATGGAAAAAATCTGTTTTATATCTAATATCTGAAGATGACTATATTGTTAGCCAAAACGTAATCAGCTCAAATAAAGAAGATTTCATATGCAATCTTGACTTCATGTGTTTTCAATTCATAACATAAACAGATAATAAGTGTCATGAAATTGTTAATTGTTCAGAATCACCCTACAGGTATTTTCCATTTATTTACATGATTCCACAATACACTATCAGATGGTGGCAGTGTATGGAAACACATTTCATAGCATGAGTGATATGACTTCCCTGCCTAATGGCAATTACTTTGAAATATGTATGTTCTTGAAGATTGTAAAAGTCATTTTAACCTAAAGGCAATTTCCTGTTTCTTATTACTTTTACATATCTGAAGATGGTTGTTTAGTAACCAATACTAGTTATCAATTGTAAAGCAATGTATTATTTTGATCAAGATAATTAAAAGATTTTATGTAAGATTTTTTAAAGTTTCAGAAATACATCAGATCGCTTATCTCTGTCACCTGATTACGCCAGGTTTGGCTGTTATGATTTTATATAGTTATTCAAATGATTGCTGGCATACTTCTGTAGATGTATAACAACAGTGAAATAGTTAATAACAATATATAACATATTTTTTCATCGCTGCACTGCAAGAAAAAAGTACAGAACAAACAAAACAGCCTAGTATAACACTGAAATATTAGTCTTGAGGTTAAAGCTTGTTTCTGTATATGCTTTCGTATCCTGTAAACAGTCATGCAGCGAAAATTTAACACACTCAGTTTCTACATTGACGGTAGTGAGAAAATCAGAAGAAATGACAATAAATGAAAGAAAAACAAGTATAATGCAAAATACAGAAAACTGGCATGTAGTAAAACCAAAGAAAATAAAAACTACCTACTATGATATTGCAACTTTGGCAAAACATGTCTGCATTGAAAAAGGAAAAATTGTTTCCTCTTAAGTGGAACCTAAAACAAAAAATAGTAATAAAAAAAGACCCAGCTCAGACTGCAGTCAACAATCTGAACGACCTTCCTGCTGCGGGAAACTGTCGAGTGAAGATTATTTACAGTCATGAAAGAAATAGACATTGTTGTGCAGTGCTTGATCTGTTCAATCCCAAGATATCATATATGGTATTTCCAGGTTTCATTTTTTTTTCTTGGGCATGATACAGTTGACCTTTTTCTGGCTGTGGCATCATGTACAAAGGACATCATGCTAGTGGTAGCTCACTTGTTCGTTCTTCTAGCAAGTGCTATGTGTTGACAGCACTGACTGGAAACTTCGGATTCTTCAAAAGCATAGCATATCTCCGCAAAATACAGGAAAAGTCGTATCTTATTCTACCTATATTAGTTTTCACATGCTTTAATATCGTATTAAAACTGTACAGATATGCCCCACTTAAATAGCGAACTGTAAATTGACGTTATAAAGGATTTATCACCCTTAAACTTTTGGGTATCACATATGATGGTACCTTGGGCCTCAATGTCAACTGCATTTACATGACCTAAAGTGTAGATATCTATTTTGCGAATTGGACACTAATATATTTCAGCTATTTCAATGTTGGTTGCTTTTTTACCACAGTATAACTAATAAGGAGGTATTGAATAGAATTGGGGAGAATAGGAGTTTGTGGCACAACTTGACAAGAAGAAGGGACAGGTTGGTAGGACATGTTCTGAGGCATCAAGGGATCACAAATTTAGCATTGGAGGGCAGCGTGGAGGGTAAAAATCGTAGAGGGAGACCAAGAGGTGAATACACCAAGCAGATTCAGAAGGATGTAGGTTGCAGTAAGTACTGGGAGATGAAGAAGCTTGCACAGGATAGAGTAGCATGGAGAGCTGCATCAAACCAGTCTCAGGACTGAAGACAATAACAATCCAGATAATAATAATGCTATTCCATCATGGCTTGCTCTCTCATCCTTTCTGGAAGAACTAGGCATTTTCCTTATCTAGTGATTTTGTATAGCAACCCATTTATTTCGACAAATCTTTGACAATTTTTCCATATTTTGCGTTGTGGATCTTCCTCTTGAGCTGCACTTACTCTTCCTCACTACTTATTGTAGCACATACATACACCTTTCGGCTCATTGCGTCAACATTTATGTGTAGTTTGCCAGGTCGATGAATAAATTTAAACTGAAACTCACTCAGTCACAGAGCCCACCTTGTTTGTCTGGAACTTGGGCCCTTTAAGCTCAATAGCCATTTAAGTATGGCATGTTCTGTGTCATTGTGAATTTCCTTCCTGTCAAAAAAAATGTTACATGTTATACCAAAACCCAAAGCACAGAGCTCCTTTTCTGAGGTAGTACATTTGTATTCTGCTTTGTTTTACCACCTGGGTGCAAACGGTATTGGGTGATCATGGCCATCATTTACCTGAGACAAAATAGCTCCATCAGTTCAATTTGAAGCATCTGTTGAAAGAATGACGCACATTTTAGAATGTGGATAGGCTAACACTGGAGCTGTGGTTAGTTTTACATTCTTCCACTGTCTTTGTGCATTCTGTTGACAAATTGAATGTAGTTCCCTTTTTGAGTGGCTGTGTCATTGGACATGCTATATATGCATAACCGGCTATTAAACAGCTATCGAAAATTGCTTCTCACAAGAATTATTGCATTCCTTTAATTTCTGTGGCACGGGAAGGTGTTGACAGATTCAGTTAATTTTGGATCAGGATGGACTCCTCTACTAGTTATAACATGTCAAAGTAGTTGTCTTGGCTTTGTGAAATGATATTTATCTATTGACAAACACAGATTTCAGCTTCCAATATGCGCGAAAACTGCTTGAAGTCTAAGCTGCTTCACGTTTTCACTAGAACTTATTATGTTGTCGAGGCATACAAGACCTTGTGTTGGTGGGAACCCTCATAAAACTGAATTCATCAGGTGCTGAAATGTGTCGGATGCATTGCAAAGTCCAAATGCCATACGTGAGTATTTAAACACTCCTGTTGTTGTAACAAATAAAGTTTTTGCTTGATCATCTAGATGCGCTGTCAGCTGATGGTAGTCATCTATTAGATCGCAAACCAAAAAAGTTCGACTTCTGCCTGAGTAACCAAGGGTTCCTACCAGGTCTGGTAGATCTCAGCCACACGAAAACTGAACTGTGGTTCCCTGTAAATAGTTTTCTTCTTGACAATGACAACCAGTGGATACCATGGTGGATCTGCAGGATCTCTTGGTTCTATAACTCCAGCTTCCATTTGTTATTCAACCTTTTGTTATATCAGTACTGAATGGTATTCTGGAAGGTTTCTGGGTAGCCAGTGCTGCATTTCCAGAATGTACATGACACTGAATCAGATGAGTGACAGCTAAATTTGAATGCTCTCGGAAAAGATCAGTATACTCCAATAAAACAGGCGCTAAAATTTCTGTTCTTCAGCTGTCAAACATCTATCTTCTGCCAAATCTTGTTCTTTAGTTCTTAATTAATTTCAAATCCTGACTGCAGTTTTTCAGTATCACTACAAAAATCTCTCTTTGTTACTGCAATATTTGAAACTTCATTTGGAATCTGTATGACATCACGTTTACTGATGCTTGACACTTCAGCAACTTTCGTTCCTCATAGCAATACAACGTTTTCGTTACTCATACTCGTTATAGTTATTGGGACTCTAGCGACATTCTCTCTCACCATTGTAGCCAAATTTGAGTAGAGTAATCTGAATTTCAGTGTTGGATACCCCCGCCTTGTCAGATGATTCCAGGCTGCTGCCGCTGCTGCTGATTCGCCATGGAGTAAAGACAAAGACTCTGAAATTCTCTGAAGTTCACAAATTGGTGCACCTGCTCAGGACTGTAGCATTTCGATAACTGATCCCCATGCTGACACCATTTCTAGAAGGCGGTTATGAGGTTTGTATCCTCAGCTGTGGGCCTCCCTTGCTATCTGCCAGAACTGTCACAGACATTGGGTCCATGAGTTTCAGAAGTACACCAAATACGAGCTATTAACCATCACCACGTTATATCTATAAGAACGTTTATTATAACACTTTCTCCTTCCTGACCCGATGTAACTATGTCTGACGACCTATCACAAATAAATGTGGATTTGTTAAGACTCCATTGTGAGCTGAAAAAGCTCTGAATTCCACGTCAAGATCAAGTGCATTGAAACAGTTCTGCTGTTGCAGGCAGCCAGCGAAGCATTTCGTCAGCACTCCAAGATAGCACCAACTCACACTCATACTCATATGAGGCAGCTGTGTCGAGCCTGTAACCCTTACAGTGTGTTATTAAAATAATTACTGTTTTCCACTAAATAGTTTACTTAGATGACTTATGCTGAAATACTTTGAATTGTTTACTTACATTTGTTGAAAGTTTTGATAAAAAACTTGTAGTTTGAGCTATCTTGAAATCTGCAGCAAATATGAACAATATGTATAATGTTTGTGATAAAATATCATGAAACTGCATAGTTGTGTACATAGCGGCCCTGCTAAAGTCGCAGTAATCATGTATGATACCATCTACCGACATACTGGCTATCAAAATTTTTCTCAGGGACATTCGTGAACCATTATCAATGCAAAGCAATTAACACAAATGCGGCTCATTTGAACTTTTAATATGTGCTTGGGACAGTGGACATACATTCAGGAAAAACTAGTTTCAAATCTTCTTCTAATCATATGTGTTTTCAAAGGCTTGCCTCTGCCAAGTATAATGCCTTAAACATATCATGTCTGATTCATATTCACATTAGCTAGTGTTCCTCATACAATAATGTAAATATTGAGGGTATATTGAATTTAATGACCCTTTAATTTATTTACATGTTTCCAAATATGTGAGAATTAGGTAACTGTAAATGCAGAAATACACTCCTGGAAATGGAAAAAAGAACACATTGACACCGGTGTGTCAGACCCACCATACTTGTTCCGGACACTGCGAGAGGGCTGTACAAGCAATGATCACACGCACGGCTCAGCGGACACACCAGGAACCGTGGTGTTGGCCGTCGAATGGCGCTACCTGCGCAGCATTTGTGCACCGCCGCCGTCAGTGTCAGCCAGTTTGCCGTGGCATACGGAGCTCCATCGCAGTCTTTAACACTGGTAGCATGCCGCTACAGCGTGGACGTGAACCGTATGTGCAGTTGACGGACTTTGAGAGAGGGCGTATAGTGGGCATGCGGGAGGCCGGGTGGACGTACCGCCGAATTGCTCAACACGTGGGGCGTGAGGTCTCCACAGTACATCGATGTTGTCGCCAGTGGTCGGCGGAAGGTGCACGTGCCCGTCGACCTGGGACTGGACCGCAGCGACGCATGGATGCACGCCAAGACTGTAGGATCCTACGCAGTGCCGTAGGGGACCGCACCGCCACTTCCCAGCAAATTAGGGACACTGTTGCTCCTGGGGTATCGGCGAGGACCATTCGCAACCGTCTCCATGAAGCTGGGCTACGGTCCCGCACACCGTTAGGCCGTCTTCCGCTCACGCCCCAACATCGTGCAGCCCGCCTCCAGTGGTGTCGCGACAGGCGTGAATGGAGGGACGAATGGATACGTGTCGTCTTCAGCGATGAGAGTCGCTTCTGCCTTGGTGCCAATGATGGTCGTATGCGTGTTTGGCGCCGTGCAGGTGAGCGCCACAATCAGGACTGCATACGACCGAGGCACACAGGGCCAACACCCGGCATCATGGTGTGGGGAGCGATCTCCTACACTGGCCGTACACCACTGGTGATCGTCGAGGGGACACTGAATAGTGCACGGTACATCCAAACCGTCATCGAACCCATCGTTCTACCATTCCTAGACCGGCAAGGGAACTTGCTGTTCCAACAGGACAATGCACGTCCGCATGTATCCCGTGCCACCCAACGTGCTCTAGAAGGTGTAAGTCAACTACCCTGGCCAGGAAGATCTCCGGATCTGTCCCCCAATGAGCATGTTCGGGACTGGATGAAGCGTCGTCTCACGCGGTCTGCACGTCCAGCACGAACGCTGGTCCAACTGAGGCGCCAGGTGGAAATGGCATGGCAAGCCGTTCCAGAGGACTACATCCAGCATCTCTACGATCGTCTCCATGGGAGAATAGCAGCCTGCATTGCTGCGAAAGGTGGATATACAATGTACTAGTGCCGACATTGTGCATGCTCTGTTGCCTGTGTCTATGTGCCTGTGGTTCTGTCAGTGTGATCATGTGATGTATCTGACCCCAGGAATGTGTCAATAAAGTTTCCCCTTCCTGGGACAATGAATTCACGGTGTTCTTATTTCAATTTCCAGGAGTGTAATTCCACAGAAAACCATAGACGCTAGCTGTTTGTAATTGATGTGAAATATTTTATTCACCCAATGTATGTTTATTGAGGAATAAGAAATAAAAATTTTTAGCGGTTCTGTAATAATGGGAATCATTTCAAAAAGTAAAATGAACTCCTTAAAGACTGATTCACACTCAACATCAGTGGAATGGAACAGTTGATGTCGTTAATGTCAAATGCTGTTATGTTCAATCTAGACAGAATTACAACACGGTATTGTTTTGTTCATCTCAGAACTAAAGTATGAAAGCGAATTTATGAGCTCCCATTTGTGATATTAAAAGTTGGAATACAATGCCATAATTAAGAAACTAGCAATGATAAAGTTTCTTAACTATTTATTTATTTAAAGCTTATTTTGCCTAAGTAGATTAGAGCCTTAAGACTCTGTCTCACATCTGACCAGGAACAAAACATATCAAAGATTTCTTAGAAAAGCTCACAGTAATAATAGTCATAATAATATTAAGAATGACTGTACTAATAATAGTAATAGTTGACACTAATAACAATATTAACAATAATAACGATAATGATAATAATAATAATAGTGAATGGCAAATGGAATAATAAAATTATTTTAATGCATTTGAGTCTATGATTAGAGTTATCAGGAGTAAAAGGAATATAGATGAAGGAGACGATTGAAATGAGAGTGACAATCGAAGATAGGAAACAATAAAATACAAATAGAGAACTCTGCAGAGAAGAGGGGTTAGAAGTAATTAGCAAGAATAAGCTGTGGATCTGAGTATGGGATAGAAGATGGGCCATTAGCTGTCTCTTGAAGCTTGGAAGGGATTTGGGTTCTCTAATATTTTGTGAAAGATTTTTTTCAGAGTAGGGGTCCTGGCACAGAGACTGATTTAGAGAATATGGCAGTGTTATGTGCTGGTGCAGAGAGGATTTTACTGAATTGAGAGTGGGTGTTTCTTGTGTGGTATTCAGATGGTAGTGTAAAAGTTGACAATAAAAAAAGAGGAAGTGCAGTGATTGAGAAGACAATAGAGCAAGCATAGGGTACGATGGTCTCTGTTCTTATTGGCATGTAGCCATGGTATGTAATTGTTTTTAGGCAGGATTGATGTGGTCGAAAAAGCGAATCTTACTAATGTATCGTGCACAAGCATTCATCGTCCTGTGCAACCTGCACGAGTTTTCGTATGAAAGTCCTTGGAGAAAAGCGTTACCATAGTCGAGTATAGGGAATAAAGTGACTCTGCAAGCTTATTGTTAAACTCGAAAGGAAAAAAATTTTATATTTTATATTTCTGTAGTGAATTAAGTGACACTAACATCTTCTTACCGACTGCAGTTGTGTGTGCAGTACAGTCTAGGTGATGGTCCAGAATTATTCCCAAGTTCTTTGAAGAAGAAGAAACTGTTATTTATGTGCTGTTTAGGATCAATGGTGGAAGAGATTCTCTGTATTGGCAGGTAATGAGTCTTTCATGATTGACTAAGATTGCTTGTGTTTCAGATGTGTTAAGTTTCAATCCTAATTTTTGCACCCAGTCTGACAAGGCACGAAAATCAGCATTTACATGCTGGATGGCTGTGTACAAGTTTGTTGGGTTTGCAGTTAGATATAACAGGAGATCATCAATGTATAAGTGTTTTTACAGTGGGAGAGAACTTATAATGAGAATAGTAGTGGGCCCAAAACTGATCTTTGAGGGACTCCTGATACTACATTCCTCTGTTGTTATCTTTTTGCTCCAACCATTACACATTGCTGAAGCGATGTAAGAAACAAATGGAACTGTTCTACAGCATTTGAAGAAAAGTTTAGGCTTTTGAATTTAGCAAGTAAAATGACAAAGTCAACAGTGCCAAATGCCTTGCTGAAATCTAAAAAGCACTTAATAGTCGCCCGCTGCTTGTCCTTGGCCTGTTTTAAATCGTCAGTTACTTTTATAAAAGCAGTTGTGATGCTGCGATTTTGCTGGGAATCAGATTGGTACTCATCTAAAAGGATGTGTGGTGTTAAATAATTAATGAGTTGTCCATGAACTATATATTCTAAAGCCTTGGATAACGATGGTAGAATACAAGTGGGTCTGTAGTCGAAGGGTTCTTTGGCAGGTTGCTTCTTTCGTAGTGTTTTTATGAGTCACTGCCTCCAGTCTGATGGGAATGGGCACGAGGTTAAAGAATTGTTAAAAATGTCTGTAATTATAGGTAGCAGTGGATCACCGAGAAAAATGATCATTTGCACTGTAATATTACCTTGTCCTGCAGCTGAATGATGAATTCTAACAACTGACTTCCTGACCTTGTTAGGGCTTACAATCTGCAGAGAAAACTTCTCATATCCCCTGACCACTGATGCATTAAGGGAATCGATAGGTTGCGCCTTTGTGTGTTGGTCAAGTAAAATGTTGGCATTGTGAAATACTCATTTAGGTCTTCAATAGGAACTAGATGTTCACCAGCAGATTTCAGTTTGCCTATTCCTAGCCCTTGTAGATGTTTCACAGTATAGTAGGTCTGTGTAAGTCCTAAGTTAGTGAGTGGGCTTACCAGAGTTTCACTTTCCTGATGAATTGACTTACTCAGTTGCATAGCTGCCTTTATGTGGTGTGATTGTTATATGTTGGGTGTCGCTTGTATTAACCTGTGTGCTCTGCCTTTAACTCTCATGAGGAATTTGGGATGATCTGTGAGCCATGGCGCAGGCTTCCACTTACTCTTACTGTTTTCAGGGGAGCATACTTATTTTACAAATTATTGAGTCTCTCAATGAAATTAGAGACTTTGTTATTTACATCAATGTTATTTCCTGTTGTTACCTGCCAACAAATATCACGAACTTCTGCTGTAAACTTAATGATCAAAGGAAACATCATAATGCTTGTTCTTGATGAAATTTGTATGGTAAAGTGCTTGCTTAGCTTACACACTGTGTTTCTTTTTGCTCTCTAAGTACATAACGATATCAAAGGCAACTACTTTTCTCCTTCATTACATCTGACTACTCAGTGCTGAAAAAGGTCATTTAGTGAAAATTACTTCATCAATTTCAGTTCTCGTTTATGTTTAACTTTGATAAACTATCACTGTAGTGTTCGACTTTGGGACACCATTTGTAATTGGGACTAGTGAGGGACACATTATGAACTGTACAATACCAACTAAGATATCTTTTCGGAATATCAACCAATTCACATTACACAAAACACAGTATGTAATGAAACATCTTTTGCTTCATAATTTATTATAGGATAGTAATGCAAACGTTATGTACATGATGTAGTGTAAATGATTAGCTTACTAGCCAGCAATACATTTTATGCATTATGTAGTATAACTAATCAGCTTATCGGTTTGCAATGCAAAAGTAATTAGCCAGATTCGGTAAATACTAGTAATACATTATTTCAGAACCAGCAATTTGATAACGGTTATCGGAAAACTGATTAAGTAACTTTTGAAAACAGTAAGTGAATGTGTCATAATAATGTTAGCATCAAATTCCAGGTTGTAACTAATTAGCAAATTAATCACTAAGTTTCGATTATTTTATGTAAAACCAAATTAACAATTCGAAATTTTTTATGAGATCATATGTAATTAAACTGACATAGGATCTTAAGGAATCATGTTATTAAAGAGATCAGACTCCGGATGCAAAGATAAATACTGTATTTTCTATTATCCACACATCAAGAAAAGTTTTGCATCACCCCAGTTCCCAGAACTGCTGAAGATAGACGTTGACTGTGGATATTGCATCACAGACACAGTCCCTTTGACTGCTCAGAGATGTCACTAAACCTGCCCAAAGATCTAAATAACCACGCATGAGCAGCACCTATTAGACGGGGGGGGGGGGGGGGGGGGGGATCCGACAGCCTATTAGTTCCAGTGATTCCACCAGGAAGGAGGTACATGGCTCGTGTTGTCTGTAGTTCAGCCATGCCTAGACGGTCAATACCGCGGTTCTATCGCGTCCGCATTGTTAATTTGTTGTAGGAGGGGCTCTTAACAAGGGAAGTGTCCAGGTGTCTCGGAGTGCACCAAAGCGATGTTGTTCGGACATAGAGGAGATACAGAGAGACTGTCTCTGTCGATGACAGGCCTCACTCAGGCCTCCCAAGGGATACTACTGCAGTGGATGACCGCTACCTACGGATTACGGCTCGGAGGAACCCTGTCAGCAACGCCACCATGTTGGATAATGCTTTTCGAGCAGCCACGGGACTTCATGTTACGACTCAAACTGTGCGCACTAGGCTGCATGATGCACAACTTCACTCCCAACGTCTATGGCGAGGTCCATCTTTGCAAATACAACACCATGCAGTGTGGTAAAGATGGGCCCAACAACATGCCGAATAGACTGCTCAGTATTGGCATCACGTTCTCTTCATTGATGACTGTCGCATATACCTCCAACCAGACAATCGTCGGAGACGTGTTTAGAGGCAACCCGGTCAGGCTGAACACCTTAGACACACTGTCCAGCGAGTGCAACAAGGTGGAGGTTCCCTGCTGTTTTGGGGTGGCATTATGTGGGGCCGAAGTACGCCGTTGGTAGTCATGGAAGGCGCCATAACGTCTGTAAGATACTTGAATGCCAGCCTCCGACCGATAGTGCAACCATATCGGCAGCATATCGGCGAGGCATTCGTCTTCGTGGACGACAATTCGCTCACCCATCGTGCACATCTTGTGAATGACTTCCTTCAGGATAACGACATCCCTCGACTAGAGTGGCCAGCATGTTCTACAGACATGAACCCTATTGAACATGCCTGGGATAGATCCATAAGGGCTGTTTATGGGCGATCTGACCCACCAGTCATTCTGAGGGATCTACGCCGAATCGCCTTGTGGAGTGGGACAATCTTGACCAACTATGCCTTGATGAACTTGTGGATAGTATGCTATGGCGAAACAGGCATGCATGAATGCAAGAGGACGTGCTGCTGGGTATTAGAGGTACCGGTGTGTACAGCAATGTGGACCACCACCTCTGAAGGTCTCGCTGTATGGTGGTACAACACGCAACGTGTGGTTTTCATGAGCAGTAAAAAGGGCGGAAGTAACGTTTAAGATGATGTCTATTCGAATTTTATGTACAGGTTCCAGAACTATGCAAAACTTTTTTTGATGTGTGTATTATCAGAAACAGTTATTTATATTTCAAAAGAATATTGCATGTTGATATTCAAAGTGAGTAAGCAGGAATGTGAGGAAAATAAGTCAGTAAACGTTGGGTTCGACCAAAGTTTCCGTTTGGAATCATCAACTGTAGACACTAGCAATCCGTTAGTAGGAACAGGAGTTATTATTAGTACTGCAGTAGTAGGGAAAAGTGCAGCCATGAATAATTCACAAATAAAAGCAGTCGGAGACATGTTCACAAGACTGGAGAAAATGTTCAGGGACCTAAGTACAAAAATCGAAAGCTCACAGTCCCAATTAGAAAAACATGTAATGTATGAACTGGAAACAACAAAAAGTGAACTAAAAATCAGTATAAGAAACCTGATCGAAAAGAAGATGAAACAGGCTATCTCGGAACTAATAGATCAGATAACAGGAAACAGTATGTAGGTCGTGGCGATAAGCGCGGGACTACATGCACTGAAATCCACGGTCGAGTCTGAGCAAAAACAGCTTAATATTTGTGTGGAAACAGTGGAAGATAATTATGAGATGTAGAGTCAAATTTGACACTTGAGATTTCGAAGAAGATAAGGAATTGGAGAATATTATCACTTTTGTTAGACAAGAAAATTCTCTGTTGAGAACAGAAATAGTTCACACGAAAGGATTTTTTGAGGAAAAGGTTAAAAATTTTAATACTAACACTTACCAGCAAAATTCGGCAATTAGTAGTCATGTTAGTAATGTCAAAGAAGATGTTAATAACAATATGGAGAATCTTAACAAAAAATTCTTAGAGTTTCAGGAGGGGATAAGCAAAGAAGTTTCTATGGCAGTTGTGGTGGTGCATGTGGGATTTGCCCATCAAAAGCTCCCACAGGGATGCAGAACTGCATCGTACATGATTTATTCAAAACTGTAACGAAAACTTTACGTATCACATGACCAATACTTTCAATATAATTTTTTTTAATCTGCTAGATGGAGAAGCACTTCTGTGGGCCAAACAGAATACCAGTTCCGAAATGACATTTAATGATTTAGAAAAGACATTATTAACCAAATTTTGGTATCAGCAGAACAAGCGAGAATTAAAAGTGAATTTCTGAATGGTCCAGTCTATAGATACAGCTATGGTACTATGAAATCGTTCTGTGAAAAGCGAAAGTTAATTTATCTTAATAACACAAATTTATGCACTGAAATATAGATTACCGAAAAGAGTTCAATGGGGACTGTTCTGTGGGCCAGACAAGTCTTCTGAACAATTCCTCAAGTATGTGGACAATCTAAACAGAGCTTTCGAAAGAAATTTCAGTTAGAATAACTATGGAGAGCTGCCACATGGAGGATGTGATCAGAACTTCAGTGGTGGAAACCAGGGGAGGAGAAATTATGGTAACAACCACAACATTGAGCTGAAAACAGACGAAATTTTAATGGCAGTGATAGAGACAAAAACTGGAGTCATGATTCTGACAACAGAAATAGAACATGGGGGTGAATGGGTGGGGGCAACAACAGACAAAATGATAACCAAAGTCCAGGTGATGACAGGAATAGAACTTTAAATGATTAGACATCCCATTGAAGCCTGGGGCATGATACTTGAACCAAAACCAGGCTTGGCATAATTAGATAAGACATGATAATGATGATGGACCTGTGTCTCATAGACAGAATTATTTTAGACCACCAGTTAGTAGAGGTTGCAATAGAAAATACCAGAGAAACAAGATTCAGTTCAATAAACAGTTCCAGAACGTAGTGAGGAAAGGTACAGACAGTAATAATGAATACAAACATGAATCAGTAGAAGAAATAATTTCACATGAGGAGACCATTGCAAACTTCTACGATCAGAGTAAGAATTTACGTTGTGAAGAAGACACTAATGTAGACAGTGATTTTGATGAATTTGGTCTGTGTAGGATAATGAATAGTTCAGAAAAGTTTGTAGGACATCATGGTGTTGTTAATGATGTTGTTAGTGGCGGATCAGATGATCTTGTGGAAGTAGTAGATGATGTATTAATGTTGAATAAAGATGATGATGGGAATGTGGTACCTGAGAGTTGTTTTGATAGCTATAATGATGATAATAGTAGTATAGAAGAGTTTGATGGAGGACTGGATGGAACATCATATGTTGAAGTTAAGGAAGACGTAATTAATGATTATGAGGTAGTTGGCAATGATAGAATTCTGAAAAATCTTCAACCTGAGAATCAAATTCTTCCAGTGCAGCTCAGTAATACATCCATTGATATGGGTGTTAATAGTAAAGACAGTGTGTCTGAGGAGATACTGGAAACGGTTTGGAATAAATACACTGAAGGGCCAAAGAAACTGGTGCACCTGCTTAATATCGTGTAGGGACCCCACTAACACGCAGAAGTTCCATCTGGACTCGACCAATATCTGAAGGGAACTGACACCATGAATTCTGCAGGGCTGTCCATAAATCCGTAAGAGCACTAGGGGCTGGAGATCTCTTCTGAACAGCACATTGCAAGGCATCCCAGATATGCTCAATAATGTTCGTGTCTGGGGAGTTTGGTGTGGTGACCAGCAGAAGTGTTGAAACTCAGAAGAGTGTTCCTGGAACCACTCAGTAGGAATTCTGGATGTGCAGGTGTCGCATTGTCCTGCTGGAATTGCCCAAGCCATTGGAATGTATAATGGGCATGAATGGATGCAGGTGATCAGACATTATGCTTATGTATGTGTCATCTGTCAGAGTCGTATCTAGACATATCGGGGTCCATATCACTCCACCTGCACACACTCCACAACATTACAGAGCCTCCACCAGTTTGAACAGTCCCCTGCTGAAATGCAGGGTCCATGGATTCATGAGCTTGTCTCCATGCCTGTACACATCCATCGATACAATTTGAAACAAGATTCGTCCAACCAACTGATATGTTTCCAATCATCAACAATCCAATGTCGGTGTTGACAGGCTCAGGTGAGGCATAAAAGATTGTGTCACGCAGTCATCAAGGGTACACAAATGGGCCACTGGCTCTGAAAGTCCATATGTTGATGGCCTAGCATTGAAATCTGTAGCAATTTGCCGAAGGGTTGCACTTTTGTCACGTTGAACGATTCTCTTCAGCTGTCGTTGGTCCCATTCGTGCAATGAAATGGTCATGCGGGAAAATCCCCACTTCATTGTTACCTCGGAGATGCTGTGCTTTTATAAAGCCGTTTTACAGTTCCACAATCTATTTTCGTGCCCATGTAAACAGTTCGGAAAGTCTAGTTATTTTTACATCGTGGCAGTCAGCCTCGACTGTAAACAAATTAGGAAAACAAACAAACAGACTCTCCTGTTTCTATATAAGAAGACAAAGCATTTCACAGAATGTAAGACTTTTTTCTCAAAGGAAACAATTCTGGCAGAGGAGGTTTGCCTTTTACAAGGTGGCACATAAAAAGTCCTCATTTGTCTACACTCGCAGCCAGTTGCCACAATATAGTGTCAGATTAATAGCAAATAATTGTAATTGAAGTATAGGCAGGCCATACTTTTAACTGAGAGGACGGAATATATTATAAAGAAAAGAAATTAGCTTTAGAGATCATTTTAATTTTCGTAACAAAAATATCAATGCCAACAGAATCCAATTGATAATTATTTAGTAAATGATAGAAGACAGAAACAAAATTCCTACAGATTTACAGTTCAGGTACGTTCACTGAGCATCTACGAAGAAAAATACTTTCTTCTTTACTATAGATGAGTCTGTAGGAATAATAATGGAACCCTAATGTGATGGTTGAGGGTGCTTCTGCTGACACAATTTGGAAAGTTGGTTAAATTCTTGACAACTGGAGACGGATTTCTGGTTCCGCATCTAGACAGCTTCGGTACTTAGTTTTGTGGGCAGCATGGATCGAGGATGTTGTGGCAAACGCGTTTGCAACAAATTAAGGCAAGTAGAGAAGTCTCTAAGCTTTGCCAAATGTAAATTTGCTGTGAAAAAAACTAAAATTTCTTCTCCACAGCATATCAAAATAGGGAATTTTGCTGGACCAAGAGAAACTCGAAGCCATAGCAAAATTCCCAATTCCAAAGACTAAGAAACACCTTAAGTCCTTTTTCGGAATGTGTGGATATTACCGAAAATTCATGAGTACTCAGGTTTTAAATGCACCCAGTTTGAACAAATGTCTCAAGAAGAATGCTATATGAGTATGGGACCAAGGTTGCCAAGAAGCCTTTGATAATGTTGAGACACAATTGTGTAACAGCAAAATACTGTACAGGCCCAATTTATCCATTCCCTTTATGTCATGGCAGATAGAAATCACTATTGTCTGAGAGCTCATCTTTTGCAAGAATCAGAATTAAATGAGCATGTAGAACACATATCTATCGCTTATACTCGCTGTACTTTACAAAACTCTGAGAAATCCTACAATGTGACTGAAAAAGAATTATTGGCTATTTATTGGGCTTTTACCAACTCCAGAAACTACTTATAAGGGCATCAGGTTGTGGTCTGTACAGGCCATGAAGTACTGATCTATATACCGGGGTGTAAGTTACATCATAGTAATATAACTTGGTGGGCACTTTTCCTCCAACATTTTAGTTACACCATTAAGCATATCAAACACAAGACAACTTAATCGCTGATACACTATCAAGACTTCCATTGGGGGTTTGGGGTGTGCGATTTTGAACACAGTAGTGGCGAGAGCGAGAAAAAGTTCAAAATTACATATATATAAAATGGGTAAGTGATGAGCAAGAAATTATGTGCATTTGTAATGATATCTGTAGGGATCAAAACTGTTATCAAAACTGGAAGATTGTTAAGAGTTATTTAGGAAAAAGGGACATAAAAATATAGAGGAATATTATAAAGCAGGGCTTCCCAACGTGTGGTCCGCGGACCCCTTAGGGGTCCGCCAGCTCTTTCTAGGGGGTCCGCGGCCACCTTTCACCAAACTGTGTCAAATAATGAGTAAAATTATTGAATAAAAATGTGAAAATCAAATTCATCACTATTTTTTTCTTGTAAAAAACATGTGTACTTTTACTTCAGGTCTTATTCCCAAGCAGCCTTTGCTGTTCCTAAGTGAGAACGCATTCACAATTTAGTGCCAGAGAATGCGGCTTCTCTGATCGACCTGTTTCGCAACAATACAGGGTCGTTTGTGCGCCGGCTCACGGCGCTAGAAGCGCTGAAACCTTTTATGCATGCGTGGAGCGAACTCTGTCGACCAATCACAGCACTCCCTCGCACGTATGCGGCCCCACGCATCATTAAATGTTAAACTTGCTTTGTCAGTGCACTACCTATTTCATAAGTCGATTTTTGACCAGTTTATTACTTCCAACATGGATCGTGGCTGAAGTCAGGATCATTGAAGAAGAGTGCAGTTTCTCCATCGCCTTCACAACAAGGGAAGTTTCCAGTTGAAATGAATGAGGAGGGAGGAAGACCAAAGGACGAACAATCACAAGAAGCTCCTTGGGCCGGATTTATTATGTGAAAACGCTGCAAGTACTCCATTGGTTGCAATATCCTGTGGAAGTGGAATAACCAAGTAGCGTAAGTACAACGAAAGCTATTTAGAAATGGGCTTTATGGAGACAGAGGAGGGTAAAGCTCAGTGTGTAATTTGTGCCCGAGTCCTTCGAACAGTTCAATGGTTCCAGTTAAATTGCGCCGTCATTTTGAAGGTACTCACCCGGATTTCCAGCCTTAAGACATCGATTTCTTCAATAGGAAGAGTGCTGAACTAGCTGCTTCTCAGCATTTCATGAAAACTCATGCAAAAACAATTAATGAAAATTCATTAAAATCTTCTTTCTTGGTTAGTTATCAAGTGGCAAAAATAGGCAAAGCTCATACCATTGCAGAATATCTGATAAAGCCGTGTGTTAATGATATTGTTTCTTGCATGCTAGACGAAAAGGCAGTAAAGCTTGTATCTTCGGTGCCATTATCAAACAGTACTGTCAAGATACGCATTGTTGACATGTCAAATGATGTGAAACACACTCTTGTTTCTCGCATCCAACACAATTCATTTTCTCTGCAGGTAGGTGAATCCATTGATGTTGTGGGATTAGCGATTTTATTGGCTTTTGTCCGTTATGAATATTCTGAATGTTTTGAGGAGGACCTCTTACTGTCCAGACCACTACCTGCCAACACAACAGGTGCTGAAATATTCCGTTTATTGGATGATTTTTTAAGGACTAACAAAGTTTCATGGTATAATTGCATAGATGTGTGCACAGATGGTGTAAAAGCTATGACAGGTCCTACAGTCGGAACAATAACGAAAATAAAAGAAAACGCCAAGAATTGCCGCAGTAGTCATTGTGCTCTCCACAGATACGCTTTAGCTACGAAACAAATGCCTGTTTCGTTCGAGGAAGTTTTAGACGAATCCATTCAAATAATTAACTACATAAAATCAGGGCCATTGAAGCCAAGACTTTTAACAATACTGTGCGGTGATATGGGAGGCCTTCATCGTTCCCTGCTTCTCCACACAGAAGTGAGGTGGCTCTCACGTGGGAATGGACTCTCGCACTTGTACGAATTAAGATTGGAAGTCTTAGCTTTCCTTTTGGAGCATAACACCAAATTAGCAGACCTTATTAATGACGAAAATTGGCAGTGTATACTTGCCTATTTGTCGGATATTTTGTCCAAAATGAATGAAATGAATAAGTCACTCCAAGGGCAAAGTGAAACAAAGGTCACTGCTATAGACAAAGTTCGAGAATTCAAGAGGAAAATCAATTTTTCGGCAGAGAGTGTCGAGGAAGGGGAGGTCGAGTGTTTTCCGCTTCTCAAGGAGTTTTTGAAAAACAAAACATTGGCGCTTGGGAAGAATTTGTTTCATCAAATTCTGGAACATCTCGGAAGCTTGATGTCATTGTTTGTGCATTATTTCCCAAAAGCTGAAAATGAGAAGCTGCAGAAATACGAATGGGTGGTCAACCCATTCACTGTATCCAAAAAGCCGAACATTCTATCATCAAATGAATATGAGTTGTTCATAGAAATTGCCACAGACCCTAACTTAAAATCAAGTTTTGACATTAACAGTTACTCACACTTTTGGATCCGTTTGGATAACAAGAAATACTATCCCCTTGTTCAAAAGGCAAAACGTGTACTTCTTCCATTTGCCACAACATACATGTATGAATCTGGATCCTCGATCCATGCTGCCCACAAAACTAAGTACCGAAGCTGTCTAAATGCGGAACCAGAAATCCGTCTCCAGTTGTCAAGAATTTAACCAACTTTCCAAATTGTGTCAGCAGAAGCACCCTCAACCGTCACATTAGGGTTCCATTATTATTCCCACAGACTCATCTATAGTAAAGAAGAAAGTATTTTTCTTCGTAGATGCTCAGTGAACGTACCTGAACTGTAAATCTGTAGGAATTTTGTTTCTGTCTTCTATCATTTACTAAATAATTATCAATTGGATTCTGTTGGCATTGATATTTTTGTTACGAAAATTAAAATGATCTCTAAAGCTAATTTCTTTTCTTTATAATATATTCCGTCCTCTCAGTTAAAAGTATGGCCTGCCTATACTTCAATTACAATTATTTGCTATTAATCTAACACTATATTGTGGCAACTGGCTGCGAGTGTAGACAAATGAGGACTTTTCACGTGCCACCTTGTAAAAGGCAAACCTCCTCTGCCAGAATTGTTTCCTTTGAGAAAAAAGTCTTACATTCTGTGAAATGCTTTGTCTTCTTATATAGAAATAAGAGAGTCTGTTTGTTTGTTTTCCTAATTTGTTTACAGTCGAGGCTGACTGCCACGATGTACTGTCCAAGTAGTAGTTGCAATTGCCAGTTGTGGCTAAACTGTTGCTACGCCGCCTTCCAGTTGCCAGCTACCAACTGACAGTACACTGTTGAAACGCCGCCTGCTAGCTGCTGGCTATGGACTGACAGCTGCTGTTCATTTGATACCCAAAGATGTAAAAATAACTAGACTTTCCGAGCTGTTTACATGGGCACGAAAATAGATTGTGGAACTGTAAAACGGCTTTATAAAAGCAGATTTCCAGAATCGATTTTGAAGTGTTTACCTGACCAACCAAAAGCGGAACTGGGATATCGGCTCACGAAATCCGGTTTTGGAAACGCATGTAAACTGGGTGAATGTATTCCCACACATTGCACAACAGATGTCACAACAGTCCTTTAAAGGCAATTCCTTGGCCTCTTTTCTTTCGTGATGTGTTTGTATCCCGAATCATGGGTCTGCCTCTTTTCTTCACAGCCACGCGGAATGGCCGTGTAGTCTAGGGCGCCATGTCGTCGCGGATTGCGCGGCCGCTCCCGCCGAAGGTTCGAGTCCTCCCTCGGGTGTGTGTGTGTGTGTGTGTGTGTGTGTGTGTGTGTGTGTTGTCCTTAGCGGAAATTAAACTTAGGTTAATAGTGTGTAAGACTAGGGACTGATGACTTCAGCAGTTAAGTCCCATAGACTTTACATACATTTGAACATTTTTCTTCGGATTTCACGAAAAACCACACACACACACACACGACTGTTACGAAATATGTATGCTCCTTACACCACAGTAGCCAAACAGTGGAAGTGAACAGATCACAAGCGGCAGCTTGCATTAAGAAGCTTTCAGTTCCCCTGGGTTTCGCTCTGAAATTTAAAGTTACTGTGCTCTTGACTGCCTAGGGGTATGGATTTTCGACTGAAGAAGGGGTCCGCCAGCTGAACAGGTTGGGAAGCCCTGTTATAAAGTATACAAGGTACACACGTTTGGGTAAAACAGTATTGACTGTGGCTTTTGGAGATTATGTTGGCCTAAACAATACATTGATATCTTAATTAAATATGTACATGACTGCTTTGGGTATTGTGGAATACAGAAATGCATACAAAAATACTTGGGAAAATGCTTAGTTTTCAATGTTACTAAGAATATTAAGAAGCTGTTAGCAACCTCTGACAGATGCCAAAGAGTGAAGATGACAAATCAAATCTGCAGAGGTTTTATACAGAATATTCTGTCAAAAGAATGATATGGACTTGCCACAGTAGATCTGTATGAACCTTTGTTCAATTCTAAAGGTGGTTTCTGCTACATCTTTGTCATGGTATGTTGGTTCTTTATGTATTGGTTTTTATATATTATTAAAAGTTTAAGTTAATATCATTGTGCCTGCTCCACAACTGGAAAATTATTTACATCAGTGACTCAGTTGTGGTACTTCTTGCAGTTAATTTGCCTGACACGGTGTTCTTATATTAGAATACACCGCCAACAAACAAAATTCCAGATATATGACTGTATTAGATGTTAAAATTGATTTTTTGTTAATTACTTTTTTTACTTTTGTGAAAATGCAATACTAATGATATTCTCGCGATTTCGACAAGTGAGGATCGAAAAAATTTACTGAACTCAGTTTATTCAAATATGATTTAATATTGGAAATACTGATTACTTTTATTGTTTCAAAGAAAGAACGGTTAATCGAGAGAATCTCCTACATTTACATTTACTTGTCAAAATTAGCGATAAGTAGGTAGGAGACGAGGTATTGGCAGAAGTAAAGCTGTGAGGATGGGGCGTGAGTTGTGCTTGGGTAGCTCAGTTGGTAGAGCACTTGCCTGCGAAAGGCAAAGGTCCCGAGTTCGGGTCTCGGTCCGGCACACAGTTTTAATCTGCCAGGAAGTTTCGAATACTAAGATATTTATTACAACTCTGGGCCATTATGATTTAGAACAATGGCGCTGACCTTTGCAGTTGTGTTCCCCTATCAAATTTGTCTAACGAAATTAATTTTACCACTTCATGAATATAGGAGTTGGTACAGATAAACATTAACAACACTTTTAAGTATCATTTGGTTATATTTAACCTAATATTACATGAGACTTACATGTTTTCGTGCCTCATCACAAAATGGCTTCTTACACTGCAAAGAAAGAAAAAGGAAGAGCTAGATCTTTATGCAAAAAAAAAAACAGGGATTGCAATTACATTCGCAGATAGTATTAACTGATTATAGAGTCTCTGTTATTTTTCTGAGGTAATATTTATATTTCATTATGACAACAGTTTTGGTATATTTGAGAAGTTATCTAATATCATTTTTGTCACTTTATGTGGCGTACCGCCACTTGGGCCCCCTAGTGAGGGTTTATCCAAATATTTCTAATGTTTTGACTCACTCACTACTAGACCTGATCACTTCACGTGATTTTTAGTCTTCAGTCACTCTTGTCACTGTTACTCAAACAAGTATAGTTACAGACTACTCACATTATTGAGCAAGTAGACCTTTAACTTACACCTTAAGTATTTTTTTACTATGTGTTTCCAGGTTTACAGTTGTTACTGTCAGGGCTTATGTTCAAGTTACTGTTTGCCCTGTGTCTGCACATGAAAGTGAACAGTTCAGAATAACCTATGACCTGATAACAAAAGGCTTATACTCCCCCATTGGGGCTTATGGGCGATTGGGAAAAAACGGGTCGAAAATAGCTCCACCTGGAGTCTTTGAACTGTTTACATTCATGTGATATTTAATGATTTTTCGAATGATAGACATGTAAACATACATATATACAACAATTATGATAAAACAGTATTATATCAACACAAAAGAAAAATAGTTCCTGTAGCCGATGCTTATTGTGCAAATTATTTCAGAAAGTCTTTCATATACGCTTGTTAAGAATGTCCACGACATGTTTTGTCACTTAAGGTTCAAGTCTGTAACAAATTATACTAGTTTTACATATAAGGCAAAAGTCTTTGTCAATTTAGAAATATTGGAGAAAAGTTTTGCATTTATGATACGAGGGCAGTTCAATAAGTAACGCAACACATTTTTTTTCTCGGCCAATTTTGGTTGAAAAAACCTGAAATTTCTTGGGGAATATTTTCAAACATTCCCACTTCGTCTCGTATAGTTTCATTGACTTCCGACAGGTGGCAGCGCTGTACGGAGCTGTTAAAATGGCGTCTGTAACGGATGTGCGTTGCAAACAACGGGCAATGACCGAGTTTCTTTTGGCGGAAAACCAGGGCATCTCAGATATTCATAGGCGCTTGCAGAATGTCTACCGTGATCTGGCAGTGGACAAAAGCACGGTGAGTCGTTGGGCAAAGCGTGTGTCATCATCGCCGCAAGGTCAAGCAAGACTGTCTGATCTCCCGCGTGCGGGCCGGCCGTGCACAGCTGTGACTCCTGCAATGGCGGAGCGTGCGAACACACTCGTTCGAGATGATCGACGGATCACCATCAAACAACTCAGTGTTCAACTTGACATCTCTGTTGGTAGTGCTGTCACAATTGTTCACCAGGTGGGATATTCAAAGGTTTGTTCCCGCTGGGTCCCTCGTTGTCTAACCGAACATCATAAAGAGCAAAGGAGAACCATCTGTGCGGAATTGCTTGCTCGTCATGTGGTTGAGGGTGACAATTTCTTGTCAAAGATTGTTACAGGCGATGAAACATGGGTTCATCACTTCGAACCTGAAACAAAACGGCAATCAATGGAGTGGCGCCACACCCACTCCCCCACCAAGAAAAAGTTTAAAGCCATACCCTCAGCCGGTAAAGTCATGGTTACAGCCTTCTGGGACGCTGAAGGGGTTATTCTGTTCGATGTCCTTCCCCATGGTCAAACGATCAACTCTGAAGTGTATTGTGCTACTCTTCAGAAATTGAAGAAACGACTTCAGCGTGTTCGTAGGCACAAAAATCTGAACGAACTTCTCCTTCTTCATGACAACGCAAGACCTCACACAAGTCTTCGCACCCGAGAGGAGCTCACAAAACTTCAGTGGACTGTTCTTCATCATGCACCCTATAGCCCCGATCTCGCACCGTCGGATTTCCATATGTTTGGCCCAATGAAGGACGCAATCCGTGGGAGGCACTACGCGGATGATGAAGAAGTTATTGATGCAGTACGACGTTGGCTCCGACATCGACCAGTCGAATGGTACCGTGCAGGCATACAGGCCCTCAATTTCAAGGTGGCGTAAGGCCGTAGCATTGAATGGAGATTACGTTGAAAAATAGTGTTGTGTAGCTAAAAGATTGGGGAATAACCTGGTGTATTTCAGTGCTGAATAAAACAACCCCTGTTTCAGAAAAAAATGTGTTGCATTACTTATTGAACTGCCCTCGTATTTTAGCAAATCAAGTTCGTTTGACTTTACAATCATAAGCAAAATGTTCCATGTTTTCTCAATTACTTTCGTAAGATGTTCCTGTAGTTTGGTATTGAGAAAATACTTGTTAATGTTCACATTACTGATGCAAAGCTTTTTTTTTTTGAAAAAAATATTATACACCAACGTTAGTTGCTGAAAATTCGTCAATCGTCGCGGTGGCAGTTGACGACGGGGTCGGCGAGTATTCAGAGCAGGGCAGTGGCAAAAGCGGGAACAAGATGCGCGGAAAGCAGGTTCGATAACCGGTGCATGACGTCAGTGGGGGCAGCGTACAAATGAGTGTAACCTCGCGCCGATCAGCTGAGTGGTCCAGAACTGCTACACTCCCGCTCGTCACACACGTAACCCACTGTGCATCAGACTTCTCACCAATAGTACTACAAAATACACTGGCTGTAAGTGAAACGTTAATAGGTCATACGCTCCACAGTCATAGGTGTATTTGTAAGTGTCTGTGGTATGTTGGTCAATAACAGACAATAATAGAACTTCACTTGAGATTTTGACTTTTTCAGATCACTCTTTTACTTTAACGTAAGTAGTGAAATAGGCTGACCAGAGCAGGAGACGTGGTTGGGGTTGTAGGGCGTGGCTTGGTAGAAGAAGGTGGCTGTTTTTAGCAATCTTCTTCTTTATTGTTGGTTCATCCAGTACATTATCCGGTAGCTCAGCCCCACCACTCATGTCGTGGTGGAGACGTGCTGATGCGAACAGCCTGGGGAATGCGACGCTGTGCTCTGTCAGTGGCTGTGCAGGCGGTAGGAGGTTAGCCACATGTGGTCCGGCCTAGTTCGCCTCCTGCAGACGCTGCGGCTCGTGACGAAGCCGGGAATCGCCGGTGCAGCAGCGGGCGACGCCCTCCGCCGGCCAGTCCTCAGGGACAGCGCCACTGATGACGTCGACGTAACAGCGACCGAACGCCCAATCGGTCGAACTGATGCCGACGCCCACCTCTGATGCTCTTAAATAGTGCAGACCGCTGCTGAATCAGCCGATTACGCGGCGCCGTGTTTATTAGAATGTTCTCGATGAGTTGGCTAATGCAATCGCGCCACACGCGGACCGCGCCTGCGTAATTCTGCTAATGCTTCTTTCTGGCTGTTGATGGCTGCTGCACATGTACACACATACCGGCGCTCGTTGCAAAACTGTGTCACCTGCATAAAACGCCAGCCAGCCTTCATTAGCCGTCTGCCGTGAGGCTGGCGCATCTCGCACTGAAACACACTAAATCACAATTTCGCACCATATTTCCTAAAAATAGCCCCTTGTCCTCTACAGCTCCTCCCTCGTACGAAAAGAATTTGTCCCGAAATTCAGCCAAAAAGTCATAACAACTACAGTTCACTTCACAAACACCACAAAATGCGATTGATTCACTATTTACACTGTGTCCATTCACTTCTATCCTCAGTCTAATCTTTGTTCATAAACATTACTCAGTGTTCTGCTGCAGTGCCTCACAACTGTTCAGTGATTTTGTCTGGACCCTTAGGTTAAAGGTTGGAAGGGGCGGAATTCGGGCTACCTTCCTCTTGAGCCGATAGTACACTAATCCTACAACAAAGATAAAAATACGGGTGGCAGTGGTTGATGATCCAATAACTAGTAAGCGTTGCTTATGCTCATTATGGTACTCACGCACTTGTTGAAAAAGATGTTCCATAGTTATATGTCCATCCTGAGCTGCTAGCATCCAGTCCCAAAGAGGCGAGCAAAGTCGGGTCTAATGTGCTGTTCAAAAGAGTGAGATTTTCTTTTGTGAAGAATTGCACTGGTTGGTCAGGTACATAGATCAATGTGCGTGAATGTTCATGATTGTAGCTCCAGTAATCATGGCTGGTAAACGGAAAGTTGGCCCTGAAATGTCACACTGTGTGCCGTTAATTAACAGTCCCCGCCCCTGCAATTCTATTCCTTGTGTGCTCCCTTGCTTACCCTGCTTGTAACAACCGCAAATGACGATTGTGTTTTCCCTTACTGAAAATACCCAATGTGGACCCACTTGCTTAAGGAACTGCACCGTGCCTGCTATAATTTCCTTAGGGCGCTCCACGACTGTTTCTTGAGAGCGGAATAGAGAATTCTCGCAAGATTTGGGAACAGTGTGTAACAATTTCGCGGGGCAGATGGTAACTGGACAATGCAGCAAGTCTTGTGCAGTGAGGAACGCATGAGCTTGTCCATTACGTGCCACTAACAGTATTTCCTGTATGTTTAATTGTACGAATTTCTGCAAAATTTCGCACTTCACTAGATATGTATGCAAGGCGTAACATTCAAATTTACAATCCTTACATGTTAATGGTATTATGATATGAATTCTCGGCATGGTACCCGTCCGTGTACAGGTAACAGTGGCCATTTTGTAGTAAAGAGGTAAGCGTTCGTCTGTTAATGTCGTCCATAGCTCCAGGGATGCGGACAATTGCAACTGAACTTTCCGTAAACCTTCCTGAAGTTGTTCCGAAGGTAACAGTACCGGGTTTAGGTGCCTGCGCATTACATACAACAAAGCCTTCTGTAGTTCCGTGGCTTCTATGCGTGCTTCTGTAATACTATCAGCAAGAAAACGGAGCAGCTTAGCGATTATCAGCTGTGAATCGATGTTATCCAACCACTACTTGGTTATACCCAAGTCGTGATTGGTTGTGTCAGCTGTGGCCTTAATGTGGGACATCAAGGTCGCTGCCAAAGCTGGCAGTTGGCGCGTATTATTAATTACATCTTTCTCCAATCTCTGTAATTGGGTTGTGTGAAGATCTAGCATTCCCTCGTTGCTATTCACATTATCCTATACCTGCTGTAGGGTTTCATTAATACTTTTAATATCTTCCGCGTCAGCAGTCCCAAAAACAGTTTTTAGGATATGGCCACCTGCATCTAACCATCCTCTTTTCCTACGGACATGCGGGTTAACCCTGCAGTTTGCCGCAACTGAGCTTGTAAGCGTGCA
Organism: Schistocerca serialis cubense; assembly: GCF_023864345.2. NCBI lineage: Eukaryota > Metazoa > Arthropoda > Insecta > Orthoptera > Acrididae > Schistocerca > Schistocerca serialis. The sequence goes on along the minus strand of NC_064638.1, from coordinate 1,024,037,692 downwards.
AAAGCCGATTGTAGTAGTTGATATTCCCCCAGTCTGTCATTAAACCTTGTCTGATTAGCCACCAAGGAATGAAGTTCATTAAACGTATCCTCCAATTTACAGACTTCGTCTTCAACCGCCCAAATATTACAACCACCCTTAAGGTCCATTGATGTCCAGACATAATTACATCCACTTGTTACGAGAACAAAACCCACTTGATATAGAATGTACCTTCAAGGCTTCAGCTAAGTTGCAACAGCAAAACAGAATAACTATGCTGAGAGATGGTGCTCACCTTCCCTCTTCCCTCTTCAGTGCAACCCATGACGCTGGAACTGCTGGTCTTATCAGAACGTCACGCCTTCTGAGAAACAAGAGAAAAACAACTCACATTAGCTCTTCTTTTTTACGGGTGGCCTAGGAGCATAATAGCATGTCTGATCGCTTCCACAATTAACTTGGTTCTCTTGTTTATCTACTCCTTTCTTATTCTTTTCTTAGAGTCATTTTTCTCTCCTCTAAAAGTTACTGCAGACAATGAAGGAAGTTCCTCAAAATTCCCCTTGAAAGGCCTAATTCGGCTCACATGCACAATAGTAGGGCGAGGTGGAAGCTGTAATTTTACATTCACCGGCGATGTCATCTCGATCACCTGGAAGGACCATGATAATGGGATAAAATTTTTTTCGTTTTGCCTTTTGGCACATACGGATTAGTCATCATCACCCATTGTCCTACATGATATTTGGGTAAAGCCGCCTTTTTATTGTAAACTTTGTTCTGTCTCTCTAACACTTTAGTGTTCATTTTTTTCACCTGCCGCCAGATTGTTTTCAACTTGGTGGGTAAATCCTTAACAGCCAAAATATCGGTTCCTTGTGGGGTCTAGAGCAATTCAAACGGAGATGGCATCTACCGACCAAACAGTACTTCATAAGGAGACAATCCTGTACTTTCATGCACTTTTGAGTTATATGCCGCAGTTACAAACGCCAATAAGGTATCCTAATTGTTGTGTTGCGAATTTACATAATAACCTAACATCTTAGCTATTGTACAATGAACCCTTTCGGCCCGACAATTAGCCTGTGGGTGTAACATGCTCATTCTCAATTTCCTTACATGCAACAACTTGCATAATTGTTTCATCAAATCGGACATAAAGTTTGTCCTTTAATCTGTAATTATAGTTTCAGGTGTTCCGAATTTCAATTTCCATTGATGTACCATGGTGTGAGCCACTGTTTCGGCTCGCTCGTCCAGAGTAGCTGTCATAGACACATAGCGCGAAAAATGATCTATTATTGTTAAAACATAGCAATTACCCACTGGTGTTTGCACAAACGGTCCCAAGACGTCTAAGCCAAGTAACTGAAAAGGTCTATCCGCTTCCAGTAGTCATTGCAACACAATTTTCTGATGACTCAATTCCACCTGTTGAGCACACGGAATGAATTTTCTTTACATGTTGTTGTTGTTGTGGTCCTCAGTCCTGAGACTGGTTTGATGCAGCTCTCCATGCTACTCTATCCTGTGCAAGCTGCTTCATCTCCCAGTACCTACTGCAACCTACATCCTTCTGAATCTGCTTAGTGTATTCATCTCTTGGTCTCCCTCTACGATTTTTACCCTCCACACTGCCCTCCAATACTAAATTGGTGATCCCTTGATGCCTCAGAACATGTCCTACCAACCGATCCCTTCTTCTGGTCAAGTTGTGCCACAAACTTCTCTTCTCCCCAATCCTATTCAATACTTCCTCATTAGTTATGTGATCTACCCATCTAATCTTCAACATTCTTCTGTAGCACCACATTTCGAAAGCTTCTATTCTCTTCTTGTCCAAACTATTTATCGTCCATGTTTCACTTCCATACATGGCTACACTCCATACAAATACTTTCAGAAATGACTTCCTGACACTTAAATCTATACTCGATGTTAACAAATTTCACTTCTTCAGAAACGCTTTCCTTGCCATTGCCAGTCTACATTTTATATCGTCTCTACTTCGAGCATCATCAGTTATTTTGCTCCCCAAATAGCAAAACTCCTTTACTACTTTAAGTGTCTCATTTCCTAATCTAATTCCCTCAGCATCACCCGACTTAATTCGACTACATTCCATTATCCTTGTTTTGCTTTTGTTGATGTTCATCTTATATCCTCCTTTCAAGACACTGTCCATTCCATTCAACTGCTCTTCCAAGTCCTTTGCTGTCTCTGACAGAATTACAATGTCATCGGCGAACCTCAAAGTTTTTATTTCTTCTCCATGAATTTTAATACCTACTCCGTATTTTTCTTTTGTTTCCTTTGCTGCTTGCTCAATATACAGATTGAACAACATCGGGGAGAGGCTACAACCCTGTCTTACTTCCTTCCCAACCACTGCTTCCCTTTCATGTCCCTCGACTCTTATAACTGCCATCTGGTTTCTGTACAAATTGTAAATAGCCTTTCGCTCCCTATATTTTACCCCTGCCACCTTTAGAATTTGAAAGAGAGTATAGCAGTCAACATTGTCAAAAGCTTTCTCTAAGTCTACAAATGCTAGAAACGTAGGTTTGCCTTTCCTTAATCTTTCTTCTAAGATAAGTCGTAAGGTCAGTATTGCCTCACGTGTTCCAGTGTTTCTACAGAATCCAAACTGATCTTCCCCGAGGTTGGCTTCTACTAGTTTTTCCATTCGTTTGTAAAGAATTCGTGTTAGTATTTTGCAGCTGTGACTTATTAAACTGATAGTTCGGTAATTTTCACATCTGTCAACACCTGCTTTCTTTGGGATTGGAATTATTATATTCTTCTTGAAGTCTGAGGGTATTTCGCCTGTTTCATACATCTTGCTCACCAGATGGTAGAGTTTTGTCAGGACTGGCTCTCCCAAGGCCGTCAGTAGTTCCAATGGAATGTTGTCTACTCCTGGGGCCTTGTTTCGACTCAGGTCTTTCAGTGCTCTGTCAAACTCTTCACGCAGTATCATATCTCCCATTTCATCTTCATCTACATCCTCTTCCATTTCCATAATATTGTCCTCAAGTACATCGCCCTTGTATAGACCCTCTATATACTTCTTCCACCTATCTGCTTTCCCTTCTTTGCTTAGAACTGGGTTTCCATCTGAGCTCTTGATATTCATACAAGTCGTTCTCTTATCTCCAAAGGTGTCTTTAATTTTCCTGTAGGCAGTATCTATCTTACCCCTAGTGAGATAGGCCTCTACATTCTTACATTTGTCCTCTAGCCATCCCTGCTTAGCCATTTTGCACTTCCTGTTGATCTCATTTTTGAGACGTTTGTATTACTTTTTGCCTGCTTCATTTACTGCATTTTTATATTTTCTCCTTTCATTAATTAAATTCAATATTTCTTCTGTTACCCAAGGATTTCTACTAGCCCTCGTCTTTTTACCTACTTGATCCTCTGCTGCCTTCGCTACTTCATCCCTCAAAGCCACCCATTCTTCTTCTACTGTATTTCTTTCCCCCATTCCTGTCAATTGTTCCCTTATACTCTCCCTGAACTCTGTACAACCTCTGGTTCTTTCAGTTTATCCAGGTTGGTTGGTTCGTTTGGGGGATTAAAGGGACCAGACTGCTATGGTCATCGGTCCCTTTATCCAGGTCCCATCTCCTTAAATTCCCACTTTTTGCAGTTTCTTCAGTTTTAATCTACAGGTCATAACCAACAGATTTTGGTCAGAGTCCACATCTGCCCCTGGAAATGTCTTACAATTTAAAACCTGGTTCCTAAATCTCTGTCTTGCCATTATATAATCTATCTGATACCTTTTAGTATCTCCAGGGTTCATCCATGTATACAACCTTCTTTCATGATTCTTAAACCAAGTGTTAGTTATGATTATATTGTGCTCTGTGCGAAATTCTACCAGGCGCCTTCCTCTTTCATTTCTTAGCCCCAATCCATATTCACCTACTATGTTTCCTTCTCTCCCTTTTCCTACACTCGAATTCCAGTCACCCATGACTATTAAATTTTCGTCTCCCTTCACAATCTGAATAATTTCTTTTATTCCATCATACATTTCTTCAATTTCTTCATCATCTGCAGAGCTAGTTGGCATATAAACTTGTACTACTGTAGTAGGTGTGGGCTTCGTATCTATCTTGGCCACAATAATGCGTTCACTATGCTGTTTGTAGTAGCTTACCCGCAATCCTATTTTCCTATTCATTATTAAACCTACTCCTGCATTACCGCTATTTGATTTTGTGTTTATAACCCTGTAGTCACCTGACCAGAAGTCTTGTTCCTCCTGCCACCGAACTTCACTAATTCCCACTATATCTAACTTCAACCTATCCATTTCCCTTTTTAAATTTTCTAACCTACCTGCCCGATTAAGGGATCTGACATTCCACGCTCCGATCCATAGAACGCCAGTTTTCTTTCTCCCGATAACGACATCCTCTTGAGTAGTCCCCGCCCGGAGATCCGAATGGGGGACTATTTTACCTCCGGAATATTTTACCCAAGAGGACGCCATCATCATTTAATCATACAGTAAAGCTGCATGCCCTCGGGAAAAATTACGGCTGTAGTTTCCCCTTGCTTTCAGCCGTTCGCAGTACCAGCACAGCAAGGCCGTTTTGGTTATTGTTACAAGGCCAGATCAGTCAATCATACAGACTGTTGCCCTTGCAACTACTGAAAAGGCTGCTGCCCCTCTTCAGGAACCACACGTTTGTCTGGCCTCTCAACAGATACCCCTCCATTGTGGTTGCACCTACGGTACGGCTATCTGTATCGCTGAGGCACGCAAGCCTCCCCACCAACGGCAAGATCCATGGTTTCTTTACATACTGATCGACATCTTTCCTATGCATTGACCACCAATAACTCTGTGCTACCCTGCTTGCTGTTGCTCTTCAACCCGAATGACCAGAAAACATTGAATCATGTCCTTGCCTTAAAATTTCGCTTCGCAGTTTTTCTGGGACGACTATGCGTGGACTGTTCCTAGTTTTACGGTACAATATCCCGTCTTCCACTACGAACTGTCGCTGCGAGGTAAATCGCTGACAATCTGTGTCGGCGGTTTGCGCCTCTTCCCATTCATATTTGTTCTCATTTATTCCTGTGCATTCCATGGCGCATACTTTACGACTCAGACCATCTGCGTTTCCGTGCGATTTACCCGGTCGATGAATCACTTCAAAATCATACTTACTAAGACGCAAAGCCCACTTAGTTAATCTATTCGTTGGGTCTTTAAGCCTTAACAACCACATACGTGCTGCATATTCAGTAATCACCTTGAAACATCGACCATACAAATAACACTGGAAATAGGTTATTCCGAAAATTAATGCCAATAACTCAGTTGTTGAGTAATTTTTTTCTACATTGTTTAGCTTTATGGAAGCATATGTTATCGGGTGTTCCTGCCCATCTATTTCCTGAGATAATACAATACCCAAACCAAATTGCCTAGAGTCACAAGATAATATAAATTGTTTACTAAAATCTGGAAAAGCCAAAACCAGACTAGATGTTGACAAATTTTTTAACTTTTGATAAGCCTCTTCACAGTCTGCCGACCAGTAAAATTTTGCTCCCTTCTTCAACTACTGCGTGAGGGGCCTTGCAATTTCTGCAGATTTTTGAATATACCTCCTGTAAAAATTAGCAAGACCTAAATAAGACTGCAACTCTTTTACTTTTGTAGGTATTGAAAATTCATTACCGCCTCTCCAAGTTTTGGATCCGTGCGGACACCCTCCTGTCCTATAATATGACCTAAATAACGAACTTCTTGCAACAAAAAATGACATTTTTCCATATGAAGAGTTAACCGCGCTGCTTAAAGACGATCGAAAACTTCGTGCAAACGGTGCACATGTTCTTGCACGTTCTTTGAGAAAACAATCATGTCGTCCAAATATACCACACACTGATTAGGTTTCAGCCCTCGTAACATGCTATCTAGTAATCGTTGGAAGGTTGACGGAGCAGTTTTGGTCCGTAAGGCATTCGCCGATACTGAAAATGATCTGTAGGTGTTGAAAAAGCTGTCTTCAGTCGGTCTTCTGGGGCGACCTCCAACTGGTGGTTCTTGCTTCGAAGATCCAAGGCCGTGAAGTACCGACACTGACCCAAATTATCCAGAGTTTCAGTGATATTAGGCATTGGGTATGCATCCGATACAGTTTTTTGATTCAGGAAACGATAATCACAACATAAACGATATGCCTTGCCCCCATCAGGTGATTTTTTACCCACTATTACGACAGGAATGGACCAGGGACTACTACTAGTTTCTATTATCCCATCCCTAAGCTGCTGATTAATAAATTCTTCCATGATAGACTGTAAACTTTTTGGAACACGATATGGACGTTTATACACTAGTGCTTCATTCCCAGTGGGGATGTAATGCTGAACCAACGGTGTGGTGGGCAGTGGACCATGAGAATTAAATAACTCTTTACATTCCGTCAAAAGGTTCTCCATGACTTCTCTGTCTTGCCCTTCTAAATGTGCTACTTTACCCCTCAGTGCGGACCAGCTGACAGACTCTCCCGGCATTGTGTAATCTGCTGCGAAATCCTTATCGATTTCATCTTCCCCAATTACCTCCAGATTCGCTATTGTGGTACCTCGTGTAACTGCACCTCTTCAAGGCCAAAATCATCAATACTGACAGGTACAACCTTTTTTCCTTTTATCTCCCGCACATAGGACCCGCTACGGCGCGTAAAACAATTCATTTTATGCAGCGGCTCATTCTCAGACGAAGGTTCAACGACACACAACGAATTTACCGGCACGCTAGCTCCAACATCTGCCCAGATTATTTTCCCTGTACCTTTCGGTATAGTATCCAAAGAGTATGGAAGTGAAACATGGACGATAAATAGTTTGGACAAGAAGAGAATAGAAGCTTTCGAAATGTGGTGCTACAGAAGAATGTTGAAGATTAGATGGGTAGATCACATAACTAATGAGGAAGTATTGAATAGGATTGGGGAGAAGAGAAGTTTGTGGCACAACTTGACCAGAAGAAGGGATCGGTTGGTAGGACATGTTCTGAGGCATCAAGGGATCACCAATTTAGTATTGGAGGGCAGCGTGGAGGGTAAAAATCGTAGAGGGAGACCAAGAGATGAATACACTAAGCAGATTCAGAAGGATGTAGGTTGCAGTAGGTACTGGGAGATGAAAAAGCTTGCACAGGATAGAGTAGCATGGAGAGCTGCATCAAACCAGTCTCAGGACTGAAGACCACAACAACAACAACAACATCCAAAGAGTTAACGCTAAGGGACCTTGTACGCAGTTTAGGTGGCCCACCCGACGTCTGGGCGGTTCCTTGCGACAGTAATGGTTTTTTGGCCGCAGAACCTAGGCGCAATTGTATTCTGTCCAGTTCTACTGTACACCGTTCCAGGTTAACTTTTGCGTAATGCGCAACCAGGAAATCTAATCCGAGTATGACATCATAGCTGCTGCCAACAACTGGAAGAACTTCTAACTTCACCTGGAAGTTCCTCATTTCCACTCGGAAGTTTAACACCTCTGATCCGAGTGACTTCACCTGTCCCCCACCCACGCCACCTAACGCCCAGTGTGGTGGCTTTAATTCTACTTTGCCAAGTACATTTCTACTCGCGACAGATACCTGAGATCTGGTATCTAATAAAAAGTTGCACGGCCTGCCCCTCACCAAGGCGATCAGAAAAAAGTCTGCCACTGATTCTGCACTAGCATTAATCCTTACTGGGGATGTTGCACAATGGACACACCACCCCCTGCCCTGTTTAACTGGGGGGGGGGGGGGGGGGGGTGAGGCCCACCTTGCGGTTTCTTATCATGTTTCTGCCAGGACCCTTTGCAACTATGCTCCTGATGACCCCAACATCTGCATTTCCTGCACTCACTTCCTTGCAATCGCGTCTAATGTGTCCCATCCGACCACATCTGAAACATTTTATTTCTGAATTAAACACTACTTTCCTGTCCCGTGTCTTTGTTACTGCTTCAACTTCCTCTAAGGCCACAGCGATTCCGCCTGTCTCGTTGAGAGTCTTAGTGAAGTCCATCCTAATCTTGCGGGAGGTTTCGGGTTGTACTCCCCGCAAAAATGCGTCTAGTGCCCTCTGCTCAGCTTCCTGCAAAATGGCTTCATTAACCCTGTCGGAATCCATTAGCTCATAGTTATTAACAATAATTTTTCGAATTCGATCTACAAAAGCTTCTATTGATTCCCCATTCCTTTGATACATTCTATTCAATTGTTCCAGATAACATCTAGATGTAGTTTTCCTCCAATACCTTTCCAGCATTCCTTTTTTGAATACTTCAAATGTCCGAGCATCTCTTAATTCTTCATGGCACGTAATGTACGTTCTGGCACCCCCAGTTACTTTCAACTTAGCCACATGCAAAATCGTTTCTGAACCCCAATTTCCCAATTTAGCGGCCGTGCTAAGGTTCTCAAAAAAAAAAAAAAAATCATAACATCCTCCCCAGCTTTTCCCGAGAAAGGGGTGACCAAAGTCGCAGCGTTAGTGCCAAGAATTACTGCATTAACAGGAAACTGTTCCTTGTTCGCTTCTTTAGACCGAGCAAGATCTATCTCTAATTCCGACACTCACTCAAGCAGCTGCTGAATAACCACCTCAGCTGACACAGACTGCTCCATCACTACCAGCTATCGAATCAGGACTACAGTAAGCCCAGAAAGAAGAACAGGAAGGGAAGACGGACTATGCTACGGATTCAGACAAACCACCAAACGAAAAATTGGCACTTACTTGTCATGTTGCAGGAGTTGCTGATCCGTTGTTGCCCTTCTCAGGTGCCACACATCCTTGTCAATTACCAGCCACAATTTCCTCCAAATCCAGGGAGAAGACCACTACTGTCACCAATTGTAACAGGAGTGTGTGATGCGCAGGATTGCCCAACTGACACCACTTGTAATAGGCTGACCAGAGCAGGACACGTGGTCGGGGTTGTAGGGCATGGCTGGGTGGAAGAAGGTGGCTGTTTTTAGCAATCTTCCTCTTTATTGTTGGTTCATCCAATACATTATCTGGTAGCTCAGCCCCACCACTCATGTCGTGGTGGAGACTGTAACGTCTAGTAAGAAACAAAAACAACATATTATGTAGTAACGAGAAAATTATATGTATCATATTGTGTTATTGTATAAAATTATGTATTTCTTTTTTATTATTTATTTTTGAGAATATCTGCGTCGGCGAGTAATGAAACCGCCACAGACGATAAATGTCGAACAAAGATTAAAATAAGTAACTAGTATATAATACGTGACGAATAGCAATTTCTTTGTCTTCTTCATCTGTCGAACGAGTAAGATATCCTGTGTCGTAGTAGCGAACGCTAGTGTAGCATTCTTTTGTCGAGACTAAGAGATGTACGCCATTACGTGTGAATTCATAAAGGTGTGTAAAAATTGAAATATTTAAATGTTTTAATAGAGTTATGTAAATGAAAACTTGCATTATTAATTGTTAAAGCTTGCTTGCCTATTATCCCATCCTGTTGAGACATTTTTCAGTTATATAAATATTATCTGTGGTGCTGAGCTGCGTGGCGAACGAAAGAGCCGCTGCCGCGGCGTATTCAAACGACTTCCAATATAGTCTATCATACCGCAAGGAAGCGGTAAAGTAACAGTAAAATAATATTATTTCTTTTAGCTTCCAGACTTGCAGTGCAGGTCAACAGATTTTATGATGTGTTGCAGGTTGACGCGGGCTGCTGATAGTATATAACTCACAGTACAAATAAGTTAATGTACCGTCAAAATCTAATAGGAATCTTGCTGTGCTCCGTTCTGGTCTGGCAAACTTTATAGTGAAAACGTATTTTTTTTAATAAGAATCTCATGTTCTTGTGCTAGTCGTGGTATTGAATGGTGTTTTACCGAGAAACAAAATCCACTGCAAAATTTTGTTGTTGAACGATCATACGAACTGTAACATCAGTGTTCATAACCAAGTAATTTCAATTTTCAATAACTATAAAGTAGGGAAGATATGTTGATTTTTAGAATGAGTTGCAGTCATGAAAAAACGTTCCATTAATTGTAGGCCAGATACAGAACAATAAGATCTCAATATATATATTTTGCTTTGTTAAAAGGTAATGATGATAAAGAAATTCAAAGCACGGCATTATTAACAGATATTTCGCGGCTCTTTTCGTATATGCGATATCAAAAACGCGAAAAGACGTGCTGATGCGCACAGTCCGGGGAACGCGATGCTGTGCTCTGTCAGTGGCTGTGCAGGCGGTAGGAGGTTAGCAACATGAGGTCCGGCCTAGCTCGCCTCCTGCAGACGCTGCGGCTCGTGACGAAGCCGGGAATCGCCGGTGCAGCAGCGGGCAACGCCCTCCGCCGGCCAGTCCTCAGGGACAGCGCCACTGATGACGTCGACGTAACGTAATAAGTGTTCCGCTAACACTTGTGCCGCTGAAAAGTTCACTTGTGATTTTAGCTCGCGGTTTGCTGTTTCTGAACCACTCAGTTTTTAACTACAATATGTACATTCTCTGATGTGAAATAAACACCACTGTTTCCTGCTATTCACAGTTCAGTGCAACTATAACAATCATATAGCACTTTACTTATTACAGTTCCAAGCGGCTTTTCGCGGATGATGCTGTAGTATACAGAGAAGTTGCAGCATTAGAAAATTGTAGCGAAATGCAGGAAGATCTGTAGCGGATAGGCACTTGGTGCAGGGAGTGGCAACTGACCCTTAACATAGACAAATGTAATGTATTGCGAGTACATAGAAAGAAGGATCCTTTACTGTATGATTATATGATAGCGGAACAAACACTGGTAGCAGTTACTTCTGTAAAATATCTGGGAGTATGCGTGCGGAACGATTTGAAGTGGAATGATCATATAAAATTAATTGTTGGTAAGGCGGGTACCAGGTTGAGATTCATTGGGAGAGTGCTTAGAAAATGTAGTCCATCAACAAAGGAGGTGGCTTACAAAACACTCGTTCGACCTATACTTGAGTATTGCTCATCAGTGTGGGATCCGTACCAGATCGGTTTGACGGAGGAGATAGAGAAGATCCAAAGAAGAGCGGCGCGTTTCGTCACAGGGTTATTTGGTAACCGTGATAGCGTTACGGAGATGTTTAATAAACTCAAGTGGCAGACTCTGCAAGAGAGGCGCTCTGCATCGCGGTGTAGCTTGCTCGCCAGGTTTCGAGAGGGTGCGTTTCTGGATGAGGTATCGAATATATTGCTTCCCCCTACTTATACCTCCCGAGGAGATCACGAATGTAAAATTAGAGAGATTAAAGCGCGCACGGAGGCTTTCAGACAGTCGTTCTTCCCGCGAACCATACGCGACTGGAACAGGAAAGGGAGGTAATGACAGTGGCACGTAAAGTGCCCTCCGCTACACACCGTTGGGTGGCTTGCGGAGTATAAATGTAGATGTAGATGTAGATGCCGACGCCCACCTCTGATGCTCTTAAATAGTGCAGACCGCTGCTGAATCAGCCGATTACGCGGCGCCGTGTTTATTAGAATGTTCTCGATGAGTTGGCTAATGCAACCGCGCCACACGCGGCCCGCGCCTGCGTAATTCTGCTAATGCTTCGTTCTGGCTGTTGATGGCTGCTGCACATGTACACACATACCGACTCTCGTTGCAAAACTGTGTCACCTGCATAACGCGCCGGCCAGCCTTCATCCGCTATCTGCCGTGAGGCTGGCGCATCTCGCACTGAAACACACTAAATCACAATTTCGCACCATATTTCCTAAAAATAACCCATTGTCCTCTACAGTAGTGATTCGTAACACATGTGTTCACTATGATTTCCCTGTACGTCACTCTGGTGGGTGTCTGTACAAGGTTTACTCTCATGACGCTTTCACACTGTTCCGCTAACACTTGTGCCGCTGAAAACGTTCACTTGTGATTTTAGCTCGCGGTTTGCTGTTTCTGAACCACTCAGTTTTTAACTACAATATGTACGTTCTCTGATGTGAAATAAACACCACTGTTTCCTGCTATTCACAGTTCAGTGCAACTATAACAATCATATAGCACTTTACTTATTACAGTTTAGCCATATGTCACAGGCATTTACGTTTATTTTATTAGTGGTGCATTTTGATTCAGGTTATCAATGTTTGACTCAAAATTTTAATGGGACAAATTTTCAGGTGCACACACTGTGCTCAGTGTTAGTGGGTCTTTTATGGATGTGTACGTCTGATTAATTTGCTAATATGTTAGTTCATGTACACACATGGTGCACACTTTCAATTCAACTCATGCAAGAATACACATACCTTCACAGTAAACCAGACAAGAAAATGTACCCACAGAAATGAACAAAGCACATATAAATCACAAAAATACATATTCATACTAACCTAAATTTGTTCAAAGTATACTTACATATCACATATGAATCTATTTACAATTTTGACTGAATTATTTGTTCTTAGTTTTCAGGAATGCCTTTGGTTGTATTTCCCTTCGTACCACCTGTTTTTTCGACCAGAGGATAGGACAGGTAGAATGTATCATGTGCTGGGACTTGCATATTGTACTCATACCCTGTGATTATACTGGATCTTTCGGCAAATACATTGGCAAATTGGTTCAGCAAATATGACAGTTCACTTTGTTGCTGGTCTTTAAAATATTTGGATTTGTCTACCTTTTTGAGAAAATTTTGCTTAATGTTCTGTGACTCCTGCACCAAGGCATCTTTTGTATCATTTTCACTGTTTACTGAGAGATTTTTCACTTCCATTAGTGTAGGACTGTCAGGGAGCACTATGCTTACGTGCCGACGATAGTTCATGCATGCATCAGGCGCCCTGCTTAATACCTATTCGATCAACTAATCATGTTGTATGAAGGTGCAGATGCTCTGTGCCAGGTCAATTTTCGCCTTCATTTCATGGAGAGCATCTAAACCCAGGATACAGGGTATGGCAAGATTTCTAACCACCAGGAATGAGCTTGTAAATGTTTCTTTTTTCAGTGTTAGCTCTACCTGCAACCTGTTTTTTTGTTAACTGCCCCCTTCCCTCGTAGGGCTCCTACCACTCTGCAGTTTTCCGCTGGTAAAATCGGCAGCTTCCTGATCCTGTCCACGCAACAGAACAATTATTCATCTATCACAGATGTGCTGGCACTGGTGTCCAGAATCATTATCATTAAAATATCGTTAATTTTACCCTGAAAGGCAGCCTGAATTAATTCCATATCATCTGTACTTCGCTGTCGCTGTTCAGCTATTAGTTCGCCCTTTAAATGCTGGAAATTATTTTACCTCAAAATACACACGTTTACATTCCTCCCATTCTCCCGACCGACTGGAAGGGGCCTACACTGGTTGGCCGCTGTTTGACGGCCTGTCTCCCGCTGCAGGTGTCTCATATGTGACATCCACAATCCTCACGCTCTTGCTTTGAGCTCAAGACTGACTCTTTGGTACATACACTTGGGCATTAGGGCTAGGTAGATGTGATGGTGGCGGTGGCATAGGTATAGCGTTTATGTGATGGATCGGTACATTATTATTTGACATTTGAATTTGTACTGCTGGTTTGCTGGACCTGGGTGTTACCAGTGGTCATTGGCTGTGCACATGTTTTCTTGTGAGAAGTTGTGGTTACCCCCTCCTTCACCTCTCCTTTTACCATTCTATTGCTCATTGCCTTACTCGGTGAGTAAGTAGATCGTGAATATTGGTTTCCTTCTGCATGGCCGGCCGCTGTGGTCGAGCTGTTCTAGGCGTTTCAGTTGGGAACCACGCAGCTGCTGTGGTCGCAGATTCGAATCCTGCCTCGGGCCTGGCTGTCTGTGATGTCCTTAGGTTAGTCAGGTTTAAGTAGTTCTAAGTCTAGGGGACTGATGACCTCAAATGTTAAGTCCCATAGTGCTTAGAGCCATTTGAACCTTCTCCATGGTTAGGATGCCAATTACTGTTACTTGGTTGCTGGTTATGCCCTGCCTGCCTTTTATTGTACACTTCACCCTTTGAACAGTCATCATTCTTCGCAAACTGGTTCTTTCTGGGGCTGGTACTATTCAATTGTCATGATTTATTGTTGTTTTGATTGCTCCCCTCATTGCCATATTAGTTTTGACGTGCATCTTCTTGGGTTAAATCCAAAGAATCTAGTGTTGACGTAAACTGTTCTAAGTCCGTGTCTGGACCATCCATGAGTTTTTCTATATCGTCAAGTTAATTGATTTTTTATGGAACATCTTTGTTTTATTCTACAAGTTCCGAAACTTGTTTTTTATCACATTCATCTCTTGTGATAGATGTGAGATGGTAGCTTTATCTCTTTCTTCTGAAACATCGTTTAATTTCTGAACAAGAAGGGCATTACGCTCTTTCTCTCTTTTCTCCCTAGCCAGGGCTTCAGCGTTCTCTCTTCCTTCAAGATATTTGGTTTGTACCTTTTCGCTTTCCTCACATTCGATATGTTCTGATTGTAACACATCTCTTACCTGACATAAAAGTACTTTTTCGCGTTGTATGCGTTCTTGTCTGTCTTTTTCATCACGTTGTCTGTCCCAGATCTCTAATTGTACTAGCATCATCACAAGAAAATCAGAACTAGGACCTGCTGCAACTGATGCACCATCAGCTGATGCTGTGACATCAGTCTTCATTTCTGGCCTAATCTCATGAACATGTGAGCTCACTTGAGAATTTTCAGTATTTTCAGGAAAATCGTTAAATGTTGGTCCCAGCTCTGGTTCCTTTTGAGGAATTTGCGAATGGATATTCTCTGATGGATCAGTTATTTGGAGCTTGTGGACATTATCATCTATGTCCATCTTAGATAGAGCCTCACCTGCAGTACGTTTCTCTCTATGTGGCCTACCCATGCTTATTCAATGACAATATACACAAGACACACATAAAAACATAATAAATACAACATATGCCTTAAGTGAAATTGTGTCACAATATACTAAAAAATAACACATAGAAAATAGGAATTTCTACTTCAATTCACTTTCTTTTAGTTATGGAAGCCTATAATTAACCAAAATTCTTTCAGATTTACTCAAAACTTGACTCTGTACATGCATTGAGCTAGTACACCTATACAGAACTTTCTGCAACTGCAGTGTAAGTTTTACCTATAGTGAATTGTTCATTATCAAAAGCACTGCAAAATTATCTTGTGATCTGCGCTCTGAACTTAACTTTGTGCAGACTTTACCTTAAATTACTTTACACTAAATCTGGCAAGCAAATTCGTATGAAATACACCACTGCACTAAACTATCTATGTTGGACACTCAAATTGAACACTATCATTCACTGCTTTTGGTAAATGAATCATCTGACTTTACTGCAAAAATATGCAAATGTAAATTCACTAAAATATGTAGACAATTTAAAATTTTTCACTGTGCAGAGTGCCTGACCCCCTGCTCATTTATGTCTTGTCGTTCACCAGCCAGCAGCACTTGTATCTGCACTCTTACCTTCTGTAGTTTTTGGTTTATTATTCTGGTTATTTGAATTATCTCAAAGTCCAAGGATCAGTTACTGGAGCCACTTCTCACACATGGAGAGGTTGCTAGCAGGATTTTGATGGGAGTGGTACATGCGACAGTTTATTTTTACAACATTGAAATATATACCACCTGGAATTTCTACAAACACAAAATATACATTTACATTTAAGTTTTAGTTTGAGATTCTAAGTTTAACCAAAAACTAAATACAGCTATATATCTGTTTGCACATCTGTTCAGATATATTTATTTAAGTGGTTCAAGCTGCCTACTTTGGACTCAAATGTATCTCCATAACTGGAATATTTATGTAAATCGGTGGTTTGTGCCCCACGTTTGGGCGCCATTGTGGTGGTTCTTTATGTATTGGTTTTTATATATTATGAAAAGCTGAAGTTAATGTTATTGTGCCTGCTTTACAACTGAAAAATTATTTATGTCAGTGACTCACTTGTGGTGCT
Source organism: Schistocerca serialis cubense (assembly GCF_023864345.2). Classification (NCBI taxonomy): domain Eukaryota; kingdom Metazoa; phylum Arthropoda; class Insecta; order Orthoptera; family Acrididae; genus Schistocerca; species Schistocerca serialis. The sequence goes on along the minus strand of NC_064638.1, from coordinate 1,024,021,717 downwards.
CCTCGCAGTTAATTTGGCTGACTCGGTCTTTTTATATTGAATGACACAAACAACAAACAAAATTTCAGATATAGGACTGTATTTGTTGTTAAAATTAATTTTTTGTGAATTATTTTTTACTTTTGTGAAAATGCAAGGCTAAGGAGATTCTCGAGATTTCGTTAAGCAGGGATCGAAAAAATTTACTGAACTCAGTTTACTCAAATATGACTTTTACTGTTTCCAAGGAAAAACCGCTAATAAAGAGAAATTTCCTACATTTACACTTACTTTTGCTTGTCAAAATCAGCGAATACTAAGATATTTATTACGACTCTGGGCCATTATCATTTAGAGTAATGGCGCTGACAGAGGCAAGACGATAAATTGAGGCTGTGGACCTGTACATGAAGAAAAAATGATCTGTGATTCATTACAAGAATGATTTAGACATGATCTGTAGAATTCACTACCACAGCACTAGAAGTAAAAATTTCCAGGTATTTTGTGGATCCCTGTCTAGAGTTCACGTGCAAAAGTTGCTGGTAGGAACTGAAAATCTCGACTTAGAAACAAACTGAAATATAGGTCATTGACTTCAAATATAACTTTTAAGAATATACTACGTATCAAACTGTAAAAATATGATCTGTAATTTGTCAGAACCGAGGTACAGTACTTTACTTGCCTTCATGAAATCATCCTTCAGTACAACATAAACAATTCTTGTATGTTTGATATGATTTCACTCAATGCTTGTTTCGAAATTACATTATCAACTTCTAGCTCATTGTAGCTCCTATTACCAGGAATCTTAACATCACTGTCCTTCTCTCATGTGGAGAAATTGCTCTCCTCATATAAGTTGTTTCCGTATTATATTCGGAGTTATGAGCGTCAGCAGTCGTCGAGTTCACCCTAAAACTCGTGAAGTCACTGTATGTGCCCAAACTGCCTTTGCTTAGGCAGCCATCATATAGACCATTGTAATCTGTATTTCTGTTTCTGTCATTTCTTTGATTTTTGTTTTCTGCAACACAGGTGGTGAACACAGAGAGTAATAGAATTTCCTCCAATAAACGTTGAGGTTATTTTAAGAGAATGTAGTCGCTTGCCACTGAAATTTCTTTTCCACACCAACAGACGGCAGGCGAGCAGTAGATTGTAACTTGTGTCATGTGAACACACCTCATTTACAGCGATCTAATGAATGCACAGATATTTTTGCAAATATCTATGGAGACAGATCGTTGCATGTCGACAGGCTTTAAGCTCAGTATACTCTTGCAGTCACATCACGTCACATCATATGATGTCAAAACATTCTACAATGCATTTCAAATAGCGGCATCCACACAGACCATCAACAGAGCACCCCCACCCCGTTATGTCACATCATGTCACATCACCATTAAGGTATCTCAGGAAGTGTGTTTTGATAGTGTTGTCTTCTGCTAACATTGGAAGTTAACCTACTTTCGGCATACTAACTCGTGTTATCCTAATAGATTTTTGTGCTTTTGTTTCTTCTTAATATTTATTCTATTATTTTGGTTTGTTTTTATGGTAAATCGTAAATGCTCCAGAGCGACTTGGGTATTCTGTTCATTGAAGACCAAGTCACATTTACCGAATTCATGTAAAAATATTCCACAGTGAGTCTCAAATGGCAACATTCACAAAGATCGTCAACGTAACGTCACATCACATCCGGCCACGTTACCGCCATGGTTTCTTAGGAAGAAAGTATTGACGATATTATCATCTGCTATCATCGTAAGTTAACCTATTTTCGCAAACTCGCACTATTTTTATTGTGGTGGATTTTGTTTTTTTGTATCTTCTTAATTTTTAATTTATTACTTTGCTTTGTTTTCGTAGCACACTGCAAATGTTCCATTAGGACTTGTATATCTTTTCCTTTGAATGTTCGTCCATAAGCGAGGTCAGATATCTGAAAGTGAGAAATTATTTAGACTTTACAATAAGAGAACAGATTTGACACTTAAGCAGTTTGTAAATAGGAACATAAGTTGATAAGGGAATTTTCGTTAAATGGCATTTTTAAGTTTAAAATATGCTCTAATGAAGGTGAAAAATAAGTTGTTTTAGGACATTATTAGTTATCTCGGTACATGCTGTCATTCAACTATTTGAATCAGCATGTACACAATGGGGCGGAACCAGACTGCACAAAAACTCCCTCAAACTATTGACATTAGCTTCACTGATTGCAACCAAAGGGTGCAGAGAAAAATACACTGCTTGTTTGCTCATTCCGAGCTTGCAACTGCAAATCACTTAACATACAGGGAATGGACACCAGAGTTCTCTCGTAACTATGGACAAACTCCACTACATGCATGGAATATACAAAGTATAATCAAAGAATAACAAAACCAAAAACGTACATATTAAACACAGCTTCTCTGACGTCTGGCGCCAAATGTTTGATGACGTAGCATTTGTAAAAACACACCCACCCACCCACACATGCCGGCCAAAGTGGCCGTGCGGTTAAAGGCGCTGCAGTCTGGAACCGCAAGACCGCTACGGTCGCAGGTTCGAATCCTGCCTCGGGCATGGATGTTTGTGATGTCCTTAGGTTAGTTAGGTTTAACTAGTTCTAAGTTCTAGGGGACTAATGACCTCAGCAGTTGAGTCCCATAGTGCTCAGAGCCATTTGAACCATTTGAACCACCCACACATACGCACACACAACATATGCGATACAAAACTACGTAACTTCACGATGCCACCACATCAACCCACATGGCTAGAGCGGAACGTTATTCCACACAGCGGGCTGGAAATTGGACGTGCTGCCCGGATCTTGACGTATGTGGTGGCTGGTCCGCTGATGTTGTAATCTGCGCTGGTAGCTATGAAATAAGTGATGAGGCAGTAATAACATAGTCTTGGAAGCTATGACATTGTTTCTTCATGCAAAATGTAAGCCGGTTTAACCCTAGCTAGTTGAAGTATCAATTGTCTTGTCTCCCACTGCGACTACATGGTAGGGTCCTGCTTATACCGCTGCAACGACGTTTTATTACCTTCCATACATTACAAGAAGTGTGAGCCGCTTATCTAGCTACTATGCACGAAAATTTTAAATGTACCATGTCTATGAGGTTGACGTGGGCCGATTCGGGTCATGTGCTCTTGCAGTCATTGTAACAATTTTCATGGATCATCCCTTGGTTGCGACAGAGCCTTTGCTTCTACGAATTCTCATGGGAGCCTCAGTATCTCGCCATATACTGGGTCTCGCCATACACCAGTCGCTCTGAAGAAGCGACTAGATATGGTTTGAAAGTCTTTCTGAGACTGAGTGTACCATGGGAAGGACCTTGGTGCATTCAGTGTCGTGGCAAATTAGTGTTGTCTTAAGTGAGCTGTGCCATCTCATTCCGCAATTACCCATTCAGGGCATTCTTTCCGTATTCCTGGTCACACGTAACGATTCGTCACTAGGTAAGTCGTCGGTCAAGTACCAGGTGACCCCAAGTCGGGTGACGTATTGAAGCTGTCCCTTCTGAGGGCAATAGATAGGAACGACCGCAGTTTAGACGTGGTCATGTCACAGTGCAGCTCGACATCACTCCCTGGAATTTAGATAAGTTGGAGATCCAACTCCGATGTTCCTGCTGATAAAAGTTCCTTTTGTTCTTGACTTGAATATTCTTGATCTGACTGTTGAGTGGCGGCGAGTGTGTCGTACTCGATCATGCTACTAATGCTTCTGGCCTCGGACAAGCAATTAGCCACCACATTGTCGATGATAGAGATGTGATGGATATCTGTGCTGAATTGTGAGATGAACATTAGCTGACTGTGTTGCCTAGGTAAACAGTTCATATTGTTCTGGCGATAGGGGTAAGTTATCACTTTGTAACCGACTTAGGTAATTAGGTGTTTAGCTTGTAGGTGAGGCCTGAAGTACTTGACAGACTCATAAACGGCTAGAAGTTCTGTGTCGTAGGTGCTCCACAGCTTCTGTGAGGGCAGTAGTTTGCGCAAGAATAACAAGAGTGGTTGCCATGTGTCACTACAGCGTTCTTGAATCAGTTATGGCTATAGGCGAGTTATCCTTCTTCTTTGGATCGGTGAGCACTGCAATTAATGGCTCCTGTAATTCGGCAGAATGTGGCAAGTGACGGCGATAAACATTTAACTGCCGTAGAATCGACGCAGTTCCTTTGCCATATTTGGGCGCGAAATCCGTAACACGTCTTCCATCTTCCCTGATAGAGATAGCTAACCTGATGCTATTATCGTATGTCCTACGAAATCACTTGAGGCTGACCAAAGATGTAGTTAGCGGTGTTTAGGACGACGCTGTGGTTTTCCAGGCGCTTGCATACTTCCGTTAAATGCTACAGACGTTGCTCTCCTAACGACGAAATATCTAAAATATCGTCCAGGTAAGCTAAAGAAAAAGTTAGGCCCTGTAGCACGGTCAATGAGGAGTTGCCATGTTTGAGCAGCGTTTCTGAATCCAAAAGTTATAGGTTTTCTCTGAGAGAGGCCAAAAAGAGTGACGTCGTTGTCTTGGGAATGTCTCGTTGGGGGATCTGTGTTTACGGTTTTCACAGTCGAGGACACTAAAAGTAACTGCACCGCTCAACACATATGTGCCATGCAGTCACGTTTTGATATCGATAGTTCCCATTTTCTGGACACAATAGCTTCTTGAACGGTTTGCCACCTGCAAAGAGCAGGCCTGTGGACCAGCATTTAAGAACTATGGTGACCTGGAGTCGTTCTCGAAGTTATAGGCGTTTGAGCGGTGTGTTTGACAGTGGCTGGAGTAAACGCCATCACGTCGTTGTGAACTGTATCCATGGCCCACTGCTAAAGTTGCGTTTGATCACTGTGGATGGGATTGAGTGTTGGCTGGGACGGTGAAATCTGCTCATTGAAGAAGCTATGTCTGCATGATGTACAGAACATAACCTTTTTTTGGCATTTGAATTTGCAAGACCTGGGTGCAGTGGCACCTGTCACTAGCATCTGAGCATCTGTTGGTTCCTGGTTCTTAGCAAACTCGTCATAGCACCTAGTTGATGGCAGCCCTTGGTAGAGCAGTTCTCAACTGAAGCTAAGATCTAAAAGAAATGATGGTGAGTGTCGGATTACCATGAGCATAATTATGTTCTGTCGTGCAGTAGCTATTGTAACTCTCTATCCTGGTTATCCATCATGACATGCAAACATTTTCATTAACAAACACTTTAAATGATCCCACTCGAGCTACGTTTGTGTAAATGTGTGTGACTAAACTAGTGGTGCTCAAGCTGTTTGGCTAAGTTTGGGAGCACCTATATTTAAAATTTGTTGTTTATTTTGGAATCAGATGCTTCATGTGCAACTTTCACCCTTTTCAAGTGCATTTACAGTGTCTATTTGTGTTGTAAATAAAAGTGGTTAATTAGTGGTTCGAGTGTTACAGGATAGCTTGATGTACCTGTTGTTTATATTGTAGATCCAGCTGAAGAGGCCTGGGTACGATAAATGACTTTACTGAAAGTGTCTATCTCTCCAGTGGCTATCACCATCTACACTTAATGAAGAAAGCGAAACTGTTTGGCTCTGCAGCTCCCATTTGCATCATACTTTAACTTTAATGTTGTCAGGTTATTCTCCTTGCTTGGAACCAGTCGTTTTCCATCTAATCATCTGCAAGCGGTTATGTGATAGTGGAAGGCTGATATTAACGACCTGTTAGCTATTTTCAATATGTTTTTGAAAAATGTAATGTTGTAAATACAGGTTAATTTTCTAGGTTTTTGATATGATTAGACCTCTTTGCTATGCATCAATTAATTTTTTTAACTTAATGTTGTTTTAAAAAAATATTTTTTAAATTATATTCAGTCATTTTTGAAAGTTATCTAATATCTACCTACAGTTGTGTTGTTGGAAATTAATTTAATGAAGTGCGGGGGTCGCCACTCAGATTGTCTTGCATCATCTTCTGTGTTTTAGTAAACTGGTTTTCATTTTTAATAAATATGTTGATAAATATGTGACATCAACACCAGCTTCCTACCACATTACAGCACAGTTATAATCATGTAACAGTGACACTGGATCCATGTCAGATATTCTTCTGGAGTTCAGTATTCTATAGTCACCACAATGCCCCCAATCACCAGACTTTTTTGGGACCAAATGTAGCGGTGAGCCCAGGGACTGCTGGAAGGCAGCATTACATCTTCACGAATCATGCTGTCGATCTCTGCTTTTGCATTTATAATGGGCAGTGTCTTGCCTTACCTTCCTAGGCCGACCACAAGAATTATGCCAGAGCCAGAAATTCATACAGCAGCTCAGTGTACTCTCCGTCTGCCAAACGAATTACTTAGGTTTTATGAATGGCTGCCCTCCACTGCAATCTGGACTCTGTTAAGCCTATGGTGTTGTCAAATAGTCACAAATTCTTCATGTCTAGTAGTAGATTGTAATGGGTGAGGTAGTCTGCTCCCATGATAGGTCTGGCAATGTCTGCAATGATATAATCCCATGTGAAGGCTTTTCATAAAAGCAGGTCCAAGTACAGAGTATCATACATTGTTGTAACTGAGTTGTTTGCAATCGTCAGACAGTATAATATTATATTCGCTTCCTGTGCAACATAGTATGTGGGTAAATAGGCAAATGGGATCTGTTAGCTACTTAATATTTCCTGTCATACCACCGGTCACTAACAAACTTGTGAGGAGACACTGATATGCAATTGGAGGAGGCGCTTACTTCCGACCACAACTGCCATTGGGTAAGTGCAGGGAGTTGTGTATCTGCGCGCTTCCCCCCCCCCCCCCCCCACTCCCACCCTCCCGAATTTCTGATGATACCAGCAGATAGCTTGTTACTCAGGCTCAGGTTTGGAAGAGGTCATCGATGATCTGCTGTACTAACATCGGCAGTGTCGATTACGGCGTCTGTCGTTGCTTGGATTGCATTGAGATAACATTTCGCCAATCAGCTGTATCAGTAGCTCTACCTTCGTCGCCAAGGTGCCGCAATCTGCTCGCGAAACAGTTGGCGTCGCGCTAAGACACTAACACTGTGATTGTGTTAACAGGAGCCGGTCTCATTGCATCCTGGATAATATCTGTCAACTCCGCTACAACGTCCAAGGCTGTGTCAGACAGTGACACTATGGTTGCTTTGATGGGCAGTGGCAAATGACTTCTCCATATCCTATGCAGCAAGTTGCCCAGAACATTTCCTGTATCTGCCTTGCTTTTTAGATGCTGCAAGTACTGTTTAGGCTTTCTGTCTCCAGTATCTTCCTGTATAAGAACCCAGTGGATTCCCTCCTCCTACGATGCTGAAACTCACCACATCAATTCTGCTTTAAGCCAGTAGCAGGAGTTAGCCACTAGTGGCGAGGTAATTATATTTTGCATTCTGTGGCATACCGGTGGTCTAATCGGCTTACTAACACCGCAAACTTGGTAATGTCTGCCGAAATTCCAGAATAGAAAAAAAACTGACCTACACCTGAACAAACCACAAAGCTGCATTATATAGCCAAAAAGATGCTAGTCTTACAGCCAATCGTGACATGGTGGTATTTGCATGAGTCATTTTGCAAATCTCTTTCGTAACCGCTCGTGAATCCAATGATACTATGAGAGTAAATCACTTAGGGGTCACCACTTTGTTGCCACAAGCTTTGTGGGCTGTTGTTCGAGTATTACAACCTGTGTGTACTTAATACAATGGAACCAGATTACACAAAAACTCCCTCAGACAATTAATGTAAGCTTTATTGATCACAGCCAAAAGATGGTGAAAAATACACAGCTTGTTTGATCGTTCTCGGCTTTCAATACTAAACCACTTAACATGCAGGGAACAAATATCAGAGTTATCTTGTAACTGTGCACAAACTCTCTACATGCCTGGAAGACACAAAATCCAAAAAGTATAACCAAAAAATACCAAAATGAAAACACCTGTATAACACAGCGCCTCTGGTGTCTGCTGCAAAATGTTTGACGGCACAGTGTTTGTAAACACACACACACACACACACACACACACACATGGTACATAGGATACAACTCTACATAACTGTGTGAGGTCGCCATAGTTATGCCAGTTAAGTAAGGAAAAAAAACATAATAGGTACACTAAACAGGCACTGTGTATTCCCTTATAAAATTTATTTATTGTGTTTGTATGTATATATTTTCCTAGAAAAGAAATGGCTATGCTTTGATATGTAGTTTCACTCCTCTGGCTTTTGCCACACAAAATTGATCAAGAACATGTGTCATCAAGGTTTCTTTACCATTACTAAACTTTACCATTGTTAGTTTTTCAATTTCGATACTACATTCCGACTTTTTCTATCTACAGCCACATCTACATCTACAGATGTACTGTGAAGTTCATGGCAGGGGGTATGTTACATCGTGCTAGTTATTAGGGTATTTTTCCTTTCCATTCATATATGGAGTGTGGGTAGAATTAATGTTTAAATACCTTTGTGCATGTTGTAATTACTGCAATCTTGTTCTCTTTATCCCTATGGGAGTGAAATATGGTAGGCTGCATTATATTCCAAGAGTGATCATTTAAACCCAGTTCTTGAAACTTTGTAGCTATTCTGTGATATAGTTTACTTCTATATTCAAGATTCCTCCAGTTCAGTGTCTCAGCATCTCTGTGGCACACTCCCACTGGTCAAACAAGACTGTGACCCTTCGTGCTGCCCTTCTCTGTATATATTTAATGTCTTCTGGTATACCTATTTGGTACAGCTCGCACACATTTGAAAAATTTTCCCAGATGGGTCACACAAGTGATCTGTAAAAAATCTCCTTTGTAGACTGATTGCATTTCTCCAGTATTCTACCAACGTAATACAGTATGCCACCTGCTTTATCCACGACTGTCCCTATGTGATCATTGTATTTCACGTCCCTACAAATTATTAAATCCAGGTCTTTGTACAAGTCGAGTGATTCCCAATGTGACTCATTGATATCATGTTCATAGGATTATTGGTTTTGTGAAATGCACAATTTTACATTGCTGAACATTTAAAGCAAGTTGCCAGTCTTTTGCATCACTCTGAAATTTTATGAAGAACTGACTGAATATTTATGCAGTTACTTTCAGACAGTGCTTCATTATAGATAACTGTGTCATCTGCAAAAAGTCAGAGATTACTATTAATATTGTTCACAAGGTTATTTATATATAACACGAACAGTACTGGTGTCAACGCACCTCCTTGGAGCACAACCGAAATTACTTCTATATGTCGATGACTCTCTATGCAAGATAACTTGCTGCATTTTCCCTCCCAAAAAAAACCTAAATCCAATCCCAAATTTCGCTTCATACGCAATATGATCGTACTTTTGATAACAAACATAGATGTGGTGGACCTAATAGTCAAATGGTTTTTGGAAATCTAGAAATACTGCACTATCTGACTGCCGTTACGTAGAGCTTGCATTTTGTCGTGTGAGAAAAGTGCGAGTTTCGGAATCCGTGCTACTTGACATGGAGGTCGTTCTGTATTACGGACAGTATCTTATAACCTCACTTTCACCCATCGGCACTGGTTTAAACGAATTGATGCGAGATGAACATCCGTTGATGTCTCGTGTGAACCGGTGTGTTCTTGTATACACCTGACGAAACCATATCATGTGCATAGTCAGTAGTTGATTAATTGATTTTGAAAAATATAAAAATATTTTATTTTTAATGAAAATTAATAATTATTGAAATTGCTTTCATATTTTAATGAATTGTTTTAGAGCTTAATTTATTGGAAGGTTGCATCAAGAAATATCTTTGTGTATGAATTGGAATGTAGTATCTTTGTTTACGTTGACGCCATTCTTGTGGAAATCTTCGATCTTCCCGGTCCTGTAGAGTCGCCATCTTAATCGAACGTAGGTATTTTACTCATGGAGGAAACTCGTAGTACTGATGGGGATATGAAATCTGAAGTAAAGGTATGGAATTATTGTAATTATTTGTGAATGATGAATGTTGGAAGAATTCGTTTATTACGTAACAAAATTGATCGACTAAGAAAAACATATCTTGTAATGCGTAAGTGGTCGGCTACGGGTGCGGGTGAAACAGCCATAACGGTTTTCGTATTCCTATTAAGGAACCCAAAATATTCTTCATAAGTAAAGTATTAAGATTTCGTGTAGCTTAAAATCCAAGAATCTGATCAGTCTGGAGGATTTCCAGCAAAGTTTTGTGAAATATTGAAATGCATGAAGCAGCAAAATGCCGCATGTTAAAGGCATTGGATCTTGTGCACAATTTATTTCCCTTTTTGTTGAGATATTAAATATTTTGCCCGACTAAAGGTTTTCGAAAAGTGTTAAATCAGTGTTCTGCTTTCTAAGCTTTGTCAACGTGTCAGGATTTACACAAATGTTTTTCTCTTATGAATATTTGTATTGGCCAATGAGAAATTATATTGTACATTGGTTTATGCCTTCGATATGTTCGTACTGCTTCAGATGTTCGTGGGGATACGTTAGCGTAGGATGTGAGATTATTTGTGTTAGTTGTAGCAAGAGTATTTTAGTGTTGGATGAATGATTTTCTCAGTGTGTAAAATTTATTTTCAGCCGGAAAGAAAGATGTCGGGCTCTGGTGATCATGACGACGAGGCTTATGTTGTTAAACTGCGTGGCTTGCCATGGTCGACTACGGTCGACGAAATTTTACAATTTTTCAGTGAGTATCGTGAAAGATAGTTTACCTACATTAAGCGTATGTTACTTTCTGAGATCAAGTGGACGAGAGTGTAGGGCTTTTTGTGCTTGTAGTCGTAGCTTAGTTGCATGTGACGTGAGTGAACATTAGAGTTATTGTTAAAGGCCGGAACTGCTTCTGAGTTCAAGAGATTGGCGAATACCAGTACATAACAATGTTGTCATACATTTACGTTGCTGTAGATTGTTTTACTTCAAGCACTTACTTTTATTTTTGAATACATCAGGCCATACATCCATTTAATGTTAGAAATGTCTTTACAAGGTTTAAATAGTCAGCAGGAAGATATGTTGTTTCACCTTGGAAAGTTGATAATGCAAACTGTTGTTGGAATTACATTAAGCTGAAAATTCAGAATTTGTTTTCCAGTTTTGATATCAAATGTGAACAGTAAATGTTGACCTATGTATTTCTCTTGGCATTTGTACAGTTGTTGTTTATGGGGTTGAAGTCAGTAAGGTAGATGATTGTTTTAGAAAGGTCAGTGGGGAGCTTAATGGGTTAAATTTTACTTATGGCAGTGCTGGCATAGTGTGCTGATATTGGCAATGACCGTTGATTGCTGGGAATTGACATCCATATTAACACAAATATTTTGTTGCGAAATATTCACTTGATAAGGATAATTTAAACATTTCCCTTGTTGCCGTGTTAAAATTTGCTTATTTTGCCAAAAATCGGCGTAATTTACAGTCTCGCCTCACTAACATGCTGTGCAGTTGCAGCTGTGAAAGAATTCTGAAACAGTGATGTATTAGCTTTCCTTCTGTTCCTCACTAAATTAAGGTCAGCATCTTATGATAAAGCGCATCCTTGGTGTAAAATAAATGTGTAATGTTTTCACTTATGTTCCAAAACCCATAGCATTTTTTGTTTCACTAGCTAATGATAGCATGAAAAATTACATCTTTCATCAAAAAAGTCTGTAGTTAGTGGAATAACACGGTAGATGGCGGTTTTGCATAATAACTAGGTGGCAAAATACCCTGTGGGTGCTATTATTTGCCAAAATCTCATTTTGATATCTCACAGTTTATGAAATGGGAGGAATGTTGTGGATATTTCACACCTGACATATAAAGCTACAAGTAAAGCAAAGATGATTTTTTTTTTTAATGGTGTCTTGAAAGGAGGGTATAAGATGAACATCAACAAAAAGCAAAACAAGGATAATGGAATGTTGTCGAATTTTCATGTGTTGCTGAGGGAATTAAATTAGGAAATGAGACACTTAAAGTAGTAAATAAGTTTTGCTATTTGGGGAGCAAAATAACTGATGTTGGTCGAAGTAGAGAGGATATAAAATGTAGACTGGCAATGGCAAGGAAAGCATTTCTGAAGAGAAATTTGTTAACACTGAGTATTGATTTGTCAGGAAGTTGTTTCTGAAAGTATTTGTGTGCAGTGTAGCCATGTATGGAAGTGAAACATGGACGATAAATAGTTTAGACAAAAAGAGAATAGAAGCTTTCGAAATGTGCTACAGAACAATGCTGAAGATTAGATGGGTAGATTACGTAACTAATGAGGAGGTATTGAATAGAATTGGGGAGAAGAGGAGCTTGTGGCACAACTAGACTAGAAGAAGGGATCGGTTGGTGGGATGTGTTCCGAGACATCAAGGGATCACCAATTTAGTATTGGAGGGCAGCGCGGAGGGTAAAAATCGTAGAGGGAGACCAAGAGATGAATACACTAAGCAGATTCAGAAGGATGTAGGCTGGAGTAGGTACTGGGTGATGAAGCTTGCACAGGATAGTGGCTTGGAGAGCTGCATCAAACCAGTCTCAGGACTGAAGACGACGACGACAACAACAACAACGTGTCTGTAAAATTGTTGGAGAAAGATTCTAGACCATGTGCATCAATTCTGTCATTGCTAACCACCCAAAAGTTGGCAAATGCTTGTCTGCCTCCCCTGAACAAATAAATGAAGTCACCCACCCCGTCGTCCAAAACTAGTCATTGGACATCAGCCACTGTATCCTCTGCGTACCATACTTGTCATGGGTCTGCTGTCCAATACAAGAATTTTGTAACTTTATTCCTGCATGAAAATGACTTTGCTATAGCTACGGAGTGGAATTTCTGTGGAATTGACATGGAATTTTTTCTTGTGATGGAATTGGAGGAACAGCCAAGATTGGCAGCCCACGCTAGTTTTCAGAGGCCTTCAGATAATGAAAAATTGATGCCTCGTGATTTAAGTTCTGTGATATTTCATGCTGCTTCTGCATTGCCCAGAAAGAAATTGAACAAATTTATTTAGATCAGGAAAGAAACTTTGCCAAAGGCCGCACAGTTGCTGGGACAGGCGAGTGTCCAGTTGAAGTCAGAGTAAGCAGAGCTTCCAGGACATAGTTCACATGTTGTGGCTTGTGATCTTGAAGTACAAGAGTTTCCAGTGATGCTGCAATATTGGTAGTTAATGCATTGAAAGCAGATGAAATTCTAATTGTTTGAACTGCCACATTACAGTCTGGGCAGTGGTGTGTGTGTGTGTGTGTGTGTGTGATAGATAAAAAAAAATTACTTGTGTAGCTTTCAGCTGTAGAAATGGAACTGAAGCTGTCCATCCAAGACTTTATGGAAACTAGGTTAAAATGTCATTGGATTCAGAAATGGTTAGAGCTGGAACTCTAGCACCAGTCCACTGGAAGTGTAATGACCTTCATCATTCATTAACAAAGAGCCTTACCTTAATGTTTCACAAAAAATGTGAAGATTGCACTCAGCCCATCAACCATCACTTCACAATTTGTCTATCTAAAACAACAGTGTTAACGATCTATTATCCTACTACATTGCCATATAGGAAGGCATAAAATCCCTGTAGCCATATGGGAGAGAGATTTTAATTTCCTTTATTTTAACAATACTAAGTGTAATGTCAAAGGTTGCAGTACTGCTGAAGGCTGGTGCATAACGTAGTGATTTATTTATTGAATGGTAACAACAGCAAACATTGACTTGTGCTGTTGTCTTCAACAGCCATGAGAGACTGATCTAGTATAGCTGCCGGTAGGTGTAGACTTTTCGCCGTCCTGCCTTAACAGTCTTGTCGCCTGGGTACACCATCTTGGATGTTGTCTACATGTCACCTCCCTGTTATTGGCTGTTAGACTAGGTCTACCATTGGAAACTGTCCATACTTGACCTTCCTCGGGAAGGTGGGGGTGATTTAGTTCTGGTTGACACACTCTTGGAAGTTAGTAGAAGGCTAGGATATCAATACTGTCATTGTGAGTGTATCCTCATAAAAATATTAGTAAATTAAGGTCTCTCCACATATTCAAGTAGTAATATCAAAGAACACACTATCAACAAGCACCATAAGTTATTGCTCTTCCAAACTCCGGATCAGATGGGAGTTAGTGGTGCAAGTGAAACAGACAAGTAGATGTCCCCAGGGGTGTGATCAACTTCTTGAAAACCACCTGTTCAGTGATGTTGGGTAGGAGTCACGGTATCACACCCTGAAGTTATTAACATGAGTGCCTAATTTGTGAATAATCAAAGAGGGATTTCGTGTGATTTGCTGGGCCCTTAGGTATGAGTTATGCAGAGTAGTGGTGTAATGTAATGGTAAAGATAGTCCTAACATACAAAAAGTCATGGATTCAAATCTCTTCAGGTGCTTTGAAAAATATTTTTGAAACTTTGTTAAAATCACAATTTTTGTCATTCAGTTAATTGATTTTTTTACTTTTAATCCTTTGTCACATCATTTAAATCAATCTATTAACTTTATCATTTGCATTTAAATTTTTTCTTCCTACCACTTTTATCATTTGGAATCCTAGTCCATGTGATTTTGTTCTCATGTATCAGCTTCAGTTAAATTTCTGCAGTGTTATCATTTTATATTGTCATTCCTGTTGCTGGAATTTTATTTACAGTTCCTTCTCTTGTTTCAGTCTTCATCTGCTTTGTAGGGCTCTGCACCTCAGTTGGTAAAACGGAACCCTTATATAATCCCTTTGTTGTCCTTGTCCCACTGTCACTGTTAAAAAACACTCTCAAGAAAGGTTAGGCAAACTAAAGTATACAGTCCCTTGGTGCTGTAAAAAATTGAAGCTTCAAAGCCAATGGAATCAAAGTGAAATTCGGCAATAAGCAAGATTCCATAGTACAACCAAAGGAAAAATCCCAAAATTGTTATGTTTTATTCATATGATACGAAAAATATTTTTTGGCACATTTTATCCGACTGTCCATTCACCTCTGAAAACTTCTTTCTTAGGAAGTTGACGTAACAAATCGAAATTTGTCAGCTAAGGTCTAGTGTCCTGTGGTGGTGTAATAAATGTAAGCTTTTAAGTCAGTGCAGTCAAAAAGATATGGCCATCTACATTTCTCATTTTCATATCTTGCCAGTATCGATAACAGGTAGGAAATGTTGAAATTCTCAATTCTTGTGATGGATGATCTATCTGTTGACGTAGTTAACTTTGTGTGGAACCCCTGGTGCGTGAGTAGTACTCAGAGTTGTTTGTATGACTATCACACAGAAAATGTCCCTCTTGTAGTAATTGCATGTTTCAACCATTGCACCTCCACTATCTTCTGTTTTTAATAAACAGATCAACATTTTAAAACTTTTAAATGTAATAGGTAAATGAAAATAATTAAAATGTCATGCACAGTTTCCAAATGAAAAAAGACAGAGAAATGAGAGCAAATAAAAAACATAATACAATGATTAAAGTGGTGCAGCAAATAATTATAAGTTAATAAATCATATTTAAAAAGATTAATTGAACAAAAATATGTTGGATAAATGTTTACAAATAAGAAATTTCGGAGTACCTGATGAAATTGGAACACAATCTTCCGCACGCAGGAATCCATCTGAACCATTACACTACACTGCCAGTGTGTAACGTATTTAAGGCTGTTTCATCAAGTGAAATCCTTTTTTGTCAATTACTTGCAAACGATGGTTCACTTCGAATGATTCCAGGTTATGAGACCTGGGACCCTAACATACACCACTGAAACTGTGATAATGGCCTCTTAATACAACCAAGGAAACCCAGGAAGGGCTGGACCAGTGACAATTTTACTCACTTCGTTTACTGGCAGAATACATGTTTATTTTACAATTTCAATCACATGGCAGCCAATTCAGCATTATTTTTAAATTAATTAAAAGGCGAAGCAGTGAGAGATCCATTTAAAATTCAATGCAAATTTAAATAATTCACAGAAAATTTGAAGTTCAACCCAGATTAAGGCATAAGTTGGGGTTCCAATACACATCAGAAACAGCTTAAGCCAAAGACAACAAGCTAAAGGATACAAATTCAGAATTATTCCAAGTATAACTTCAACAGGAACATTACCGTATTTACTCGAATCTAAGCCGCACCTGAAAAATGAGACTCGAAATAAAGGGAAAAAAATTTTCCCGAATCTAAGCCGCAGCTGAAATTTGAGACTCGAAATTCAAGGGGAGAGAAAAGTCTTAGGCCGCACCTCCAAATCGAAACAAAGTTGGTCCATTGTAATATGAGACACAATTTAGGCTGAATGAATGACGATACAGCTACAGTAGGTTGGTTCGTGATGTAAGCTTAGCAGTTAAGCTTTACCAGGTAGCCATTGCTGTGTGTCAGGTGCTCCGTCCGTATTTATATGGGTACCCTTCCTTTTCACGTGCTTCGTCTGGTTTGAATTGATTGCTTATTTTTCTTTGATCTGATAAGTGCCGCTCTCTTTGTTATAGGTGTTTACGTCACTCTAAGCTGAAGATGCATTACTGTACTGTCATGCATCGTTTGTCACATTCTGATAATGAGTGTTTAAAGCCTGTCGCCACTCGCTGCATGGCTTGCTTTTGTGCGTGATACTGTTGCTTACAAAAAGGGGGGGGGGGAGAGAGAGGAATCGTCTCATTAGCGAAACAATGGCAAGAGACTGCTATTTGTTGTTACTTACACTGCTGCTTTCTTTGATAATGATCAACAAGAACCAAATAATAGACTGTTTATGATAGATGATATTCTGAACGAGAGTTTAGCAAAAAATTTTCTCCGTTTGAAAATCTTTGCAGACACCTCTTTAGTACATTACATTCTGCACAGAAATTAGTCATCTTAGGTTTAAAAATATAGTCAATTGCCGTGCTTCATTTCTGACTGTATCACTATTACGCATAAGAATAATACAAATATAAACATGACATGATATGTATGTTCTTCCGCATTTGCTGTTCTCACTCTAGTTTCGTAGTTTATTAGGCAGACAGAATTTAAATGAGATAGCAGCAAACATGAAAGAATACGTGGCAAAATGTGTATATTCGTATTATTCTTATGGTGAAGAGAATAATGCATGTGATTAACAATTCATAAAAGTTCCTATTAGCAACCATCTCTTCTCACAGTTAGGAAAAAATTCAGAATGTAGAGTTGGCCATATTGACAAACGTCCATAACAGTTTTGCCAGTTGGATTTTCGTAGTACATTGAAATGCTGTGACATTTGAAGACGAACAATACGGAATTTGTATTTACTTAGATGGATAATGTATGGAAATGCAGTGGTCGAAACTCGGGGCGGAGGGAAAAAAGCTCGTCTTCCACCTTTTTTAAAAATTTATTTACTGACGCAGAGGTTTTGGCGCCAGTATTTATCTTTGTGCCTGCAAAGCATGCCTGTGTAGTGCTACATATATTCGACGGCAGAAGTTACTTGTGGCGGCACCTACCAACATTTTTCAGAACTTCTGCTTACTTTGCACTCAATTCTAAGCCACAGGTGGTTTTTTGGATTACAAAAACTGGAAAAAAAGTGTGGCTTAGATTTGAGTAAGTATGGTAAGTAGTGTGGCTGTAGTTGGAGGAAACAAGATGCACCAGTATGGGCTGCTGAACATGTGCACTCCAAATAGCGTAAAACAGCCAGTTAAGCAATCAGACGAGGCATGGGTATGTGGGGCCCGATCCTAAGTAATGCATACCAGCAATGGATACAAGAAATTATTAATGGCAGTTCCCTGCAGCACAAATAATTTTAATTAGAATTCAAACACAACCATGCAGCAAATAATTAACTCTTAGGATAGAATTTAGTAATTTGAGCTCTTACTAGAACCCATGAAAACTTACTGCCTTTTAGCAAGTCAACCAAAAGAATTATAAAACCAGCTACAAATATTTTAAAAAAATAATTTCAGCAATATGCTGCTAATTACAGAAAATTTTTTCTTTCCAGCAAACCATTAAAGCAACTGCAAGGATACTTGCATGACATTCAAAGCTCATCAGTACACACATTAGTCAATACCAGTTCGGAGACAGCAAATGCATCCTGGAACAGACCAAAATTTATCTGTGCCACTTAATTAGAACAGATGCACTATATAATTCATTAAACAGCATAAGCCTTTAGCATTAGCTTCAAAGAAACCAGAACAACAAAAGCAAATTATAAATAGGCCAATAAAACAGCAGAAGAGGCACCTATTCAGACATAAACAATTAATCTGTGGTGCCTCCAATTGAAAACGATGGCCAATCATTTACTTTAAAAATCTGGATTAAAGGGAGGCGGAACACCTACTAGTGCACCCTGCCAAGATTCAATCAAAATAAGCTGTTTTCTGAAACACAACTCTTTATGCTATCTTGATTTAATCTGTCATATAGGTCATGTCAACTTGAGGTCATGAATTTCTCGAGATACATACATTCGACCTCTGTATCACAACTATTAAGAAATAAGGTATTTTCCTTCAATCTTAATTTTTTTAAATGTATATTTTGTAAATAACTCGTAAAACAGTAGAGAACAAAAACATATAATAAAACAAAACTCCTGGAGACCTGGCAGACGTTTAACATTAAAGCTCCCTCCTGGTGTTTTGAAATTTAGTTGACACCCGCACGCTAATGGGCTTCCTTAAACTTACAAATTTAAGATGAAAATATGAACTTTAAGTTAACTTTTCCACTTCAACATTTTTCTGTAAATTGGAAAGTCACAGGACGCTATATTCTGTCATTTTAAGAGATACTACTGATGTAATTTTAAACAGATACTACTGCTGAAAGCAAGGGGAAACTATAGCTGTAATTTTTCCCAGGCGTATGCAGCTTTAGTGTATGGTTAAATGAGATGGTGTCCACTTTGGTCAAATAGTCAATTTGGATCTCCAGGTGAGGACTACTTCGGAGGATGTTATCAGGAGAAAGAAAACTGGCATTCTGGGGATCGGAGTGTGGAATGTCAAATGTCTTGATCGGGCAGCTAGGTTAGAAAATTAAAATGGGGAAATGGATAGGTTAAAGCTAGATATAGTGGGGATTAGTGAAGTTGGTGGCACGAGGAACAAGACTTCTGGTGAGGTGAATAAAGGGTTATAAATACAAAATCAAATAGGGGTAATGCAGAAGTAGGTTTAATAATGAATAAAAAAATAGGAGTGCGGGTCAGCTATTACGAACAGCGCAGTTAACCCATTATTGTAGCCAAGACAGACACAAAGCCCACACCTACCACAGTAAGTAAAAGTTTATATTCACCCCTAGCTGTGCAGGTGATGAAGAGATTGAAGAAATGTACGATAAGATAAAAGAAATTATTCAGATAGTGAAGGGAGGGAAAATTAGTAATAGGGGACTGGAATTCGATAGTAGGAAAAGGAAGAGAAGGAAAAGTATTAAGTGTAAATGGATTGGGCATAAGGAATGAGAGGAAGCTGCCTGGTAGAAATTTGCACAGAGCATAACTTAATCACAGCTAACACTTGGTTTAAGAATCATGAAATAAGATTGTATACATGGAGGAGGCTTGGAGGCACTGGAAGGTTTCAGATAATTATATAATGGTAAGAAAGATACTTAGGAACCAGGTTTTAAATTATGAGACCTTCCAGGTGCGGATGTGGACTCTTACCACAATCTATTGGTTATGAACTGTAGATTAAAACTGCAAAAAGGTAGGAATTTAAGGAGACGGGACCTCGATAAGTTGAAAGAACCAGAGGTTGTAGTGTGTTTCAGAGAGTATTAGGGAACGGTTGACAGGAACAGGGGAAAGAAATAGCGTAGAAGAAGAATGGGTAGCTGAGAGAGATGAAATAGTGAAGGTAGCAGAGGATCAAGTAGGTAAAAAGATGAGGGCTAATAGAAATCTTTGGGTAACAGAAGAGACATTGAATTTAATTGATGAAAGAAGAAAACATAAAGATGCAGTAAATGAAGCAGACAAAAAGGAATACAAATGTCTCAAAAATGAGATTGACATGAAGTGCAAAATGGCTAAGCAGGGATGGCTAGAGGACAAATGCAAGGATGTAGAGGCTTATGTCACTAGGTGCAAGATCGATACTGCGTACAGGAAAATTAGAGACCTTTGGAGAAAAGAGAACGACTTCTATGAATATCAAGAGCTCAGATGGAAACCCAGTTCTAACTAGGGAACCTCCCCATCGCACCCCCCTCAGATTTAGTTATAAGTTGGCACAGTGGATAGGCCTTGAAAAACTGAACACAGATAAATCGAGAAAACAGGAAGAAGTTGTGTGGAACTATGAAAAAATAAGCAAAATATACAAACTGAGTAGTCCATGCGCAACGTAGGCAACATCAAGGATAGGTCCTTGGTTAAAGTCTTCCCTCGAGTGAAAAGTTTAATTTTTTATTTTCAGACAATTATTATCTGTCCATCCGTCTGATGCGAGGTAACTGCGCCATAGTATGGGGACGCTACACTTAAACAAACATCGAAACACACGTCAGTAAACTACAGCGCACGGAAGCTAATGAGGGTCTCTGGCTGGCAGTTGACTGTTCGCTACTTTGGACAAGAGTGCATTAAATGCGTGAGATGTATTTCGTGGGCAATATGAATCCAGCAAATATAGCTCGCAACTTCAGTAACAAGGTCAATGAATATTTTCCGAACTGTAAGGAATTGGAAAGTTCCTTAAGGGAACATTTGTATGATTATTTTCTACATTTGTTGATAACAGTGCGTGTGGTGATGATACCTTGTTGATTGCTGCGGGGCTGTATGTATCAGATGATGAGATTGTTGACAATCCGTACGAAGAACACGAAGAGGAAATACTGGGTCTTCAATCTGATGGTATTTCTTTGGGTTACGTGAAGGAAATGCTCCAATACCGGGTACTGTCCAAACCAATTAAGACGCAAATATAGATTATGGAGTGAAGTAACAAATTTAAGAAATTTAAAGGGATGGAGGAAAAAGTGCAATTAAATATTGCAAAGAAGTTGTGGAACGAGGTGGAACCTGAAGACAGAAGTTCAGTGAACTAGAATACCATGTATACCGACAATTTATTAAAGCCAGAAATGAATTAAGTGCAGTGCATGATACAGACCTACAGATTTGGGGATTGCATTACGCTAAACAAATTGGCCTGAACTTTAAGGCTTCATTTCATTCGCTTGTCACGTTCAAAAGAAAATACAAAATTACGAGCAGGAAGATTACGAAATATGTAAGCAAGAACTAGGCGAATAAACTGGAAGAACTTCTAGAGTGTTCAAAGACGTTTGTTGCAGATACTAAAGTCAGATTCCAACATTATGAAGACGCATATATTATGAAGACAGATCAGTCCGGTTTTAACTATGAAATGAAATTGACCCGCACGTTTTTGTTAGTTGAAGGCGACACGGAATGTACTGTAGACCAGCTGCATGCCACTTCACATAGTTATACCATACAATATGCTCTGAACAAAGCAGGATTTCTTTTGCCTACTTTTTATTTATGTTTGCAGGAAAAAAATGGTGTATTTGGACCGCAAGTTCAGCAACAGGTGAATAGGGTACTTATGCAAATGCCGAATGTCATTCTGAATTGCAGTGCGTCGGGAAAAATGGGGTCAATTATCTAAGTTCAGCTACTCACACATAATCAACTTCGCTCTCCAAAATTCCAGGACAAGTTCAGATTTGCTTGGACATATGCAGGATTTGACAGTCAACACACAGAAAAATTTGAAAATGTTAAAAACATATGTTTTGGCAGAGCACAGGGAAAACTGTGCGACTGTGAAACTGTTGCAGTTTGTGACAAACTCTTATGTTTTCATCACGTTTTTGGGAGTGATTATCACATCCACAAGAAAACCTAAATCGGGCAAGGTAGAAGAATCTTTTTGCCCAAGTTAGGTGGGTTGACAACATATTCCTGTCATGTGACGCGCATGCCATCACCAGTGTCGTATAGAATATATCGGACGTGTTTTCCTGCGGAGGAATCGGTTGACCTATGACCTTGCGATCAAATGTTTTCGGTTCCCATTGGAGAGGCACGTCCTTTCGTCTACTAATCTTACGGTTTTGCGGTGCAGTCACAAAACATAGACACTAAACTTATTACAGTGAACAGAGACGTCAGTGAACGAACGGACAGATCATAACTTTGCGAAAATAAAGAAAGTAAACTTTTCACTCGAGGGAAGACTTGAACCAAGGACCTCTCGTTCCACAGCTGCTCACACTAACCTCGGGACCACAGTGCTCCTGAGCTCACACTCTCCCTGATGTTGCCTATCTTGCACATGGACTACCCAGTTTGTGTATTTTTCTTACTTCTTCTCATAGTTCCGCACAACTTCTTCCTGTTTTCTCAATTGAGCTGTGTTCAGTTTTTCAAGGCCTATCCACTGTGCCAACTAATAGCTAAATCTGATGGGGGTGCTATGGGGAGGTTCCCTTTTAAGCAAGGAAATGAAAGCAGAAAGGTGGAAGGAGAATGTAGAGGGTCTATACAAGGGTGATGTACTTCAGGGCAAATTATGGAAATGGAAGAGGGCATAGGTGAAGATGTAATGGGAGACATGATAAAATTATTTACAGACAAATGGGAAAACTGGTAGAAGCTGACGTTGGGGAAGATCAGTGTGGATTCCATAGAAATGTTGGAACGCGTGAGGCAATAGTAAACGCATGACTTATCTTAGAAGATAAAGGAAAAGTAAACCTACATTTCTAGCATTCGTAGACTTACGGAAAGCTTTTGACAATGTTCACTGGAATCACCAGAGACCAAGAGATGAATACACTAAGCAGATTCAGAAGGATGTAGGGTGCAATAGTTACTTGGAGTTGAAGCAGCTTGCACAGGATAGAGTAGCATGGAGTAGTGTGGAGAAGTGCATCAAACCACTCTCTCTGAAGACCACAACTACTGATGTAACTATAAACAGTGTCTTCTCCACTTTTGAAAATTAGACAAGGTATTGTTTGGTTAATATGATAGTAGTCAGTGCAAATGCAGTGGGAAATTTTTTTCTGTGTAAAGTGTTAAACATTTTTCAGCATTCTGCATATTTTGCATCACTGAATTTCTAGTGTAAAATTTGCATGTTGGCAGCACTGTCTCCAGCACTCTTATTTATAACAAATGAGTTAGAACTTGCACACCTATCATAATACTTTCAGTTTCGTTTGAGCTTTCTGTTAGCTACAATGTCAGGGAGGAAATACAGTAGTGAAAGAGTGAGGTGTGTGGAATATGAAAAACACTCAGGTAGGTGGTGTTTAAGAAGAGTGAAAAACACTTCATAGTTGTTGGAAATTAGCATCACATCCATTGCTCAGGAATTGCTACACCCACTACAAGAGGAAATTTAGTGACAACCCACCTGAATGATCACCATCATCCGAATGTGAAAATGAACAATACAGTACAGATGTTTATATTCCTGTGTGTGAAGTTGTTGATATGTTGAATTTTAGCATTTCTGCTGTATCCCCTACTATATCCCTCTTAAACATCCAGCAAACATAAAAAGCACAAGAAGAAAACAGTATGTAAAAAGGAAAGTGGAAGAAATTGTAACAAGTTTTACACAAACAACGTCTTAAAAACTTTGAAAGTGTATAATGTAGATGAACTTAGTGCATGAACTGAGGATGTTCATGAAATGTGATGTGTGATTTTGAAACCTAAATACTGCTATCTCAGCATCCACATGTACTTAAAAGATAGTCATTTACACTGATACCAGGTAGCAATTCGAAGCAGCAGATTCAGAAATACTTCCTCACATTACTGAATTTCAAAAGCTCAAAGTCATGAGAGGTTTTTGAGCATGCTTAGATTCTGTGGGCATCTGTTGCAATATGATAAAATTGCTGTTGCTCTGGAATATTACCTAAGTGATGACAAATATTGCAGCAAGCACAGTCCTAACCAGGCTGATGTTATCTGTTATTGAAAAGGTTAAAAAGATGAAAAGATAAAAGAGAAATAGGAGAAGCATAGGAGTTATGCTTCTCTTATTGATCTTGTAATTTATCTCATAATGAAAAGAACCCAAATTTAAAAATTGGTGTTGCAAATTTCTGCTCCTTACATCCAAAATGGGTAAAATGCCAGCTGGTGAAGGAGGTATGCACATGTATTTGCTGTACTAATTTGAAACTTGTTTGTTATGCCATAAGCAGTGTCACATGAAAGTAATTCACAGAAATGAACATGAGGCTTTTGTATGTATGTCAAGAGCCACAAGATAAATGGTAGTTGCAGGAGTGTGCAATGTGTCCTGGTGCTGAAGTGATGACTGTTGAAGCATTACACCTTCAGGACCCTGACAATGTAACCTGTGCATTGTGGGAGGCAGGGAAGTTGAAGACAGTAGAGCTGGAGAAGTTTGTTACAGAGGTTAGGCATTGGTTCATGAAAGGAATAGCTCACCATAATACTGGATGATTCAGAGACAGGCCACAGTTGAAGTAAAATTGGCCACATTCCAGAATGACACATTATTTCATTTCAACTTTGCTGAGAACTGGTATGTTGCTTTTGCAACATGAAATTCAATGTTACCTCTGGCACACATCAGATATCAGTATTCACTTCCTAGGAACATCACACTCTTTTGCTATTATCAGGGACACTCTCATTCATGACAGTACACATGCATGCTACACTGTCAACATGATAATTGTTGACTTGGTATCTAGAGGTCATGCATTTCCTAGATATGTGTATTCAGCTTGGTTATACAGCTTCAATGAGAAGCAGATGAAAAGCAAATTAATTCTTTTCACTGGTGCAGTGTTGATTAAGTTGTAGGCAATTTTAGTTCATGGAAAGTCATGAAGTAAAATTGTGATATAAGACAATAATTTGTGAATACTATCATAAAAAGAAAAATGGGTATAAATATTCTAGATCTCATTTTTGTTTTAAAATGCTTTTGAAGAAAATTATGAATTGTTTTCCAATTCTCTTATGTGGTAAAGTAATTATTTTTATTCAGAAATACCAGTTTTGCATCACATTTACTTAAAATTGTGTCCATAATTTTTTTGAGAGTAGAGCTAGGTGTACCCAAAAAATTTCTTACATTTTGTACAAACAAATATTGGCCACTCTGATTGTACATTCCCTAAATACAATTACCAATTAATGTACCATGAAATTTTTAGAACATTTAGGATGGGGGTTTTGGAGAAAATAATTTCTAAATAACCAAAAAATTTGATTCTTTCATCTTAACGTACAAATAGATTGACAGTCCTTCCACTTCTCAAGACAGTTAACATTGTGACTTCATAGTTTTTTTCCAAAAAAAGAAAAAAGCTCAGAAGCGTGTGTGTACTAATGTCCTGTAGTATCGAGAACAAAGTATTTATTGAAAATAAATACAGATCTATATCACTTTTGGCTTTTTGTTTTCCCTTTCGTTTCATTTTCACAAATACTCTTATTTAGAGAGGTCTGCAGGGTTTTAACAAGTCACCAGAAAAACAAAATATTGTGTTTTGGAGGGGTATTGTGTGGGACTTCAAGATAATTTTTTCAGTAAACTTTGAAATAGTGATGTGACACAGGCACTCTTGACCTGTATGATATGAGGTGAAATTGACCACAAGCACCATGGATTAATAAGGTTAACACAAACAACAAATTATAGTTGAGTATCAGCCAATGAATCAGTTTCAAATGTCTACCAGATCTGTACCCAACAAACAGAGTGGAGACGGACCAAAATGACAGTGAGCACTGCCCTGACAGCTTGGCACCCTTCTGATAAATCGCAGCACAAGTCATCTCTGTACGCAATAACTTCAAACATGACCCCAGTATTGATTACCCGTCAACAGCTAATACCACAGTGAAGAGGCTCCATGGAAAGCTAGTTACAGCTTCGTTACTCAGCTCAAACTGGCCACCACGCCAGGAACTGCCACATGAGATGGCGCTGTGCTCAAACGGCAGTGTGTTGGTCAAACATCATACAAATACTGATATTGATACATTGTGAGAAAACCACCACAGCTCAACTGAGCAGGTTGTTTCAAAAAGTAATTCTTACTCATTGCTTTAGTCTAGAACTTAGTTCACAACTTGCAGACGGTTCATTTTGCTATATCTGAAGTTTGCTTATTCCTTTTCCTGATTAAAACAATTTTTTTTGTCATATATATTACAGAAAAATGCAACATTTTATTTAGGCATCAGGGATTAACCCCACACTGATACAGGGTTCATTGTCCTATACAATATAAATGGAAATATTACTTTTGCGTGCAGTTTGTGACCAATCATATGCAGCTTGCAGCTTGAATAACCACTTAGACAACTGGGTGCTTGTGGATGAGGGTGGACAAACAACTGATGTGCAGTCCAGCAGTTGTCAGACTGTTTTTGTGCATGCGTGTGCGCACGCACATCCATCCATCCATAATCTGCAGCTGAGTGTCCTGTGTGGCAGGTAGTCTTTGTTGCCTGTGGACTCCTGTTGTGCTGGAGGGATGCTTGTTCCGTGGGAAGTGTGGGAATATCTTGTTATAAAATATCTGCAAAGGTGTTTGCTAGTTAGCAATATGTCTGCAAAGTGTTCAGAATATGAGCTGTTGACTCATGTCCTATTAAATTTATTTTTGTGTTCTGTGAATTATATTCAGTTAGTGAAAACATTTTCACAGGTCATGTAATCTTCCTGATAGACTAGAGGAGGAAATCTATTGTTCAGAAGAAACCACTCATCCCATTCGAAATGAAATAGTATGTCACTCGTATCCTGATGGGGGGACACTTTTAAACCTTTTGCAATCCTCTTTATAATGTTTCCTCGCATATGATTTCACTTGGTAATACAGTTGACTACCTCAACATGAGTTTCACATAATTATTTTTTTTTTTTTTTTTTTTTTTTTTTTTTTTTTTTTTTTCCCCCATGAGATAATCTCGATACCATTAAAACCAGATACGGTAGTGATGTGGTGTAACATTGGAATCATATTCAGAACAGAATTTCAAATCTTTTTCAGACTCCTAGTTCAGTTTTTCTGTGGCATTTTTAAATAGCTTCAGGCAAATGCTTATATGGTTATTTTGAGAAGGACTTGGCCAATTTCATTCCTCAGTGTGGGCTTATTCTCTGTGGCTGATGACCTCACAGTTGGTGGGATGGTAAACCCATAGCTTTTTTCATTAAAAAGTTAGTTAATAAATGTAAGATTAGGTCCCACTAATTGGCTGTGTGAAAATGTTAACTGAATGTTCTTGTGACAGTCATTTAATTCTAAAGTAATTACCCTTATCAAAATGTTTATTTTCCACTCTGCAATACCTTCTTAATTTTGGTTTCATGTGGTTTCTTAAATATCATTGTATGTGCATATGTGGTTCCTTCAGCAAGGCCATGACACGCTGTGGTTGTATTCTCATTAAACCCTTTCGTTTATATTTACATCTGTATGTATGAGTTAACGTTTTCTGTGGTATTAAGTTTACAAATTTTATATCATTGTAAATGTGTTACGTAAATGAATAAATTTTACACTATATTAAGAACAGGGTCACTCTATCTGGCAGTTGTAACATACGCTGGTTTCAAATAAGTCTTTTTGTAGAAATTTTGTTAGTACAAGAGAAGGAAAAAATTGTTTCAGATGATTGTCGTATCAAAGACGGCAAGCTTGGAATACACATGACAATGTCCAGGGAAGGGCGCCCGAGTGGTGAGGCATATGTGGAGATGGAAAGTGATGAGGACATAGAGAAGGCTTGCAAAAAGGACAGAGATCACATTGGACACAGATATATAGAAGGTAAGAACATTTTTATGAGCTAATAAACAAGGGTTCCAATGAAAATATTATTGAGGAGAAACTTGTACAAAAGTGCAATGATCTTGCGTCTGAACTTTCCATCTACTCATAAGACCTTTAAATAAATATTTATTGTTATGCATTTGAAGACTTTTCTCATGTTTTCAATGTTATTACTCCTGTAATGTTATAACAGTGATGTAGAGTATGAAATAAAACATAATTGTCATGTCTTAACCAGATAAACAGTTTAATTTAATCAAATTTTTATTGGTTCATAATTCTCATTTCTTAACCAGGTAAGCAGTTTAATTTAAACAATATGTGCAGAAACTGTTTTCTTGTTGTGGTAGGTGACCAGTTAAGGAATCAGGTTTTCGAGGGGTTTGGTTGGTTTCCTCCTGACGGTGTACTTGGGTTTGCTTGACGCAACAAGTGTGTGAATCATACATGAACATGTTACCTTACTGATCTGCATTTGAATTTAGTGTGCAACTTCATTGCTATTGGAGATCTCAGTACAATGTAGATCTAATTATTTGTAATTGAGGTAATGGTATGTGTTTGGTTACCAGTCCATGTGTGATGTGCAGTAAAACCTATTTTTTTTAACAGTTTCTGGGAACCAAAATATTTTTTATAAAATGGGGTATCCTAAACAGGACATACGGTTTACATCTAATATGCTAACGAAATGACATAATCAGTTAGGATTCTTATGTTTATGCTGCACACTTCCCATTATAATGGGCAGAAGTAACAGTATAGCCATACGAATCCACATAAGTTAACTTTCCTTAAATATTATCAATTGTTTTAATTTTAAAAAGTAGGGAAGTGCAGTTCATTTTTTTCTTGTCAGTGTAAAACACTTGGTGGTGTTGCTCTGTTTAATATTTGCTAGAACTCATCTACACTGAATGAGGAAAATTAGTTTCTAACAGCGGCAACAAAACTTGCTAAATTAAACCATCTCCCCTACATGCTACCAGCCCTGCTTGATTCTTTATTGAAGCCTTGGTCCTCCCTTTGATGTGCCAAAGTCAGTATGTCACCATCACAACGGTGTTCGGAAAAGTCACACTTGCTGGTATACCTACCTACCTGTAACGTTGGGGGAAATCTCTGGCAGCTGATACTGACCAACAGCCAACAGGGTTCAACAGCATGTTGGTATACCTCTCCAGGTAGCAACAAACATTCACAGCCTGTCAAATATTCATTCTTACTACCACCTTTCTTTCAAGGAATGAAGTTAACTTCTGCACAACAGCTATTCCATATTTGACTTCCATTGAATGAATTATGCCAAGATCGAGAGGATCATTGGGAGTTGAGATGTTTTCTGTTATTAGTGGCTTCAGATTTCACTGTTGTCACTAT
Source organism: Schistocerca serialis cubense (assembly GCF_023864345.2). NCBI lineage: Eukaryota > Metazoa > Arthropoda > Insecta > Orthoptera > Acrididae > Schistocerca > Schistocerca serialis. The sequence continues at coordinate 1,023,992,525 of NC_064638.1, read as the reverse complement.
TAACACATAAGGCCATCACTGATTTTTTTTGCTTCCATGATACTTCCCCTCTTAATTGTATGAGTGTGTTTTTGAGGGGAAAAACTAGGAGAACCTGCTTCCATCAGGCATGAAGAAATATTTCTGGGCTTGTGTTGGTTATTAGTCATGGCAAAGTATTTGCCTTTAACTGTTAAATACTTTCCAAATCTACTTCCATCTCTTAAATTTTGGTAATGGTGATTATAACTTTTTTTCTGTACTACCAACCATTCACTGCCCTGAAATCTTTGTGCTGAAAATCTTCATTCCTGGACTTCCTGTTGTAATAAATTTCCACTCAGGGAATGTTTCCACTTCTCATTTCGTGAAACCATTTTATTAGAAAGAGGGTGTTTCGTAAGTCTGAAGGTGCGTTTACACTGCCATTTGTATCGGCACATGTATGAGATACATGTATATGGGACTTTGCGACATGTATCGCGACTTGTATGAGTTGACAAGTATCAACCTCATACATGTATGAGCGTGCGTTTACACTGGTTGATATGTATCACTGTGCGATAGCTTTCGACTACGATTTGGAAGATTTCACATTTTTATGTGCTGGTACACTTGCTCTTTTGGAAGATGATAGGAAGAAAAGGCGGAGGAAGCGTAGATGGTGGCAGAGCGAGTTTCTCGCGAATTAACGCTAGAGGATGGCGCATATTTTAGAAATTATGTTAGGATGCGTATGGAGGATTTCCGCGGTTTGTTATCACTTGTGGCTCCTCTTGTGTCCAAAACCAACACAAACTTTCGGGAAGCGATTCCACCAGAGCATCAGTTGGCAGTAACACTCCGTTTTTTGGCCACTGGGGATTCCTCTTGAAACGAAGATTTCATTACAAAACATTTGCATTGTCGCGCGATTGCTAATGCCAACGTCTCACACACGATTGTCGGCATCCGTTGTCAACATTATCACGTGAGGCCGCCGGAATAATAGCAAAAAATTGATATACGTGCCAGATGCATGAAAAAATTATAGAATGTATTACATACTCTGATATATATAAAACTTTTACCTTCACTTCTTGGCATAAAACTTGCACAATAGCCTCGCAAACACGAAGAATAATGTTGCATATGGCACTTTTTGATGTTCTATGCAGATACATTAACGTCGAAACGATAGTCGGCACCTCCAAAACTCAAACAGCCGCCAAAGAGCCTGGTACTATGCATGCGCTAATCGTCAAAATAAGCGGCAGGCGACAAGACGACAGGAAATGATAGTACTGCGCATGCGCGAGTTCTTCAAATGTCGCTCATACATGTCGCGTATATGGCCAAAAAGCGATATACAAAATGTATACGCGACATGTATGAGCTCGAGGGTCCGCATACAAGTTCCGTGAATTTTTGTATGAGGTGATGTATCGCGACATGTCAAACTGACATGTCGCTCATACATGTCGCGATACATGTATCCCAGTGTAAACGTACCTTGAGAGAGACCAGTATTTGGCGACAAGCTGCATCGTTCCCTCTGGTAGTTGTACAACTTTCACAGTCGTGTTTCCACCTGTCAGATGAATTCAGTCTGTTGCCATCATTACTTTCATGAAAAAAAAGGAACATTTGGATTTATTGAAGGTTTCAGGAATCTTCATGAACATTGGGCACAGAATATTTAATATTCCAATGTCGAGGGGGTAGTGCAGAAATGGGTGGCTGTGTACATGTTTCAGTATAAAAACTGGAACGTTCTGGATCTTCATATGGTTCCTGGTGGTATACTGAAGAAAAAAAAATTGATCTGCTTTTCAGAAAGAATTAATGAAGCAACACGGCTGCAAGTAATTGTCAAGTCATCTTCCATTGTCACTTTACCATAACAAGATCCTATACAGAATGCCAGACTTGATAACCGAGTGGAAAACTGAATATAGCATGCACACTTTGTTGACTAAACATATTTTGATTTGAAACTAATAACTGTACATTCAAATGGAATCTGTGGAGGCTCATTTTAATGATGGACAAATGCTGTCACTTTATAGTGCAGAAGAGCCGTGAGTTTCAGCATTCAGGAATGCTTGCTAATTATGCTGTATTTACTGCACAAAGGTGATGGTGGCCAATTGTATTTTGTTGCCATGTTGAATAGTTCAACATTAGGGCTGTCATCACAAACATTTGTCAGCTTCTGCTGAACTGTAAGTTTTTTAGGACAGAAAGGTCAATATCAGTCTTAACATAATTTTTATTGCACATCAAGATTTCAGAAAACAATGAAGCTGTCATCAGTGCATATGTAGTCCATGTGACTACCTATAATACACTGATGACAATTGTGCTGTTCGCTGAACTCATCTGCATTAAAAAGACAGTATTACTGATGCTGACCTTTTTGTCGTGGGTTACCTCAGTTGTGGGGTACAATCATTCCCATGGAACCAAACACGTTTAAGCTTTCTTCTTTGGCTGGCCATCACTACATAAAACTTCCACAGTGTAGAATTCAGCACAATATAATGCAATTAGTGTGGACATAATGGTAACATTTTCTGTGATGGCGCCATTCGCAGTTGGAACAGGGAAGACGGGGAAGGGGGATCCATTAACGTACTGGAGGTCCCTTTGCCATGCACTGGTAGATGGGTTCGGAAGTATGATGTAGATATAAATGATAGTTTCACCTGGACTGATTGAAGGAATTCCTTAATAGTGGATCACTTAGTGCAGATGAAATTTTTGTTAATTGACGAAAATGGAATGTTTGGGAGATTTCTAGGTCATACTTTTAAAAAGTTCCTTGGCTGGACTTCCTTGTAAAAAATCAGTGAACTATTTGGTCATTGTGATTTTGAGTTCTTTAAAAGATGTCGTGACAGGAAATTGCACTATGAAATGTGCAAATAAAAAGGGTAGTGTCAGTAGGAATGTTTGAGGTAGAAATCCCACTCATAGAAGTGCTATTGTGTTGAAAATGAATGTCACTCTTCTAGGAACTGTAATTAAAATTCAATAGGAGAGGTGAAATTGGTCATTTGGGAGTGTTCTGTGGGCTGCATAGCTTTTTGATAGTTTTGCTTTCTTGAAAGCTGGCATAGTGATTTAGCGGGACTAATAGATAACACTTCAACTCCATTAATGGAGTGAAAAATTACTGCTTTTGTAGGTGGTGAGTAAAAGAAATACTAGACACACCTCCTTGTGCCTTAGTAAAAGGATGGATGTTTGTTTTGTAGCATTCCTCTGTGTGTGATACCTTGTAAAGCTGAAAACAAGTTACTTGAAGGCTTTGATTAGAGAACAGAATTTGGCTAATTGGTTTCTATTCATGTGACTGGACATGTTTTCATCATGCGACTTCTTTCCTGAGAGGCGTAAGTCGTTTCATTTGAAAATAGCAAGCAATTAATTGAAAATGATGATAAACATTAAAATCTTGTCCAGTGGTTATACTGGGATTTTATTGGAGTGTACTTTACAGTATTTGTCAATCAGAAATACAAAAAATTATCATTGCATCATTGAGAAAAGCAGTGGTGATAAATGATCCTCCTTCCCCTCATTTACTGTTAGGTTAGTCAGTAGAATGTTAAATTCTCATGTGATTGTAGTGAAGTTCATTGAAGTGCCTCACACAAGCAGCACTGTTGAATGTTCATTGGAAGCAACATTTCAGTATGTTACAAACCTTTTCAGGCAAGTTGAATCACAGTTACTGTTGTTTCCTCCAGATTATTTCAAGCAAGTGTTTAAAGTTTCCTTTGGGAAATATAAAGACCAAACTGCCACTTCTGCAGGCTGAACTTTCCCATGCCGTCTTTGACAGGTGACGTCAGAAATCCAACCTTTCTTGATATTTTCATGAGCATATAGTATAAAAGGGCTCATAAATTTTCTGTTCCCTGTCTTTTTTTTTACATGATTTTTAAAGCTTTGCAAGTGAACAGTTAATTCAGGAATAAATTCACTGTAACAGTTGATTTTTACTTTTGGAAGAGTTCTCTCCCTTCTAAAGTTATAGTAGTTACGAAATAGTATCATAACTTTTTCATGTTATCATTTTATACCAATTTTTAGGAGAATAGTTAAATCAACAACAATGCTGTTACAGAGGTGAAGTACAGTGTGTTTGCAAAGTAATTATAATGAAATATTGAAATGTTACCCTTTTTACAGTGTTTAAAGTTAAGCGCTCAGAAATGGAGTGGGTTGTAAAACGCAGTGGACTAAATTTGGAAAATGCTATGGATGATGGTTGTGTTAGACTTCGTGGCCTACCATTTGGCTGTTCTAAGGAGGAAATAGCTCAGTTTTTCTCAGGTATGACTTAATTTAGTAGTAGCTTGTTTTTGAAATTATTTGTGTTCATATTTATTAAGATAATTTGTGGTTTTAGTAATCACTGTAATCTTCTAGAGAAATGTGCTCACCGATTGCGTGATTTTGATTGCCTCGAAAATTGAATGTTAGTTGGCTTAATTATGAAGGACAAATCTTTTGAGTGTTTTATTTTGACAGTATTGTATTATTTGTTTTAAGCTTGTTGGGGTTGTTTGCAAAGATTTGTTTTTAAAGCAGTGACTTGTAGATGAAGGTGGTATTCATTAACACTTTATAAATCTACAGACTGTGGATTCTGAAATGTGAATGTTATATTTTTCCTCTCTATACTTGAATTGTAAGGCCTCGTTGTACTTCCTTTATTATTCTCTTCCTTCATCCAGTCCTTGCTTCTTTTCCTGTTTATTTCTTATCTTCAAGTAATGTAAATTTGACACATGAAAACAGATTGCTATTAATTGGTTGAAGAGATGTATTGAAGTACTTGGTGTTAGATATGTGGCAAGTGGCACAGATAAGTAACTGTCTGTAGGGGCAACAGTAGGATCATATTTTCCCGAAGTTCCTCACAGTTGTTACTCTTGTGTTTATGTTCTGAATACTGAAGTCCAAAGAAATAGTTTTGTAGATCCTCTGCACATAAATTTCACATAATAGCATATTCAACTGAATTGAAAAAGTTGTTGTGTAACATTTTGGTTAAAAGTAGTATGATAAGAGCCTTCTTACACTAAGTGATCATGGGTAATGTCGTGTATAAAATTTGTATTACAGGAACTTCAGAATGTATGATTCACTGTTTGAAATATTGCTTAAAATAAAATCTTTGCAAATGCCCCTTTTATTTCTGAATAATATTTTATTGCTAAAGGTTTTACATGCTTTTGTTGTGTGTTGATTCTGGGCATATTGTTTATTGGTTGGGTAGGGTTGGAGATAGTACCCAACGGGATATCCCTACCGACTGACTTCACGGGAAGGAGTACTGGGGAGGCTTACGTACAGTTTGTTAACAAAGAAGTGGCAGAGAAAGCTCTGCAGAAACACAAGGATAAAATAGGACACAGGTGGGGAACGTGTGCAATGCAATGGAAGGGAGGGCTGGGTGGGCTGAACCCCAACCTCCTATTCTATGGTATACAGTATCACTCTTTTAATCTTTAATTCATTTACTTATTTCATAACTGGGATTTATTTTCAAAAGTCAAACTGTAAGGATCTGAAATTACTGAGTAAGTATTTATCAGCAATATCATATTAAGCAATGTAATCCTTCCTAAGGCTTCTCCTTGTGCAGTAGGCAGTAATTTCAGATCCTTACTAGATGTAAATTCCAGGTATAGTTTTATGTAAATTCCAGGTATAGTTTTATATGCAGGTAAGGTAAAGTTGTGAATACCTACTGGCTCAAATGAAATATTTTTTTAATATTACTTGAATCTGGAATCTGTTGTAATTTATCACTTGTTGATTGTGTGTTTTAAAATTTTCTTGTAATTTAACAAGTGGTATTTTTCAGTATGCCATGTAATTAGAAAACATTCAAACTATAGTCCACACATCACACACTACTTCATTAATGATATGTTTCGGAATTTAATCCAGTTTTGCAAATTAAAAACCATTCATATTGTCATATGCTTGTATCATTTCATTTACATTTTTATATTGAAAACACTGTAATTATGTTTGCAATGTCTCATTCTCTTATACCTAGAAGTGTCTTAACATTGTGAACCCCATGTTTTTACTGTTGTTGCTCACACAAGCGTTTGTAGCTAATAATGTACGTAATAATCCGTCTTTAGCTTAATGCTGCATGCTTATATTCTTGCAGATGCCACCCTATGTACAATTATCATTTGTTACAGTCTTCCTCACAGCTGTAGTTGTTTAAAAATGTCCTAAGCTTTCCAAAATTGAAATACTCCAGAAATTGTCTGTTTCAAATAATTCACATGTTCAGTTTTTCCAGTGAATTTAGCTTCATATAATATTGGTACAGTGCACAGAATACACTAAAGCTGTTACGCTTGAAGTGACTTAGGTTATCATGGTGCATTGACACTAAGGCAGTGGGTCACAGATCATAAGGAAATTCTTAATGTGTATGTGATGAATTTAAAACCACATACTTTGGTTTTCTAACATTCATTATCCCTTCATATACAGGAACTAATTAGCAGTAATTAGTCAGTGCCTTTGTGCAAAACAACTTGTGGCTGTAACTTACTGGTGCTGTGAAACAACCCTGTAAATTTTTGGTGTGCTGTTATTTAACAGTATTATTTATTGCAGTAATTCCGATATTTACATGTTGTTTCACTTGCTTAAGTGTAATTGCTGTTACACCTTACTAGATGTCTCTAGCAAAGTGGATCGTGTGGATCTTAGTTATGAATGTTGTCCACAAAGTGGGTTGCACCTGTAGTAAATTTCATATTGCGTTGAACACTGGAATAATTCTGCATCTTAAAGCTGATTGGTCACCTATGTGGCACCTTTATCTTGTTTTGTTGTTACAGTAAACATTTGGTAAAGTTTCCCTTTGTCACATGTGGATGATACACATACGCGACTTTGCCATTTCATACTTTTGTGTATTCCTTGCGTTTTAAGCTAATGGCTGTGTCATTTCAACACAATTCTGTATTTCAGTGTTCTGTGCAAATTATATTGACTGACACACAGTAGTATTTTGAAAATATGAGAGTGTAATTTGTCTTTATTTCATGCACTACATACTGGCTACAGATACAAGAAGTAGGAAAACTGCACTGTGCCTTACAGGATAAAGCAGGATTGTGGACTCTGTAGTTATGCTCACATTTGGAGGTGGATTAGAAATGTGTGCTGAAATAGTGGCCTCTATTAGTTTAAAACAGTGAATTATTGTGAACAGTGAAGTGAACGGGCTGTTTAAAGTTACTGAATAAAAGACTTGGGTGGTTGCTTTCTGCGCATGGCTTCTTTAGTGTGTGTTCATGCCAGATTGTGTACTTTCCATTACAGAAACTAAAATTGCAAGTTATATTGTGGAAAACTGTATTCTGAAAAATGCAAGGGACCACCATGTGACTCTCGTACACAGTCAATATTCCAAGTCAGCAGAATAGGTGGTGGTCAGTCCCATAGAATTTATGATGATTTGAGGTAATAATTGCGAGAAGAAATACAAGGTTTTAAATATTGCCCAGCATTTGTACACAAGTGTTTTTATTAGTGTAAAATTCATAATGTTTAAATTTACTTTGGAGCTGCTGTGTTACGTAACAGTTTTGCATGGAAAAATTTTTGCAGGTAGAACCTTTTCTAAACCATTGTTGTATTATTGAATAGGCTTCACTTAGTGTTGAATGTTTCTTGTCCTGGTTGTTAAGCTCCTTACCTGAAAATCTTTAAATATTAAATACCAAGTGTTTTTATAATAATTTTTAAAAATTGTAAAGAAGTGGCTAAGGAAGGAATTTCTCAGCTTTTAAACTGGAACATGGTAATAGTTCTTGAAATGTAATTGCCAGCTTTTCCTGCTTCACGTTTGCATATTGAGGATTTTTGTTTGCCAGTAACCCTGTTCTACTTGGGCACATTCCTGTTTACATCCAGTTGTGTAAGGCATGCTGTAGTTTTCCTGCTGATTAAGATCCCACTATGTAGATGCAAAAATGCTCTGGTATTAAATGCATAAGGCAGTTAATATGTACAGATGTTAATATTAAAAAATAGGCTTAATTTTGGTGTTTCATTAAATTGTGTAAGAAGTAGACACTACACTGTTGAATGAATTGAAACTCTAATGTGGAATGTTGGTAGAAATTCATTACTTTTAAGATGAGTCACCAGAGGGACACACCCAAGGGTTCCTTATGGGCCAGTTGGGGGTGGGGCCATGCAAGACAATGGATCCAAGTGATGAATGGGCGGGAGCTGAGCTCGTGAGGCCAAATTTTTGGTGTACAAAGTGATGATTCTCTTAATAACATCAGCTTAAGGTACTACGTAAGTAACTTTTGGAAAATGTGTAAGCAAAACTTAGGACAACTTGACCCAAAAAATTGGCCTCTGTTTTGAGCTAATCATCAGGCTCTGTTAAAGGTGGGTGGAATTTACTTTGAGTGTATCTAAGTGTGAAATAAAGCATTTGGATTATAAGCTGTTGAAAACTGCAGTGATTTTACAACTTCATTATTCATTTAGCCAGATCACAGTTGTATAGTTGTTCAGCTGAATTTAGATAGATGGTTTTGAATGAAGCTTATTTCATTCTGGACCATTTCCTGGTAGTTTTTTTGCTGTATACTTGAAATGAGTAGATGTCAGTTTTAAAGAATAGAAGGAACACTTCGTGTAAGTTCCTTGAAGAAACAGACGTCCATTGTAAACAGTGTGTAGAAGAATTGAGTTGGATACTGCCAGTATACATATATTTTTTCTTAGGGTGTTAGTAGGTACACAGTAAGATAGCACAAATAACCAAATACTTATTTTTTCTCATTTTTATGATTTCTTTTGTTTTTGAATGTCATCTCATCCTTCAAATCTGTTACATGCAGGTACATAGAAATATTCCGCAGCAGCCTTTCTGAAGTGCGTGCCGCTATTGGCCCAAAAATGCGTCCTTTAGGACCAGGAGGTTTCAACCAGCGTCCAGCTCCTTACGATCGTGGTGATAGATTTGGTGGCATAAATCGCTATAATAATATGGGTAGAGGATCTCGGAGTTTCAAAGGTAATCACTTGTTCTTGTTTAGCTTTTTAGCTGCATGTGTTGGATTTGGCAGTTAAGTTAGATAGTGCATTGTCATTTTTAAAATGGTAAAGAACAGAAAATTTTTAAAATTATAGTTATCTAAACAGGATTCAGGTTTTGGTAACACATGCCATTCATTGTTAATGTGCATTTATTAATATAAAATATATTCAATTCAAGTCTCTAATGTGTTTATTAGAAACCTTGTTGCATATCTGTGTAAAAACTGCTGAATCTTTCCTAATTAATGTAGGATTGCTGTTTTGTGTGCCTAAATTTCTTCCAATAGCTGTAATATATGATTACTACTTCCTTCATAAGTGATTTAGTTACGACTTGTTTTTATTTAATGTATGTCTGTCAGTGCTGAAACCATAAATATCTAAAGTGGACTAAACATTTATTGTTTTGCTCATTCTTTTTTTGTTGTAAATTGTCAAATGTGAAAATTACATTTCCTAGATTTGTTTTGAATTTATTGAATCACTGTCGGGGATTTGTCTCACAATTCTGCTTTCAGTCAAATGTGAAAACTTGCAGCATCTTTCATGTTGACAACTTCAATGTTCTTATCATTTATGTGGGAAATCTTGTGGGTATTAGCGCTCTGCATTTCTCACATTTGCTGTAGGTTTTGTGGCATGTATTCACCTTCATAAATTTGACTAGTGGTTTCCACCAGATATTACTTTTTGATCTTGTTCCCAATAGGACAAATTGTATTGGGATTGATTGTTGCAGGCACCATAATACATAATTACTTGTTTCATTGTGTAGTTAACAAGAAAATTACTTCAACATAGTTTTATATTTTATCAAAAAGTCTTTTTTTTACTTTGAAATGGTCATCAGATTTCAGACCACAAATCAAACCAAATTTTTCCAGTATGAAAAAATAAGATCCAGACATCAGACAAATGTTATTGCAGAGTTGCTGATTATTTGTTTTTATTTGTAGATGGAGAATTGTTGTGCAGTCATGCTTGTTTTTGCGTTATAGGTGGTTTTGGTGACTTCGATGATGGTCCAAGTCCATGGGGCATGAATTCATCATGGGGTGGGAGTGGAGGACCTGGAATGAGAGGTAACATGGGTGGTCGTGGTAGCAGTAGCTTCAACATGAGTATGAATTCAGGTGGATTTGGCAACATGGGTATGGGACGCGGAGGACGTTCTGGTGGAGGTGGAAACTGGAATGGTGGTGGAGGTGGTGGTGGCCACTGTATACACATGAGAGGTCTGCCATTCCGTGCAACACAGGCTGATATTGCTGATGTAAGTAATTACTCTTATTGTGTTCTAACTTGTTCTGTTGTAGGCCTGTGTACTGAAATGGCTTTTTTTCTAAAAGTTTTTCAGGCCAGTTGTACCAGTCAATATTAGGCTCCTATACGACAACAGTGGCCGTGCGTCAGGAGAAGCAGATGTTGAATTTGCAACACATGATGAAGCATTAAAAGCAATGTCAAAGGTAAATTTTTGTGCTAAACACTAACTTTCCTAGGTATATTCTTCATAATATGATTTGCAATGTAATTTGATAGTAAAAAACTCATTATTTTGGTTGTTATAATATGAATTATGATGTGTGTCTAGGACAAAGGACACATGCAACATCGTTACATTGAACTGTTCCTGAATTCTTCACCTGGTGGTTCTGGAGGTATGGGAGGAGGCAACTTTGGAATGGGAGGAGGTGGATTTGGAGGTGGCGGATTTGGCGGAGGTGGTGGTGGCGGAGGTGGTGGTGGTGGATTTGGAGGAGGCAGATCAAAGTTTCGTTTTTAAGTACTCTCCACTTCTATTACATTGGTTCTCAATAGAGAATTTCTCAAAGTTTCACAAGTTGTGAGAGACTTTTAAGGTCAGACACTTCTTTCTGTTATTGCTACTGTTTTGCTGAGTCGGTGTTCTCTTCAGTGCACTTTGAAGTTTAGTCCACTTCAGTTGTGGTTGAATTAGTTTGTGCTGTATAAGTTTAGCTGTAAGCCAGTAAAATTAGTGGTGCAACACTAGTGTTTGTTACTTTGGCACAAAGATAAAGTTTGGTACTACACACAACGCAAATTGTTAAATTGTACATTCCATCTGTAAAACAGCCATAAATTGAAGTCTGATAACTGTAATGTCTTCAGTGTACTGAGACTGAATGGTCAGTAGTAGATACTGTGGATCTGTATTAGGGAAACTGACAATTGATGTTTGTGTAGTTAATGTTAATTACTTTACTCATAACACACAGTGAGAAAGTAGATAAACAAGGAATTGGAGGCTGGTAACGATTTACAGTGTATGTGGCATTATTCCTACTATTGTAGCCATTGACATATTCAGTAGATCAGACAGGTTGGGTGAGTATTTCAAACTGGATCATAACTACTTCAGAATTGGCGAAGGCTATGGAAACAAAAGAATAAATAGCAACTTCACATGTACTGAAGATACAATAAAGACTGTTAAAGATTTTTATTTTGTTCATTGACATTTTTATTGCTGTAATATTGAGTAGCAAACATTAAATGTAATTGGCATATTTACACAAAATTGTATTCATTTCTGGCTTTGTTTCCAATTCTTGGAAACTTTGACTTTAGGCAGGAAGTACCTGATGAATTAAGTTCAAAATAAGTGATCAGTGAATTTTATGCATAATGTCAATGTATGTTCAGTTTAGAGTGGAATGCATGTGACAGTATACTGTGAACTAAATTCTGGTACTCATTAGCAAAATTATTGGTACACTTGTAGAAAATAACACAGTTTGTGATAAAATCATAATTAGGTAGCTTTAGTAAAATTAGGAGCTTAAGTATCATTTAGGTTATATGTTTTAGTGAAAGTGAAGAAAGGCTTTTAAAACAAGCACTTTTAATAAGACATATGCTTTACTTGTTTCAAAGCATTGAGAATTTGTAATTAGTTTGTTACTTGAAGAAACCTCTCAGATAATTATTCAGGCCAGGAAAAAATTATCGAAGTCTAATGTTTATTGATTGAACGAATGAACAAACTTGTACAACAGTTTCATTTCAATAAAATAAATTTTGTATTTTTTTTAGCTCTCAGTTTAATGTATTTTCTTATCAGAATTGTTCTTCGTTGCCTAAAAGTACATACTCATTTGGATCCATAAAAAGTACAAGGTATCTGTGATTCAGTAGTCTTACTGGTCTTTGGTGTGAATTCAGTGATGTTATGCTTTGAAATGTTAGCACAATATTTTTTACAAATACAAATTTGCATGTCATTGTTGGCTAGGAGACAGCAAGGGATATGTTCCTGTGTAAACCCACGTTATATGTAGAAGAGTCTGGTTACTGGCACAACTTAAAATTATACTGCCATACAACTTACAACACTTTTCACTGCAAGTTAGGTGCAGGGACTTGATTTATATAGTTACTGTATGTAGACTTTCCTGTAGTGGTCAAAGGAAAACAGGTTTTCTCTGGTAATGTCTTTATGATGGGTGTAAATGTTTTCACAATGCTGTTACTTTTTAATTTCCACTGCTTTGTTTTCCCAATTTTTCTGGTGGCTACACATGTTCATAATCAAATGTCTCCAGACAATTTTGTTCATAGAAAGTTACTGTCTTTCCAATCTGTGCTTTTAGAAATTCCACTTGGGTTAATCAAAGCTATACAAAAGGTGGCCTAAAACTTTCTAATTAAACTATGAATTTATTACCTATGTGCTTAGAACTGTCATGATTAAATAAGTGGTGCCTCTTGGGAGTATTTCTGAAGTTGTCACTTAGCAAATCAGAGAACCATTTGTAACACACTTGTCTAGAGCAAGGATTCCCAAATTTTTCCTTTGGTGGAGCACTTTGAGAATCCTGTTAATTTGTTGGAGCATCTTGTCCATTTTGAAGATTAACAAAAATTTAAAAGAGATAACTTTATTCACTGTTTGCTTCAGTTTTAAATCATAACTAATAACTCAAAAATCACAATAAAAGTTTAAGAAATTGAAGGAAATTATGCCACGTTAATTTTTTGGCGAGTTCTTACTGTGGAACACACTTTAGAGAATCCCTGGTTTAGAGCACAAACTCTTCCAAGTTCGCTTCAAAAATACATATGTCCACAAAAACATTTTCCCCAGTTTACACAATTTCTAGTTTCATTATTTCTCTCAAAAATCTAGTGTTTCAAGTGTTATGGGTACTCATTTCTCACCAAAAGAAGTAAAATAAATCAAACTTAGGTGATGTTGACAGTATTGTTCTGTGGACGGTTGTGATGAGTAGAAAGCTGCTAAAGTCACCTTATGCCACACTGTAATTGTGTGTAAAAAAAATATTTAACAGAACTTATGCGGTATATGATGTACTTACCTTTTTAGTGTTAGGCATTTCCTTGCACAGCCTGGCACAATTTACTATCTACTCTGAATGTCCAGGCATTGAGGGTGTTTGTCCTGTTACCAAGTAACACACTGCCATAGTGGTGTGCATGTAGGTGGGTGATAAGGTTGATTGTGCAGTGGCAGCAAGTAGTGTAGTCAGTAGTGTTGTCACTGTCCAATGTGCTTCAGGGACCAGGTAGAACATTTGATTTCCATGTTAGTTTAGGTATGCTGAGGAGACTCCCCTCCTAAAGTATCCATTATGGAAAACTATTAGTTGTGAAGTGATAGTGGTAGTTTTTAGCATATAAACGCTTTTTAAGGAGTCAGAAACATAAATAGTGGATCAGTGGAGCCCTCGTACATTGCCAGTTATCAGGATATTCAACAACAGGAGTATGAAGTGTGGGATTGATGTTTCACTGATGTGCTGAAAGGGCTCACAGGCATCATGCAAGCACCTGCGCACACTAGTATAGTAACAGTATGCAAATTTCTTGTAGAATCCAAGCCTACTGCTTCTTATTGTCATCGTTGAAGAATTTCCTTTATCTTCAAAGATCATCTCTTAAATTCATGGCATATTATGTTTCGTGTTAATGGATTTTTTGCAAGAACCTTCTTACAAAATATTGAACCAATTTTGTGAGTATTGATCAAACACATCCATAATGCAGTACATCTGTCATTTTGTCTGATTTTCCTAATTGAACCATCTGTGTGAATGGTTTACTGTTGGTTACACTGTAACATACTTCAGTCATATTAATCAGCAGTACATGCAAGTTCCTGCCTGAAGTGATAGAATATAATGGATTGCTGCTCATAGGCTTAAAAATACCTGTTCAGACAAAGTTGCAGTTACGACCAGAGCAGTGACAACGAAACAAACTAATGCTTCTCAGTGCACGTGATTATAGTGGTAGAGCAGGCAGGGTGGTGTGGAGGGGAGTGGATTTAACATGTTTATTTCTGAGTGGCGATCAGAGTGTTAGTGACTGCGGCTGTGTTCAGGTGTTGCTGGTAGCAGTCAGTACAGTTGCTGGCGCTTGTTTCCTTTGTTTTACTGTTGGAAAAATGGCATCAGCAGGAGCCTTGAAAGCATTAGTTTTACATGATGTCCTTTATGGAACTAGTGAAACAGGAATCATGACAATTGATTCATTGTGGACAAGTTGTCTGCGTTGGCAGCAGTATTACAAACAAGTACAGAATACATTTCTGTAATCTATTTCTTTTACTGTCTTAAAATGATCAGCGATAAAGTTGAAGAGCACAGCTGACATACATGTGAAAATTGTTTTATTACATGAAAAAAGTTTTGGAAACTGTCTCATTTGGACAACTTTATTTGAAGATTTCATCTTGTCTGTAAAGTGCCTTGTATAGAACAGTTGATTTCTATTTGCTGCTCAACAACACTCGAGGATCCTTCATCAATGACTGTTGTGGAGAACGTGTACATTTTACAATAACATCAGCAAATTTTGGTGAAGTTTCTATTGACTTCCAAAATTTGCTCCACTTTGCATTCGTTACTCCAAAAGAACATTCAGTTAATCGTTGTGGTCTGGAATAGCTTGTATTGAAATATTCTTTCCCTGGATCTAAAACCCATCGACTTTAGAGTTGATAAAATGCCTCAACAATGGATAAGCCTCATCTCACAGAAAGCAGAGACCTGATGTCTTTGGTAGTGGAGTCAGGTGGTATATTGAAGTCCCCTTGTTGCATCAAGCAAAATACACTAGAAGAATGTCAAGCAAAATACACTAGAAGAATGAAAAGCAAAATACACTAGAAGAATGAAATCTACCACCTTCTCTTTCCTTTCCATACCACCCCAAACTGATTCTAATGAATTTCCTGGGAGGACCTGTAACTGCATGTAAGGTGGTGAGGTAAGATTTTATAGTTGTAAACATTGTACCAGAAGGTGTTTTAGACTAATATATTTATCAACATCATGAACTGCACTTGGGATTTCTAAATGTTGAATAAATCACTTACAGTATTTAGAAAATTTTCAGAATGCACTTGTGTTGTGACTGGAGGCAATGCCACAACACTGGTAGTTGACTCCGCAATTCTGACAATGGTTATGAATCCTATTGTGAATGCCTGAGCCATGTCTCAAAAACTGCTTACAGGAACCTGTAACAATTTTTATTTCACGAGCAGTTGGCCTTAAATTACATTATTCCTTAAAATAATAATTGTACTTGTATATTGCAGTAGATATGGAAGTTCCATACAGTAAGACGGTGGCAACCTTCTCTCCTCTGTGTGCTATCATTTGCCAAAATTTTGTTTCGATATCTCAAACCATTTGAGATACAAGGGGATTATGAATATTTCATTCTCGCTTTTGTCTAGGCATGCGAGTGGATTGGTATGCGCTATAAATGATCCATTTTCTATAGAATGGGCTTGGTTATAGATTGTATCCCAAATTAAAGAATAGTTAAATATGTTAGCTATATTTGGGATGCAGCAACATATGATTTAACTTTCACCACACACATTCATAGCAACATTTATTTTTCATTGCAGATTATTAGATTTTCTTGCAGTAGCTTGCTTAATTTTGAAATATCGGAGTGACAGTGATTAACGAAATCATAAGCAGGAAGCTGACGAATACAGCTATGACGTGAGAATAATTTTTTTACTGGGTCGTTTCTTAAAAATCATTTGAGAAAGATTATCGGGCAACTTGTGCATTTTCTGTTTACGCAGTCAAGCGAGCGTGCTTGCCTGTCTGCTGCTGCACTGCTCCCTGGCCCCACTGCACCTGGGTGCAAAGCAGTACTTCGGCAGTGGCCCCAATGTGGAGCTCTGCCCTGCTCTATTGCACCACTCCACTATCATCTGAGGCCAAGAAAATGTGGGTGAATTGGTTTCATAAAATGGAGTAAAGTGACTTTAAACCTTCTATTGTTCACTCAGTGCAAAAAATCCATTAGCTTGCTTTCACACACCAAATATTTGCAATAGCGCATAATTTCAAATATGTAGATCCAAATAACTAAGAAATAAATAGGATAAGATTTTGCAATTGTACTGTTTTTACTGACAGTTCCATACTGTTCTGACTGGACAGTTCTGACTGACAGTTCCATATCTGTGTACCCTGACATCTAGCAAAAAAATAAGGAAAATATTGTGTTACAGAATTAGTTTCATGTAAAAAATCTCCTCACATGTCTGACTTATAAAGAATGCTGTACTAAATTATGCTTGTCATGTTCTGTGCTATTAATACGTTGAGTGTTGCAAGCCTAATGATGTTTGACCACCAGCCAGGCACATTGCATTAGGTATGATTCTCTGCTTTGGCAGTCAGTGTGTACAAGAAAGTTGCGCAGCATACTCAAAATAAGCTGTAATTACACAATGCCTATCATCGTTTTGTTGTTTCAGAGAATGTTGTTTTTTTTTGGGGGGGGGGGGGGGGTGAGATAGGGGAGATAGGAGGTTTGAGAGTTGTCTGTGTGTAGTTTGTAGGCCTTTGACATAGTGCATATTTTCATATTAAGATTCTTGCACTCTAAATTTATCAACCAGTAACAAAACTTCCTCAGAAAGATAAAATGTAATAGACAGGGAAGAGTGGAAAATAAGAACAGATGGCTAGAGGATCTAAAACTGTGGTATTGTCATAACCAGGTAGAAACTGCATACGTGAGCACACACTGGCTATATGTTGAGATATTGTGTTGCAAGATTCTGTTTGAAGGAAATTTACTGTAGGAGTTGTCAGTGAGATGGAATATAAATTTTTCGTGTTGTAAAACACTGTGTGGCCTGGGAAACACTTATAAACTACCACCTGTTTGCTACTTAAATGGAAAGTACAGGACGAAATATCAACAGTGTAGGAAAAGGCAGATTGCTTCTTACCATAAAGAAATGTCAATTTGCAGACAGGCACAATTGTCTGCAACTTGAGGTCATCCTTACAGTAAGTAGCAATTCCTACATTGCTGTTTTCTATTTAATACTTTCACTTTACACATTTACTGCACCTAAACTGACAATCAAGAACAATGCAGTATTGCTCTTTGGCATTCCCACTCTTAAGTTTCAGGGTGCAGGGAACATAGAAATGTTCCCTATTACCTAAGTAACACTGGACCTAAATTATAGTCCACAAATGCCAGTACTACATTCAGAAGTCAACATGCTGCAGATCCAGTCATATGCACTTACCCAAGGAAACAATTAATTAGGAGCTAGTCACCACATGTGGCTGCATAAGATGGCAGGGGTATGTTTTAGCAACACACTGTTGGGTTGTTGACAAATTAGTTATGTTGACACAGTGGAAGCTGATTGTGAGCAAAGAGCGAACATTAAGTTCTGTGTTAAACTCGGAGAAAACCCTTGTTGAAACGCGAACAATAATTAAACAGGTATATGCAGGTGAGGCACTCCCAAGAAGCCGTTATTTGAAGTGGCACAGAAGGTTTCATGAAGGCAGAGATTCAGTGCAAGATGATTCCAGAATTGATCACCTGTCTGTAACAAATATTGATGCAAATGTGGCATGTGTAATTTATTGCGAGAAGACCATATCTGTGTGCAATATCAGAACAACTTCATTTGAATCGTGATGTGTGTAATAAGATTTTATGTGAAGGTTTACTGAAACTTACTGCAGAACTTGGCCCTCGCACACTAACGGAGGAACAGGAGGAGGAAAGACAAATTTCTGTTGTACTGGATGGAGCTAGACGTGATCTCGCATTTCTGTCAAAGATTATTACTGGGGATGAAAGTTGGTGCTACCATTATGGCTCACATGACATGCTGAATGGAGGAGTACTGAAGCACCAACTTCGAAAAAAGTCAAACAACAACCTTAAAGAACAAAGACAATGTCTGAACACATTAGTTGATCATAAAGAATTAGTTTACCATGAGCATTTTCCTCCATGTCAATGAACCAAACTGTGTATATCTAACTCTTGAAACTGTTCTTTTTTTGCAGGAACTGGGCACAGTTTTTTGTTCAAGGAACCTACGACAGATTATAATTAGAAAAGGGGCCAAATTCAGTATAGAATCTGACTGGGATTCGATGAGGCCGTGGAGAATTTTTCAGTTTTACAGATTTCAGTTGTTTCTCAACACCACTGACACTAATAACTTGTTTCATCTTTTCAGTGGTACATGGATTAAATTGGGGGCAATTCTCCTTGGTTTTCCTTTGTAAAGGAACATTTGAAATCCTTTATAGAGGCCCAATCCAAGTATTCTGCCATTGTGTTTGCCTGTACCAAATTCCTCCCGTACCTTTACGGTAGGTCTTTCCCCTTAATTACTGACCATAAGCCCCTCGTGGCCTTATTTTCTCCATCAGCCCAGTTACCCACGAAGACTTCCCACCACCTGCTGCAATGGGCCCTATTCCTTTCACGTTTTAGGTACACCATCCATTTCCGACCCACCTCCCAGCGTGCCAACGGCGATGCCTTGTCTCGGCTCCCCTCTAGCCAGGATTCGGTATTTGATTTGTCAGATCCCCTAATTTTTTAGGTTTATGACGACATACAGGATGCGTTACCTGCATTCCCAGTCACATCTGAGAAGGTGGCCACAGTGACGACCGCTGATCCGCTCCTCCAACTGGTGCACCGCTATGTTCTCTGTAGCTGGCCGACACTTCCTCCGCCTTGCGCCCAGGCTGACCGATTCTTCTTCTCCATCTGCCATCAACTGGTGGCTGTCAATGGGGTGCTCCTCAGTGCTGAAAATGACGCCACTCCACGAGTCATCATACCAATGTCCCTGCGGTCAAGGATTATCCACATCTTACGTCAAGGTCACTGGGGTATTGCCCGGACGAAAACCCTCACACGTTGCCATGTCTTTCGGGCAGGCATGGCAGTGGACGTGGAGTGCATGGTTCGGTGTACCCAGGTCCTTCCCACTCTGTGCCGGTCCTTCCAGTTCTGGCCAGCTGCTTCCCTCACATGGGAAAGCATCCATGTGGATTTTGCGGGACCCTTCCTTGGCGCTTACTGGTTTCTCGTCACAGATGCCTACTCCCACTTCCCTTTCATTATCTGGTGCTCCTCTATCACCACAGAGAATACCATCATGGCCCTGTCAAAAATATTTTCCATTGAAGGCCTCCCTGACACCTTGGTATCCAACAGTCCGCAATTTCGGAGTCCTGAGTTCGCCAGTTTTCACGATAATGGTATCCACCATTTCGTTACCCCTCCTTTCCATCCCCAATCCAATGGAGAGGCAGAGCGCCTTGTTCGCACTTTTAAAACTCAGATGAAGTAGTACGCAGTAGACCGTTCTCCGTAAGAAGTTCTTACGTTTTTTCTCAGTACCTACAAGGCCACGCCGGTGGGTGTCAGAGTCCAGCCGAACTGCTCCATGGTCGCCAGCCTCAGACCCTATTCCATCTCCTCCTGCCACAGGCCTTCCCGATATTCATCCGGCTCCAAGGTGTGGAGTTTGAGGCCCCAGCCCAGCTGGCTTATGGGGATCATTATCCAGTCCCGTGGTAAACAACTGTTCGACGTATGCCTGGATGACGAGGTAGTTTTGTGTCACCGCAACCAACTGCATCCTTGTTTCCTCGAGCAGCCCCAAATGCTGGCACCCCCCCTGCCGGTCCTTACCTTGGGGCTATGTTGATGCCCTCTCCTCAGTTGGTGGGTGATCTTCCCGGAGATAGCCACCGGATGCCGGCTGCTCGTCCCACGCCGCTGCATACTCCAGACCCGGTACAACTCCAATACCTTCCCCTGAACCCACTTCCCAGCCCCTCGGCACCGCCTCGGTTGGACGATGCGGACGTCCCCATGCCGCTTGCCCAGCCCGATGTCGCCTCGCACCTGCCACCGCTGCAGTGTTCCAACCGCCTCGCCCAGAAAGTGGCACCCTACTCTCTGGAGGCCGGGGCCGTCACCCGTGCTGCACCAGCTTTTCCAAGGGGGGAGGCATGTTATACCGGAGCCAAGGTAGCCCCTGAGGGCCGGCAACCCATATAACACCACAGAGGATGAGGTTGTCTATGCCCAAGCTGTACCCAAAAGCACCATGGTAAACACTGGCTATTTACATACAAGATAATGGAAGCAGACATGCTGAGCACTACTTCCTGCAGGGGGAGCTTGAGCCATGGCCTGCAGGAAGTATCACTATGCCAAAACATGATTGGATGGAGACAGCTATTTAGGGGGTAGAACTAGGCCCTAAGTTCAGTTCACTCTGGATGTCGACCTTGTGTACTGCGACCGTCGGAGATTACGTCTTTGTCTCGGAATTGGACTGTTACTAGTGTGTGTGTGTGTGTGTGTGTGTGTGTGTGTGTGTGTGTGTGTGTGTGTGTTGCCACGAACCTTTGTGGAAAATTAGAAGTGAACATTTGTTTGCCTCAATTAGGAGACTTTTTTCGTTATTGTTACCTTTCATTTGTACGTTCAGTCATCAACCTTGTGAACTTACATCAATAAAAGTTGTTTGTGAAAAACTGCGAATTGTGAGTCACAACAGTATCAGAACATCTAAAAATTGCAGCCTTGGTTCTTTCTGTCTCCGTGGTGAATGGGATGTAGGGTACAAGCTGTTCATGTGTTCAAGAAAGTGCTCAAGAGCTTTTATGCTGTATGCCCGGACAATAGATGTGACGTCAACATTGCAATACAATGAAGATTGACAATGGGAAGCCAAATTTAATGACTACTTCTCAAAATGTTCCATAAAAAATTGTCCACTGGTGGAAACAACAGAGAACCCACAGCTATTCTGTTCATCATTTCATAAAATTTACTGCCATACAAGAAGTAGGAGGTTGTCATAATATGTTGGAATTACTTTTATAATTTCAGGAGGAAAATGTTCTGCCAACAGCTTCAATGTGTCACCCACAGGAACTTTAGTAAATAGTGAGACCACATCCAGGCCGACTAAAATATCGGTTGGGCCAACTCTAACCTGTTAAATTTTCCCAATGAACACTAGTGTTTTTGATGTGATGTTTGCAGTGGCCAACTACCAGTCATCAGCTATTTGGTTAGCCTGTAGGTCAGAGAGCCAATAGCTGAAGTAATTGATCTCAATGGAATACCTTTATTGTGGACCTTACGTAATTTGTACAGCCTGGGAGATACAGGAGCTCAAGCTTTTAATATTTTTCAAGACATCCTATGGCAGACTTGAGTTCTTCAGGAGTTCCACCGTTTTTCTGTTGTATGACAAAGTTGGGTCCAATTTAGGAATTTGTACGAGCTGTTTGCCAACAGTTATGCCACTTTTCTGTGATATTCAGTAGTATTAAGAACAACTGTGGCAGTATCACAAGATCTTCACCATTTTGCAATGCACGGAGGCCCCCCCCCCCCTCTCTCTCTCTCTCTCTCTCTCTCTCTCTCTCTCTCTCTCTCTCTCTCTCTCTCTCTCTCTCTCTCTCTCCCCTCTACTGATGTTAGATTTGGGTGGCTCGGCTGAGGCTAAAATGTGAGTGGTGGGAGTCTTACCTTGTCGGTGGTGTCTTGAGAGGGATGCCGCACCATGTGTTCCATTCCCTAATAAGATCACGATAGGTACAGCAGGAGCAAAATTCAATCCTTAATTAAGAGCCGAAATGACTTCTTTGTTCAGGTTCTTGCCCGACAGGTTGAGGACATCATGTACCATTCTATGAGGTGACACTGATTTTTGCAAGTTGCTCCAATTTTATTGTTTAGCCGTTGTAGTGCTACAGTCAGCTCTTTGATGGGCTGCAATGAGATATCAACCCACTCCCAGTTGAGATATCAGAGAACTGCAGATAAAGAGATGGCAATTACATAAACAGCTTGCTTTGGCATCCAGTTTGTACCTTGTATGTTGTATCCTTTCTTTAATGATAGCTATGCTGGTCTTCTATAAGCAAAGAGGCTGTAGAAATAAGAATGCATGTGAAGAACTTCAACTGTTTTTCCTAGCAGAGCGTGGAAGCGAGCTATCAATGCAGAGAAGAGGCAGAGTGCTTGTCACGATGTTTACACCACTAAGGGAGTGGTGGTGGTGGTGATGGTGACACCATCTGCACCAGCATTACATAATTACTGACCAATCACAAGCTCTTTGTGGACTATAAAAGGCTACCACAGCAGCAGCTTAGGCATTTGCTGCTGACAAAGATGATTGAGGTAATCTTAAGCTTGAGGTTTTACCCTGAGCTGATGCAGCAAGAAGTCTGAAAATATTTATACAAATCACTGTTATTTAAATATGTAGATACATGGGACTCCTATTCCAATACCTTATTTCTTTGAAAAATAACTTTCAATGTCAATAGCATGGTATTTAAGCTACGTTCGAAAATGGAGTTAACTTTTAACTACTATCGCCTGTCTCTCAGACCGCTACTAATTTTTGTCTCGAGATATTTCTCACACTCCTGCAAAGCCAAATGGACTCTTCCATGTACCTTCCTATTGGCTGTCAAGCTACACGTGCCAACAGTCTTACATTGTTGCTGCTCTTTGTTTCGTAATTATTAGCCTTGAGAGGTCTCACAGACGTACCATAGTGTGTGCGTGCCGCGTTTTTATTGCATGCTTCTGTTTCTCCATGGCGGGGAAAGCTGGGCCTTCTGTGCAATGTGTTTTATGTGAGACAGATGTCTTCACTTGCAAGATGAGCCCCAGACACTGAAAGAAGAATTCGAAAATCGAAAAAGTGCACCTTTTGCCCTCCACATCTGAAGAGGAAAACAAGGTATGTCAACAGCGTGGTGTTCCGATTTGTTTGGAGTGTTCCAGGAAGGTCTGCGTGAAGTGTTTGCAGGTGGAAATTGACTAAAGTATGATTCAGTGGCACATGAGAACAAGTATTTAGTTTTTACTTGTAATTTTAGAAGTAAAATGGTGGCAAAGTTTCTCCATTCATAGACTTATGGACTGAAATACTCGCTCTACATTGCAAAGTGAGTCGTAAACTGAAAGCTGACTGCACGCAATTTATCATAAGTCATGTCAGATTTTTCTACCTAGTTATATTGTCAATTTGTAATATAATCCCTCTGATGAAAATCTGTGTGTGAGTAGAGAGCTAACTATTTGCTGTTATTTTTGTAACTCAAAATAAATACTCCAGATTTCGTTTTGTTTTAGTTGTCGAAGTGTTTAAAATACCGCAGTATTTAAAAAAATCAAATTTCTACAAAAGCCACCTCTAAGAAGTATAATAAATAACTGGAAGTCAAGAAACTATATATATTCAGCAAAATTCTGGTTTGATATATAAAATAGAAAAATGCGGCCTGAGAGACCCCTCCATAGTAATTGTGTTCCTGTGAATGACCATAGTAGTTAAGAGTTAAGTACCATGAGCTTACAGCTTAATTTACTCTCTGTATTAGCATTCAGTGGAGATATATTTCCTATATCCATTTCAAAAAAGAGTGGTTTGTTTTGAGGACCTCATTTCTCTATTAAATTTATGAAATGACACTGGGAAATTTGGAAAAATATGCGATGAAATTTGTGGCATCCTACCGACTGTTTATGGCATGTTGTTGCCCCATAGAGTAATGACATCTCTCATCATGCGTGCTGGCAGGTGCAGTTAGAATAGGCTACCTGTCAAGACTGCCCTATTGCATCCTTTCTGCAAATGCATGAGCTGCTTGTCCAATCCTGCCTATGTGTCACCGGCTGGTGCAGCATGAGCTACAGCCTGGCTGCAAGATTGCCTGCATGTCAGCTGTTTGCCAACTTGTGTCAGTGGGCACAAGCCTGGTTTGTGGAGACAATTCCCCAAAGTATGATAAGTACGATAAACTACTACTATCTTTTCCAACACCTTAAGTGCTTGGAGATTCTTGCCAACACAGCTACAGCAATTTACAACTATAATACCAACTGTTCATAGGTCTACCCTCGTCCCTTGTTTGACCTGTACTGTTTGAGATTGAAATTATTTTTGTATTTTCTACTATAACCTAAAAAACTATCCAGTAAACTCCACACAGCCCCTAATACCTGTGTAGCGGCCCCTTGTGTGTAATGGACTCCTGCCCTATTATGTAGGACCTGGTTCTCGACAATCCCATGATGCAAGTCAAGGTATCTGCAGCCTATTTGGTTGTAGAACTGGCTGAGCCTTTAGTTCAGAACCTCCCGTCGACTTTATGCCAAGTTCTGCAATCGGCCATCAGTGATATTACAAATGGCGAGCTCTTTCTTCGTCTCACAAGAAAGACTAGCAGACTTTACCACATCAGATAGCTGCCAGAAACCAAATAGGATTTCTTCTGATCCAAGGAGATACACATGATTAGAACCAATGTGAACCACCACCTGCAATTGGTTACACCCTGTGCTCTTTATGACATCCAGAAGTACCTGTTCCACATGTAATATGACTCCCCACAATATGCATCCTGGACTTTCTCCCTCCTCGGCAGCCATATCCCTAAGGGGCTTAATGTTGCCTAATTTTGGAGCTCCCCAATGATAAGTAATTCCACCATCTGTGAATGCCCGGGTCTTGCAGACTGAGAAGCTTTTTCTGAAACATGGCAAGTGACAACATCAGTCACAGACAGAAGCTGAAACCTGTTTGTCATAAGAACCAGGGAGACTTTTCGACTGGCCAAGTTGTAAGAAGATCAAATGGCAACCAGATGCAAAATTACTGAGCAGCTCTTACTGACTTTGTGATAGGCCAAGATGAGTATGAGTGTGTGGTGGAAATACAAGTGATAAGGAACAGAGACAAAAACACTCTGAAGAAATATTGGACTTAAATTTCCTGATAGCTAACCATGTTCAGATCAGTGTAACAGAAAGAGAGATCTGATTTGGTCACAACAATTATGGCTGCAGTGGGAACTATAAAAGTAAAACTCAAAGGAACATGAGTGACACAGAGGAAAAGCACAAACTGAGTAGGGACATTGTTACATAATTAAGATTAGTATACATTTGGCTGAATGTGAGCACATCCCCACCAGGAACAGTAAAAACTCTGTATATCAACATGAAAATGCCGAAATGCAGGGGAAGTAATTTGGTGCTAATGGAGCATCAGTAAATCTCCAAGATTGATGGTATCTAAATTTAATGTGGTCTTCAAGGAGAGATGCTTTTAATTGTTTCCAGAATGAAATTTTGTTGAAATCTACCAGAAGATTCAAAGAGATTCTGGTCATTTGTAAATTCCTTCACTGAGAAGTGTCAATGGTAATATTTCCAATGACAGTGCCACCAAGGCAGAGTTACTAAACACTGTTTTCCAACATTCCTTCACCAAACAAAATGCAAAAAACTTTGGAGAATTAAAATCAAGAACATCTGCATATACATGATTACCCTGCAATTTACAATTAAGTGCCTGGCAGATTGCTTCAGCTTCAAACTATTTCTCTACCATTGCCCTCTTGAACAGTGTGCAAGAAAAATGAGCACAAATGTTTCCAATCACACTATGATGTATCCTATTTTATTGTGATAATCATTTCTCTTTGTGTAGGTGGGTGCCAAAAAAATGTTTTCACATCCTGGGGAGAAAGTTGGTGATTGAAATTCTGTGATAAGATCCTGCCACAAAGACAAACACCTTTGTTTTAATGATTCCCACCCTAATTTGTGCATTGTGCCTGTGGTACTCTCTCCCCTATTTCACAGTAATACAAAAAGAACTTCCTTTCTTTGAATTTGTCGGTCCTCCAGCAATCCTGCAGGTCCCACACAGTACAGAAATACTCTAGAAAAGGTGGACAAGTGTAGTGTAAGCAGTCTCTTTTGTAGACTTGTTGCATTTTCATACTGCTCTGCCCTAAATCACAGTCTTTGCTTTGCTTTCCCTGCAACATTATGTATGTGATCGCTCCTGTTTAAGTTACTCATTTTATAAGACTGAAGTATTTAGTTGAATATACAGCCTTTAGATTTGTGTGATTTGTCGTGTAACCGAAATTTATTGGATTCCTTTTAGTACTTACGTGGCTAACTTTACACTTGTTGCCACTTCTTGCATTATACAGATATCTTGTCTAAATCGTTTTGCAATTGGTTTTTACCATCTGATCGCTATACAAGACAGTAAAAGACACCATCATCTGCAAACAAGCTAAGAGGGCCACTCGGATTATATCCTAAATTGTTTTTGTTGATCAGGAACAACAGAATGCTTATAACACTTCCTTGGGGAACACAAGGTATTAACCTTTCTGACAGGAAATCACAAATCCAGTTGCACAGCTGAGATGATACTCCATAGGCATGCTATTTGATTATAAGTCAACTGTGAGGAACAGTGTCAAGTCTTCTAGAAATCTAAAAGTGTGGAATAGATTTGATGTCCCCTGTCAACAGCATTCATTACTTTGTGAGAATAAAGAGCTAGCTGTATTTCACAAGAATTATGTTTCCTGAATCTTTGTTGGATATATGTCAATAAATTAATTCTTCAAGGTAATTCATGATGTTTGAACACAGTATGTGTTCCAAAATCACAAATCAAGCCTAGTGATATGGATCAATAATTCTGTGGATACTCATACTTCGTTTCTTGGGTTTTGGTGTGACTTGTGCAACTTTCCAGTCGTAAGGTATGGAAGGCCAGCTGCCAAAATGAGTAACTTTGAAGTAATACCCTCGTTGTAGCAAAGGAACTTAATTTATTTAATAAAGACAAGTCTTCCGGTCCAGACTGTGTGCTAGTTAGATTCATCTCAGAGTATGCTAATGTAATAGCTTCATATTTAACAACTGTATACAACCACTGACTTGACAAAATATCCATGCATAAGGGCTGGAAAGTTGCACAGGTCACATCAATACACAAGAAATGAACTAGAAGTAGTACGCTTAACTATAGAAACAAACCACTGACCTCAATTTGCAGTAATCCACTGAATTATAAACCCATATTACTGACATCAGTTCGCGGTAAGATTTTGGAAGTTGTACGGCATTCAAACATTATGAAATACTCCGAAGAAATGATCTATTGACACATTGCACAAATTACGAAAATATCATTCTTGTGAAACATAACTGGCTCTTTTTTTCACATGAACTACATAATGAGATCTATTGACAGAGGATCTCAAGTTGACATTTCTAGATTTTCAGAAGGCTTTTGATACCACTGCTCACAAGTGACATCTAATCAAACTGCATGTCCATGGAGTATCATCTCAGTTGTGCAATGGATTCGTGGTTTCCTGTCGGAAACGACACAATCCATAACAACTGATGGGAGTCATTGTGAAAAATAGAAGTGATACTTGGCATTTCTGGAGAAATTGTTACTGGTTCTCTTGTGTTTCTAATCTATGTAAATTATTTGGGAGACAAAGTAAACAGCCCTCTTAGATTGTTTGCAGATGATGCTGCCATTTACTGTCTACTAAAGTCATCAAAAGATCACAACCAATTGCAAAATGATTTAGACAAGATATCTCTATGGTACAAAATGTTGCAATTGACCCTAAATAAGGAAAAGTCATCCACATGAGTATTGAAAGGAATCCATTAAATTTTGGTTACATGATAAATCACACAAATATAAATGCTTTCAATTTAACTAAATACCTATGGATTAGAATTAAGACTCATAATGTCGCTAGGAAGGTGAACCAAAGACTGCATTTTATTGGCAGAACACTTACAAGGTGCAACAGGTCTACGAGGTTTGTCCGGAAAATATGTATAAAAGTTGAATAATAACTTTATTTTACAATTATTCAGGTATTACAATATGGTCTCCTTCAAAGTACTTGCCCTGAGAGGCGATATACTTCTGCCAACGCCGTTTCCACTGTTGATAACATTGCTGAAAGTCTTCAGTTGGGATGTTGTTCAGTTGACGTGTCGTTTCCGCCTTGATGGCTTCCACGTTTCCCAAGTGCCGCCCCCGAAGCACCATTTTGCATTTCGGGAACATGAAGTAATATGGGGCTAAATCGGGTGAATAAGGCGGGTGGTCTGTCACGGTGATTGAGCTTCGGGCCAAAAACTCTTGCACAACGAGCGACGTGTGAGCGGGCGCATTGTCGTGATGAAGGATCTACCTGCCCGCTGTTGCCAACTCTGGTCGAACTCTGGTCACACGAGCTCTGAGACGTTTCAGAACTTCAACTTAAAAATTTCCGTCCACTCTCTGGCCGGGAGGGACAAATTCCTTGTGAACAATGCCCCTAGAATCAAAGAAAACAATCAACATTGTCTTCACATTTGACCTTGAGTTTAGCAACTTTTTTGTTCTCGGTTCTCCTGCTAGTTTCCATTCCTTGCTTTGAGCTCCGCATCAAATTCGTAAAACCAGGACTAAATTCGTAAAACCAGGACTAAATTCGTAAAACCAGGACTTGTCTCCTGTGATGACTCGGTTGAGAAAGTCCCCTCATTCCTCTGCTTCCAACCCATCCTCACAGCACTCAACCCTCTTTGCTTTCTGTTCTGGCGTCAAGAGCTTCGGTATGATTTTCGCACACAATTTCTTCATTTCAAGTTTTTGTGTCAGGATTTCGTGAACGATTGTTTTGGGGATTGACAGCTCGTCAGCAATCATTCTGACTGTCAATGTACGGTCTTTATGAACACAAGCCCGAATTCGTTCAACATTTGCATCGGAACTCGATGTCGACGGGCGTCCTGGCGAGGGTCATCGTTTACTTCTTCTCGGCCATCCCGGAACCCTTTTAACCACTTGTTCACGGTTGGTTCCTTCAGAGAATTGTCTCCGTAAACCTGTTTCAAACACTCAAAAATCTCACGGCCATTCTTGCCTAACTTTGCAAGAAACTTGATGTTGACGCGCTGTTCCTCAATCAGAGAGAGCTCCATGCCGACGGCAGGTGAAAAAGGATAACTGTCAACAAGCTGCCGCACACTCCCACCTTCACGCAGAGTGCTCTGACTCGAACTAAGTGTTGATGGGATTGATTACAGCAGTAGTCCCACCTGGTGGTGACTGCAACGTGTAACATAAAGACATTATTCAACTTTTATACGTATTTTCCGGACAAACTTCGTACTGTAGAGGCAACCTACACTGCTCTTGTTCAGCTCCTCTGGGATATTGCAGCATGGTTTCAATGGGAACTTTGCCAAGTAGGATTGATGGAGCACATCGACAAAGTTCAGGTAAGTGCAGCTCAGTTTGTATTCTTGGGAAATAAGGGCAACACTGTCACAGATGTGATACATGAATTGGGGTGACAATCATTAAAACGAAAGTATTTTTCTTTGCAGAGAGATCTTTTCACACAATTTCAGTCACCAACATTCTTTTTGAATGCGATAATATTTTGTTGGTGCCTACTAACATAAGGAGGAATAATCAAAATAATAAACTAATAGAAATTAGAGTGCACTCAAAAAGATTTAAGTGTTTGTTTTTCCTTTACACTGTTTGGAACCCACTGTGAGGCACTTGTGTGGGTATTGCAGAATAGCCATGCAGACGTAGATGAATAATATGATTATAAGCACTAAAAATCTTTACATTGCCTGGAGGTGTCAATGAGATAATCTGCTGTGGTGATTCACTGAACAGTATTATGCAATTGTGGGACTTCTTACAGTTTGCTGTATGAATTTTTTTCTGGCGGCATCAAGTAATTTGGAGCAGTCTACAATATGCCACACTGCAACATTACATGTCAGCCTCCGTGCGTAGTTCAGTGTTATAGCGTGCAGTGCAGTGTTCTTAGCAAGTGAATCACGGCTGTCTGAGCAGTTCCATCACCAGCTGCCAGGGGCGCTGTATTTTCTATGCTTTTTCTGTGTGTGCCATTTATTCTTTTATTTTGTGATTTTTCTGGTTATACGTACTCCTTACCAACATTCTGTTACTTGGTGTTACCAAATTGTAGCCTCTAATAAACTCCTTTTATGACAAGGATTAGAATTCCAACTACGGCATCCTGTCCATTTATAAGAGTGATGTCAGGAGTGCATTCCTAATAAAGAGTTTTGAATAATCAGTGCAAGTGTTGTTCACTTAGACACCATAAATATGTCAAGCGAAAGTTGGCGGGTCTAGTGCAGCAGGGGATACAACCCGTCGGCTTTGGACAATGACGTCACAAGTCGCCAGATAGCAGTTTACCATTTTCGCTTTTGCTGTTATGTTTCAGTTTCGTTTTTTTACTGATTGCTTAATAAAGTGGATCTGTTTATTCTATCTCGTGAGATTTTTTTTTTTAAAAAGCCAAAAAACACTTATCAGCCACTGAAGGGAGCTACAACACTAAGAAGAATCGCTTCTCGATTGGCGACTTGTGACGTCAATGTCCAAAGCCGACGGGTTGTATCCCCTGCTACACTAGTCCCAAGTTGGCTAGCCAAAAGTAAAGAATTGACGCTGATCCTGACAAATGATGACCCCAACATGATTGGTGGAATCTCAGTGACCAAAGAACCAACAATATTTAGAACAACAGTATCTCTGCCATCGTTATGGTGAGATATCCAATCCTTTGATTCACACAAGCAGAAGCCAGTTTTGTTGTGCAAGGATAACAGCTGACATGACTAAGTTTGCACTCACAGTAAGTCAGTTTGACCACTGATTTGCCACTGAAGTGCAAGACGTAATTTTGGCACCACCAGGAACAGACTCGTATAACAAGCTCAAATCAGAATTGATACGAGTGGCTGCATCCCAAGAGGACCACTTATGACAAGTTCTTGCTCAAGAAGAGATGGATGATAGAAAGCCATCCAAGTACCTGGAACACCTGTACAGTAAGGTTGACACAGTCACTGTACCAGATAACTTGTTGCACATGCTATGGAGCAGTTGTTTGCCAATGCAGATAAAAGCCACAGTTGCCTCACAAACTGACAAGCTGTGATGTAGATGGCCAATCAATACAAGACACAATCACATCCACACAGGTCTGGTAGTCAGTGCGGGATAACAGTGCAACAGCTGCAGCAACAGTAGCAAGGGATGACCACAACTCACTTGCAGCCGAGGTCGACCTGTTTTGTGCCCAGGTCAGTGTGCTATTGTAGCAAGACAGCTCTAGCAACGGCAGAGGTCTATACCGATGACATTTAAGGAGTAGATCTTCTGGTGATACCATGGATCCACAAGGCGGTGTGCAGATATGCTTGTACCGTCACGGGTTCGGTGATCAGGCGAAGAAGTATTCATCAGTGTGCTCTCACCCAAATGCAAGCAACGATCAGTAGGAGGCACAATTTATTTCCAGACATCCTCCACTTGCCTGTTTGTCACTGACAGAGGTTCTGGCATGAAATTCTTGATAGATACTGAGTTGGATCTGAGCATCCTGCCCCGAACGTCCATGTATCGTTGCCGGACTTCTGCTTGATGGTCCCTAACAACGCCACAGTCTCGATGTATGGTACTCAGCAGATGGAGCTTGGCCGTCGACTGCACCACCCTTACACACGGCTCTTCACTGACACTACATCAGTGTGGCCATCATCAAAGCAGACCGCCACCTGGTACACTACTGACTATTTATGGTTGTTGCAAATGCTTGCTTGGTGGATGGTGTCACCAGCTTAGGAGCAGTCACTGGTTTCCTCTGCAGCACAGCATTTTACAGTGCAAAGTTGATGCAGGCTTCTGGGGGTGAGTATGTAGAGTTGTTGAGAAACTACCCATATTTGACCAGGCTGCCTGGTGCTCCTAAGTGTCTATCGCATGACACAGTACACCACATAAAGACACCAGATGGACCCCCATAATGTGTCAGCCAAGACATTTGGCTTCAGTCTGCTTACCAACAGCAAAGGCTGAATTTGATTCTGTCATACATGAGGGCATAATGCGGCTACCTAAAAGCCCATGGTCCTTGCATTACACTTGGTGCCAAAGAAATGTGGAGCCTGGCACCTAAGGGGCTACTATTGCATGCTTAACTCATGAATGGTGCCTGACAATACCCTGTACTGCTTTTGAGGGATTATATTTACGTACTATCTGGTGCCACTGTATTCACTGTCCTGGACTGTACAAAGGCATATACTCAGTTAATGGCAGCCATGGAGGATATACCAGAGACTGCCATAATCATGCCTTTTATTTTATGTGAGAGCATGTTTATGACATTCAGCTTATGCAATACAGCTCAAACATGGCAGAGATTTATAGATTCCATTCTTCAAGGACTACTGTTCTGCTATCTCAACAATATTCTGGTGTTCTCCACATAACTGGAAAAACATCATCAGCACCTACGTGATGTATTCAGATGACTAGAACAGTACATAGTCCTACTGAACGCAACCAAGTGTGTTTTTGGGCAACCGGAAGTGATGTTACTTGGTTATAAGATCTCATCTGCGGACTCCCTCCCTGTGACAGAAAGTAGAAGTAATACTACAGCTATCCAGGCCAACTACAGTTAAGGAATTACAAAGTTGCTAGCATATGCTCAATTTCTAAAGGCGACACCACCTCCATGTGGCAGAGTTACAGAAACCTTTGATGGCAGCATTGTCAGGTCCTGATGTTAACGGCAAACCTCTTGTGGACTGAACAGATAATATGTGCTCCATGTTTGAGGCTGCAAAGTAGAGTATGGCTGACACAGTGCTTTTAGTGCACTCGAAGCTTGATGCACCACTAGCTTTGTTGTGAATGCGAGCCAGACCCCACTGGTACAGCACTCCAAGAGGAGGTGGATAATGCCTGTCAGTCACTCTCACAAACTGTCACCTTCACGAAGAAAACAGAGTGTATATATGATCATGAGCTCAAATTGAGGAGCAAATCTCCAAGGTCATGGAATGTGTCTGTACATGAAATTACAACATAAAAGTAATAGCAGATAAAAATAAATTGTTTATAAACTTGAAAAAAGTTAATCCATAAGTATAAGTAAACGCAATCAACAATACAACAAGAATCAGCTTAATTTTTCAAGGAACTCCTTGACAGAATAGGAGTGACCCATGAGGAAACTCTTCAGTTTCAATTTGAAAGCACATATATTACTGGTAAGATTTTTTAATTCAAGTGCAGCTTATTGAAAATGGATGCAGCAGTATACTGCACACCTTTCTGCACAAGAGTTAAGGAAGTCTGATCCAAAAATGCAGAGGCCAATGTCAAAATACCCAGACTTGTGAACAGGGGTTGACAAGAGGTTTATGAACTTATACCACTTATTGTCCGAACCGCCAATTTCCGAGCCAAAAATATCCTTTTAGACAGGGAAGAGTTACCCCAAAATATAATACCATACATCATAAGCGAATGAAAATAAGCAAAGTAGACTAATTTTTCATGTCAAACGATCACTCACTTCTGGCACTGTTCGAATAGTAAAAATGGCAGCATTAAGTCTTTGAACAATATCCTGAACTTGGGCTTTCCACGACAGTTTGCTATCTATCTGAACACCTGTAAATTTGAACTGTTCAGTTTTACTAACCATATGCCCATTCTGAGAAATTAAAACTGGGTTTTGTTGAATTGTATGTTACAAACTGTAAAAACCGAGTCTTACTGTGATTTAGTGTAAGTTTATTTTCCACAAGCCATGAAGTTGTGTCATGAACTGCATTATTTGAAACCTAGCCAATGTTGCACACAACATCCTTTACTACCAAGCTAGTGTCATCAGCAAATAGAAATATTTTAGAATTATCCACAATACTAGAGGGCATATCATTTATATAAATAAGGAACAGGAGTGGCCCCAACACTGATCCCTAGGGCAACCCCCACTCATACCCCACATCACAGCCATTCTAAACATTGGGAATAATGACCTTTTGCTGTCTGTTGCTAAAGTAAGAGGTGAACCAATTGTGAGCTACTCCCCATATTCGGTAATGGTCCAACTTCAGGAGCAATATTTAGCATCCAGTACCTCACTGAGAAAAGAGAACATAGCATTTTCAGTTGTTAAATGACTTCTAAAACCGAACTGTTCATTTGATAGCAAATCGTGTGATTTAAAATGATCAATTATCGTTGCATACTAAGCCTTTTCAATAACTTTAGCAAACATTGATTGCCTAGAAATAGGTCTAAAATTGTCTACAGTATCCCTTTCTCCCTTTTTATAAAGCTGCTTTACTACTGACTACTTTAATCGTTCAGGAAACTGACCATTCTTAAAGGCAAAATTACAAATATGACTAAATACGGGGCTAACATGTGCAGCACAGTACTTTAATATTCTGCTGGCACTCCATCATAACCACAAGAGCCTTAATCTTCAGTGATTTAATTATTGACTCAATCTCCCCCTTATCTGTATCACAGAGGAGTATTTCAGACATCAATCTTGGAAAGGCATTTGTCAAGAAAGTTATATGATTCCCTGTAGAACCTAATTTTTTTTTTTTTAATTCACTAGCAAGGCTCAGAAAATGATTGTTAAATACTGTACATATATCTGATTTATCAGTAACAGAAATATTTTTACTACAGACTGACTTCATATCGTCGACATTGTGCTGCTGACTACACACTTCCTTCACAACTGACCATATGGTTTTAATTTTATCCTGTGAATTAACTATTCTATTTGCATACCGTATACTCTTTGCCTTCCTAATAATATTTTTTAAGCACCTTACAGTACTGTTTGTAATGGGCTACTGTAGCTTGATTGTGACTAATTCTAACATTTTGATACAATTCCCACTTTGTTCTATGTGATATCCTTATCCCACCAAGCCACCCAGGCTGTCTATTACTGCTAGTACCATGTTTAGAACATTCTAATGGAAAGCAACTCTCAAAGAGGATGAGAAATGTGTTAAGGAAAGCATTGTATTTGTCATCTACGTTATTGGCTCGATAACAATCCTGCCACTCTTGTTCCGTAACGAGGTTTAAAAAACTCCCTATTGCCATTGGATTAGCTTTCCTACATAGTTTGTAATTATATGTGACATTTGTTTGAGTACAAAAACCTTTTAATATTATAATTTGTGCATCATGGTCTGAAAGGCCCTCTAGTAATGAAGAATGAATAAAAATATTGTCTATGGCTGTGCTACTGTTCCCCTGCACCCTAGTTGGAAAGAAAAGCAGTCTGCATCAGATCATATGAATTTAGGAGATCTACCAACATCCTTTTTCTTGCCCCATCATATACAAAATTTATATTGAACTCACCACATATGACTAATTACTGGTACTTCCTACAAAGTGAATCAAGAACCCTCTCTACCTTCAGCATAAATACTCTGAAGTCAGAGTTATGGGACCTGTAAAAAACAACACTTAGAAGTTTAGTTTCACTAAATTCAACTACCCCTGCACCACATTCAAGTCTGCAAGTTGAAGCATGTCTTTACAATCTGTTCAGACCAGGAGCCTTTAACATATGCATTCTTGTGGAACAGTGCCAACTGGTCACCCAGGCAGTTTAATCATCTCGAATTTTTGGCCCAGTTCATGACAGACATTAGACACGTAGCCAGAATTAACAATGTCATTTTAGACTGTCTGTCGCAGGTCAGAAGAGCTTCGAGTCCAATAGATTTTTTCATACTTGCACAAGCACAACAGGAAGACAAAGAGCTCAGAACATACATCAAGGACATTGCACCAGCGCTGAAGTTGCAGCTCATGCACATATCAGGAGAAGATACACGTCTGTACTGTGATGTGTTGTGTAATCGACCATGTCCTTTCTTGCTGCCTGTATTCAGAAGGCAAGCTTTTAACATTGCCCATGAGTTGTGCCATCCAGGTGTGCATCCGGCCTATCATCTGGTGTCTCAGTATTTCATGTAACCAGGCATGCAGAAAGGGAATGGGTCAGATCTTGTCTCAAGTGTCAATGCTGCAAGATTATCCACCATGTCCTAGTCCCAATGGTGACTTCCCAGATACCACAACTCGCTTTGCCATGTACATTTGGACACTGTTGGACTACTTCCCCCATAAAAAGGGTAGAGGTACTTATTAACAATGACTGATCTCTATTCCCATTGGCCTAAAACAGTATCGGTTGATAATATCAAAGTCGAAACATTAGTTTCTGCTTTTGCTGTGGCATGGTTGGTGAGATTCAGATGTCTGCTGCATATCACCATGGACTGCGAATATCAGTTTGAATCAGATCTGTTCACTCAACTGGCCAAGTTTTGTGGTTGTACCCATCACAAGACTGCTAGCTAACATCTGGCAAGCAATGGGATGATCAAAAACTAGCACCGTTGATTGAATGCAGTGCTAGTGTATCATGAAGAGACCTAGTCATTGGCAGTACCAGTTGTACTACTTGTCTTGCAAACAACTTCCAAGTCTGACATTAGATCATCAGTAGCAGAATTGGTTTATGGTAAGACACTGCAACTGCCTGGCTATTTTGTCAACACAAAAACAGTAGAGACAGCCATGCAAGATCAGCCAGCTTTTTTTTGCATTGCTTGAGAGAGCATGTTTCCATGATCCGTCCTCCGAAAGCTCCATGGCATGGCATACTGCCCTACTTTGTGACTCAAGACATTAAGCGGTGTACACATGTTATGCTCTGCATAGAAGGTGTTAAATCACACTGCAGATCCCAATATTCCAGCCTATATAAAGTTTTCCAGTGACATACACACACAATGGACATTCTGGTGAATGGCTATGCTACAACTGTCTCATTGGACCATGTTAAACCAGCATATGACTTCCACGACACACCACCAACAGTGGCTCAATAGAGGCGTTCACCCACCTCAGATTGAGATGCTCTGTTGCAAGCACCACCACTGCAGCATCTGCAGTTCCTCTGACATGGATGACCCACCTGGTGCACCTCCCAATGTGATTACTTGATGCCAACATTCCACTTCCACTTGGAAGGCTGATGTAGTGGCCTACACATCAGCCTCCACACACTAAAGTGAAGCTCAGTGTTTTGTAGTGTGCAGTGCAATGCTGTGTTCTTAGCAAGTGAATTGCAATTTTCTGAGCAGTTCTGTGCCCAGCCACCTGGGGTGCTGTGTTTTGTTTGTACTTTTATATGTTTTCTGTGTATTCCATTTATCCTTTGTTTTGGTGATTTTGCTGGTAATGTGTGCTCTTTGCCAGTGTTCTGTTATTTGGTGTTACTGAGTTGTAGCCTGTAATCAACTCCATTTATGACAGGGATTAGAGTTCTAATTATGCCACTTCTGTCTTGTCCATTTATAACAGTGATGTCAGGGACGCATTCCTGATAAAGTTTTAAAAAGTCAGTACCAGTGTATTTCATTACTCTCTACAAACATGTCAAGCAAAAGTCAGTATGCCAAAAGCAGATCTGAACCCATAAAGCAGATAATTTAGCCACTCCTTTCATTTCAATGGCTTGCCACAGACTGACTGTTCTACTGTTAATGCAATTACTTAGTGCCCTTGCATCTTTTCATTTGGTGCATTTAGACCTCACAGACATAAAGGGACTACACTGCACTTGTCTACATTATGCACCTTAAGATTCCCAATGCACGAACAAGTGAAGTTACAGAATTGTTTCATTTTTAGATTTACATCATAAACAAAATACGGGAGGACGACGGTTCAATCCCGTCTCCAGCCATCCTGATTTAGGTTTTCCGTGATTTCCCTAAATCGTTTCAGGCAAATGCCGGGATGGTTCCTTTGAAAGGGCACGGCCGATTTCCTTCCCAATCCTTCCATAACCCGAGCTCGCGCTCCATCTCTAATGACCTCGTTGTCGACGGGACGTTAAACACTAACCACCACCACCACCACCACCACCACCACCAACAAAATATATCTTTTAACAACATACATGTAACAACATACAATAATCACAGTAGATTAATATTTACATCAATAGTATAAAGTGTCAGGGTGGTAATACCAGTGATATAAAGTATAAGTATTATAAGTCCTCATTGTTCTTCCTTTCTATTGGCCACTAAATGTGTGAACATGCTTGTTTCGCTTTAATGCTGGTTAACTGATAGTAGCTTTTGTCTGGAAGATGTCCAAAATATCTTATCTTCACATTCAAATACGGCATCCTGCTGCTTCACACAAATGGCAGTTAGTTCCTAAAAAGTAAAGCAGTCATCAATCTGAATTTTTTTTTTTTTAACACTACAGATCTCTACTAAGCATGGTCCTATAGGGGATGGTATGCCATTGCCTCTGTCTGACCTCTGAACTGACAGCCTGCCAGTCATCGAGAGTCCCACAATTTAATGTGAATTCTGAACCACAGTTCACCATGGGATTTTTCACATCAAAGACATTGCCAAAGGTGATAAGTGACAGATAAAAACCCCAAGATTGATCAGGAATGAAACCCTGAAATCGTTGGATTTGTATTCTGCCACTTTACGACTGAGTCATGTACTTATTCTTGGTAAATCTGACATGCTGTGGCATATCACAACCTGTGCGGTCAGACAAAATTGCACTGGTGGACACAACCAAACTGACAATCTTACTGGATAAACTCCCATATCATTGTTATGGATTGGCTGCTGTTTCATAGCCTCTCTTGTCTATGGTCATTTTGTCAATTATGTCAAAGGACATCAGAATGAATTCTTTGCAGCACTGAAGGATTTGAGGTGCTGGCACTGTATCACCGAGCCACCAAGGGAGAAACCCCACAGTCAGAATAAATGACCAAGCTGTGAAAAAAAGCAAGTATATAGATAGTTTGGTACACACTTGGACAAGAAACGAAACTTTTATGCACATGTAGACATCATCTGCCAGAGAGACAGTAAAATCCTTAACAAAACAGCAACAATTGGCCAAAGAAATTTTCAACTGCCACAAAGTGAATAAGAATGTACCACAACACAATCTTAC
The DNA here is from genome assembly GCF_023864345.2 of Schistocerca serialis cubense. Classification (NCBI taxonomy): domain Eukaryota; kingdom Metazoa; phylum Arthropoda; class Insecta; order Orthoptera; family Acrididae; genus Schistocerca; species Schistocerca serialis. The sequence goes on along the minus strand of NC_064638.1, from coordinate 1,023,953,356 downwards.
CTGCTGTTGTGGGCTACAGGTTGAGTGTTTGGGCTCATAGAGCCAAAAAGGTAAGGACAGCACAGGTTCTATGGTGAGCACATAGAAGTGTGCTCCTGTGCCTAACAGGCGCCTCTAGAGCAGCATCGACTGAGATGCTGTTGGTGATAATAGGCTTCCTAACTCTAGAGCTAGCAGTAAGGAAGAGACGTGCAAAATATTGACTCAAAAAGGGTGAAAATGATAAAATAGAGGAGATACTGGACACAAGAGCCACACCAAATAAGGAAACAAAGGCTCGTGTTGACAGAGAATGTCAAGAAATCAGGGACAGGATTGAAGCAGAGAGGAGAACTTAACAGTTTCTTCCTAACATAAAGGAAGATCAAGAACTTTGTACTTTCTTCTGCTCAAGGGAGTTATACACTGCCTCTTGGGACATGGTCCATATCCCGGCTACTTACCGAAAATGTGACAGTGCACCACAGGCATTTGTGAATATGGAGCAGTCTGCACTCTGGACCATATTGTATGGGAATGTGCCATTAGGCAAGATGTTAAAGACCAGGATAGGAACATCTGTAATACAGTTGTCTGTGGTATTATCTGAACTTGCTGACAGCCAAAATATCAGTTTATGAACTGCAAGCCGACATGGCTGAGAGACAGGCAAGAAGAGTCCACCTAATGACAATGACATGCACCATGGCAGAACATGCACATGCAACAACTTTCCAGAAACAGCAAGGAGAGCTGAGGCGAGGACCAGGAGGGATTTGCTGAGACCATCGCAGCCATCTCTCAATCTCTACACCTTGCCTGGCACAGCATCACAGCGACTGTCAATCCTGAGTTGCACCACAGCATGCCAAGGGCTATGAGACAAGTGAGAAATTTAGCTTGGTCATGATACCAAGTGCAGTAGTGTAGTGTTGCATAGCTGTGTAGTTCAGAATTATAAATTACAACACTTGTGACTCAGCAGTGCAGCATAGTGTAGTGGATCAGTAGCATGAGCCTTCTGGATTCCAAATGAACAAATATTTGTGCACCAGTTAGCTATATGGAGTCTGTAGACTTTTTTCTTTCTTTTCTAAAAATTATTATTATTATTGTCATAACTATAGTTAGTTTGCTTTTGTGTAGGTATTTTGTATAGATTCCCCCCCCCCCCCCCCCCCCAAAAAGAAAAAATAAATAAATAAATAAATAAAAAAAAACAACTTCAATGCTTTGGTTATACTAACACATCTGAAATTATGTGAAAATAGTATGTGCAACATTTGGTGTGTTCTTGTATCTAGATAACAGAATAAAAGAAAACAGCAGATAAATGAGGTCAAGGTGGTCTGTGTCACAAAATTTCTGATATACTCTAATTCCAAGTGTGTTCTTCAAGCTAATATGTGCACATACCTGGCAGAAAAGCAAATTCTGGGGACGCTACATGAGCAGGAAGAGAAATGTTTCTGTTGGGTGCAGGTGTGTTTTGTTACAGAGCTGTCAATATCAGGGTTATCAGTGACCATACATAAAATAATATGTACTTTCTTCTTCCACCAGTCTGTTGACTGGTCTGATGCAACCTGGCACAGATTCCTCTCTTGTGCCAGCTTCTTCATCTCAGAGAAGCACTTGCATCCCATTTCCTCAATTATTTGATGGATGTGTTCCAATCTCTGTCTTTCCTTACAGCTTTAACCCTCTACAATTCCTTTTGGTATCATGGAAGTTGTTCCTTGCTGCCTTAACTCATGTCCTAGCATCATGTCCCTCCTTCTTCTCAGTGTCTTTTCATCAACAATTCTACACAGAACCTCTTCGCTCCCATCTTATCAGTCCACCTAATTTTCAACATCATTTTATAGGACCACAACTCAAACACTTTGATTCTCTTCTTTTCCTGTTTTCCCACAGTCCATGTTTCATTACCACACACACACACACACACACACACACACACACACACACACACACATTCTCAGAAATTTCTTCTTCAAATTAAGGACTATCTTCGATACTATTAGACTTCTTTTTGCCAGGAATGCTCTCTTTGCATCATCTGTTGTGTGTTACTTCACTTCCAATGTGTCAGACTTCCAGAACTTTGTCTATTTAATGGTCACCAGTTTTGATGTCAAGTTTATCACTAGTTTCTGCCAGTCCTCATTCATATTCTGCATTCATTAGATTGCTCATTCAGTTCAACAGGTCCTGTAATTCTTCTGTAGTTTCACTGAGGACAGCAACGTCATCAGTGAAACTTATCTTTATATCATTTCATCATGAATTTTAATCCCACTATTGATAATTTCTTTTGTTTCCATCATTGCATCTTTTGTATACAGATTGAAGAATAGAGTCAAAAGTCTACATTCCTGTTGCTAGAGCCCCTTGTGCCCTAAACCTGCATATATTATTCTCAGAATAGCCAGGAGTCCACATAAAATGATGTAGGAGATGTAAAATAATACTGATTTTTTCCTTTTCACCCAAGATTTCAAGAGTAAAGCTGAACTTTTCTTGGATTGCCTTTGTGAATCAGTGCATAGTACTTCATCATACCAATTCTGTGTAGTGTTCATGTTGATGTCCCTCATAGCAAATGCTGTAGTGCATTGGAAATGCTCAGAGCTGCAAAAAATCTAATTATGTGCCTATGACAGGACGCACAAGTAGCAAATCTAATTTAAATAATAGTCTGGGATGCGATTGTGGTGCTTTTATTTATAAACTCTGTAAACTAACTCATCATTCTGACAACTGTTGCAGGGCTGTTCATGCCACCAGCCGTCTGTCCGAAGGGGCATAAAATGTGATTCATCTGAGAAGGCCGCTCATAGCCACTCAGTGGACACACAGTTGCAACATTTGCAAGCAAATTCCAGCCTTCATCACCGATTAACAGGAGTCAGCATGTGTGCTTGAACCTGTCACCTGCACATTCGCTGAATGATCATTGCGGAGACACTGTTGGTAGCCCCTTGGTTTATGTGGCAGTCAGTTGCTTAACCATTGTATGTCTATTCACTCGTACAAATCTCTGCAGCCATGGTTCACCACTGTCATCTACGGCTCATTGTGCACCTTGTCTTGGTGCTGATTTTAAATAGCACCATTTTGCCATGCATGGTATACTTTAAGCATGGCAGTACACAAACAGTTTACAAACTTAGCTTTTTTGAAACTGCTTCAACTTTTGGCCCAAAAACCAATGATCTTGCCCATTTGGAAATCATATAAATGGCTCCATTTCCACGTTATGACAACAAATGCAGTGTTTTGTGCATCTCAACTGTTCCACCACTTCTCCTGCTGAAGCAGGGGGTCTACAAAAGCATTCAATGACCATGTTTGATCCACCTTTAACACTTACAGAAGTAAGATGGCATCAGTAACAGCATTGTGTGATAGTTTCTCTCAAGAAAACAGTAATTCTAAAGTAATCATGTGTGTAATCTGTAATTCAAATGTGCAAAATGGTTTCAGACTTTGCTTAGAATCACAAGTATGGATACATTCTGCGTGTGTGAGATTCATTAAGGCAAAAACTGTGTTTTCATATGAATGTGATCAGGGAAGTTGTAACGGATTTAACGCCATGTTAGTTGCTTACGCTACCAGACGTGAAATTAATGTGTTACAAAGTGTGTTGTATGAATTGCAAAGTGCTAAAAAAACAATAAAAGTCCTAAAAGCAAAGCTTCATGAATGTGAATTGAATGGAGTATCATCACTTAACACAAACTCCGAAATCTACAGCACATCTATTCTTCCAAAAACGAGCGAAAATTTTAAAAAATACGAACTAAAAGCAACTAAAAAGATCGCTGTACAAAACAAATACAATGCTCGGGAAATATGTGACGAGATAAAATCTTGCGGAGAGAGAGTGGCAGCAGTAAGTGTTGTGAGAACTGAAAGTAAACAAGCCTCCAAAAAGTTCGTTACACCTAACATACAAGCAACTGTTAACAGAAACCTCGAGCGAAAACTTAACAACTCAGCCTATAATGTGCTCAAAACGTTAAAATCTGTTAATAATATAATACATAGAGACTGTGAAAAGAAAGAAGATCGTATAATAGACTGAAAAACTTCGGAAGACTTGAGCACAACAAATAATGCTGTTACTGTACATATACTTGCCGACAGTCTCGGAAAAAGACTGGCAGAAACCATATATAACTCAGGATGCACAGTGTTACTAGCGTAATAAAACCTGATGCTCCACTGAAAGAGATTGTCAACAACTGCAAAAATCTGAGTATCAAGATAAAGAAAAATGATTGTGTTCTAATCCTAGGGGGCGGAGTAGACGTCCGCTGCAATGATGTATTATCAGCAAGACGAGTGCTAAGAGAGACGCTCGAAAAGCTCAAAAATGTACATGTGATGGTAACCAGCATTCCATACGATTTTTTTAAGAAATCTCGTGTTAACGAAGAAATAAAAAAAACTAACAGACTGCTTCACAAAATAACAAAGTGCTACACAAATTCAACATTTGTCCAGCTAGATTTCATTAAACATCATTTCATAAACAGTGGAGATCTCCTAAATAGAGCAGGACAACTGTATGTCTGTGCTCAAATTATGAAAACAATAAATAATTTCAATGATCAACACAAACTGCCTGGTATCCTCACCATAGCAGTAACTGAGCAAATGGAAATTTGCAAGGAAACGTCTAAGATGAGAGAGATACCTAACATACTGGTACCAGTATCTGAAGGAGTGGTAGAATATGGGGTACCAGCAGAAATGTCAGGAACATCCAGCAGAGTTGAAGAGGAAACAATTTCTTCAGATGAGAAAGCCTACAAACCTAGTGTAAACTCATGTGCACCTGAAACCTCCAAGGATGAAGCTGTCAGCACATTCGACACACTCAATGCTTCATGCTCACTTGTAACTAGGACTGCAACCACACCAACAGCCAAGAACCATTCAATTAGATCCAGAAACTCATCAGCTGCTCTGCAGACATCTCAAAGGAAGAGCCTCAGGATAAGAAGAGCTGCTGTGCGTAGTGACTATTTTTTATGGGACCTTCGCAATTTGAAGAAGAAGAAAAGGCAGAATCTTTACAGTGTCAGCAACAAGAAAGTACAAAGGTAAATAGTGCAGCAAATCCACTACATGAAACTTTAACAGTTGTATACCAAAATGTGCAAGGACTAGAAAGTAAAATAGCTGAAATAGAAGTTCTATTAACTGACTATCTAAAAGACATTAACATACTATGCATAAGTGAGCACTGGGTAAAAGAAATGCAAGCGTCTAGCATAATTATTCCAAATTTTGAAATGATTAGCAAATTTTGTAGAATCAACCATAAAGGGGGCGGGACATGTATTTATGTTAGGACAGGGGTAGAATCAAAAGAAATTAAATGTAAACTAAAATGCATAGAAAAAGATTTTGAATACAGTATATGTGAGCTAACCAAATTAAAAATTACTATTGTGTGTTTGTACCGATCACCACTGGGCAACTTTGCCATTTTTATGGAAAACCTTGAGGGACTGCTGAATGAACTTAAACATAATGTAATTGTTCTTGGTGATTTTAATGTTAACTTTAAGAATGATTGTAGTAAACAACAGCAACTGTGCAATCTGTTTTTGTGTCATAATATGATGGCAACTGTAAATGAAGTTACCAGATGCGGAAATATGTCTGAAACTATAATAGATCAAGTATTTATAAACAAGGACAAGTGTGAATATAACACTGAAGTAATTGACACTGGTTTCTCGGATCACAAGGGTATCAAATTGAGTTTAAATGTCACATCTTACAAGGACCCTGTTATCAATAACAATTACAGAGAAAGGAGATTTATAAATGATGACAGCATAAGAATTTTTAATTACATTCTGGAAAATAACAACTGGGGTAGTGAATCAAGTGGTGACGTCAACAGGAAGTTTGACTCATTTCTTAAAAGCTACAAACACTGCTTCGATGTTGCCTTTCCTATAAAAAGAATCAAAACTAAACATAAAACCAAAACATGGGTTACACAGGGTATTAGAAAGTCATCAGACACTCTCAGAAAGTTAAATAAATCAGCCAGGAAGAATGTAGTACTGAAAGCACATGTGAAATGTTATAGAAGCCTGTACAAGAAAGTAATAATTGCAGCTAAGAAGCTTGATAATGATACCTATATTGAGAAAGGTAACAACAAAATGAAGTCAACTTGGGAGGTAATAAATAAAAATATAGGTAGACACAAAAGAAAAGATAACAGCTTTGTCATTAAAAGTGGGGGTAAAACTGTTAAGGACCCAACATATTTAATGAACATTTCACAAATATAGCCATAAATTTAATTAAAACTAAATGCAATTCCAATAGCAAGGTAAAAATCCCCATGAATGACATGACAATGTTCCTTTATCCAGTATCTGATTCAGAGGTACTAAATGCTATAAGTAAGTTAAAAAATGAAATGTCATGTGGGTGTGATGGGATTCCTGACAAAGTCATTAAGCAAAGTGCAAGAAACATAGCCTCGCATCTCACTGAAATTATAAATGAATCTTTTAAGACAGGGGTGTTCCCATCAAAACTTAAAATGTCTACTATAAAGCCACTTTACAAGAATGGTGATAAATATGATGTTAGTAACTTTAGGCCTTTATCAATGTTGTCAGGTTTCTCAAAAATAATAGAAAGGATAATGTATCAGAGACTATACAAATTTCTTATTAAGAATAGAATATTGGTTAACGCGCAAAATGGTTTCCGTAAAAATAAATCAACTGAAACAGCTATCTTCAATTTTTTGCAACTTGTTCTAAATTCCATAAACAGAAAGGAATTAAATTGTGGATTGTTTTTAGACTTATCAAAGGCCTTTGATGTCATCGACCATAAGTTACTGCTTAGGAAGTTATATGCCTATGGGATACGTGGAGTTGCCCACAAATGGTTTGAATCGTATCTGTCAGACAGGTATCAGAAGGTGGAGATAAGCCAGGCAGATAGGACATATTCATCAAGATTCGAGAGAGTTTTGTATGGAGTACCCCAGGGATCTGTATTAGGGCCATTACTGTTTTTAATATTTATCAATGACCTACCAAGTCATCTATCTGAAGCAGAGGCAGTACTGTTTGCTGATGATACAAGTTTGTTTGTTAAAGCAAATAGTGAAGCTGACTTACAGGAAAAAGTCACATTAGCAACAGACGAAGCAGACAGATGGTTTAATGAAAACAGACTCATTGTGAATGCCAAAAAAACAACGTGGATCAACTTCAGACATATTACAAATAAAATAAAAACTAACCTTACAGTAGAACTGGGTAAGTGTAAGATCGAACAAGCATCATACACTAAATTCTTGGGAGTATGGTTTGATGAACACTTAAGATGGGAAAAGCATGTAATATCATTGAACAAAAAATTAAGTCAAACATGTTATATACTTAGAATGCTTAAAAGCTCATGTAATATTAAAACAGTGTTATGTGTTTATTTCTCATTCATGCACAGTTTATTAAGATAGGGCGTACAGTTTTGGGGGAACAAAACACTCATTTAGACTACAAAAGAAGGCAGTCAGAATAATAAAAGGTATAGGATATAGAGACTCTTGTAGGCAAGCTTTCAAAGAATTAAAAATCATGACACTACCATCTTTATACATATATGAAAGCATATGTTTCTTAAAAGAACACGAGGAATTTTCTACATTAAACAGAGAATTTCACAACTATGAAACAAGGAATAGGAATGATTTCCACAGAGAAATTCATAAAACAGCTATGTATCACAAAAGTGTACTATACCAACCCAAAATCCTCTACAGTGCTCTCCTCAAAGAACTAAAAATAATACCAAAACTGTACATATTTAAAAGAGAATTAAAAAACATGTTATTAAGCAATAGTTTTTACAGTATTGAAGAGTTTGTGAATCATTGACAATAAAAGCGCAGTTAATATTTCCCTGACATACTAAATATGTGTAATTGCTCACATTTAAATACTTGCTGTTTCTATGAAAGTGTGAAACTGTTAATGTAAGAATGTAAATAATCTTTGATGTGAGAATCACTAACCTTTTTTTTTTTTTTTTTAACGTTGTTATCCTACTTGTGTATTTTTATGTTAATGTTCTAAAAGTTCTATTAAAATTGTAATGTCTAAGTGACATGTAAATTCAATTACAAATTTTCATGTATATGTATTTTAAATTGTAATGTTTATTGACAAGTCCTATATCATTTCGATGATGTACTACAAGGAAAATTGAATTGAATTGAATTGCTGTTACTTCTCTCTCTGGCTTGTCTTACATTCGCGAATGAATCTTTTGTAGTTCAGGAAACTTCATACACTAAATATTAAGAATATTAATGATCATTCCTTTTATTTTAAATTTGGTTGCATCTGAGCATCTGATTTTTACAGTGATAAAATTCTTAAAAAGGAACTCCTGCAAAGGAGTCACCTTCTTTCTGATCTCACAGCTATTGCCGATATTAGATGGCATCAGTGGAATACAGCATTGCTCCCATGATGAGGCAGTGGATGTTAGGCTGACTACTAGCCAAATTCTAGCAAGTCTAAATCACTTAAATGCCTAGCCATGTGACAAAGAAAATACTAAAGCAGTACTTAATTTTGAAGATTACCAGCAGAAACTGAGCCACAATCCTATGTGGCACATTGTAGGAAAGACTGTAAGAATCTTACAGGAGTCAGGTGTGCCAGATGAAATGATTAAAAGTTTTTGCAAGACTTTCCATGCTAAATGGATTGCTTAGTGTTCATAATGAGGGCCACATACAGACCAGCGAAACCTCTGACTCCACTACTACCAAGGCTGAACACTGGAAGTACCGCATTGTTACTTCATGTAAATTTGTAGAGAGGCTTAAGAAGCTGAAGATAGATGAACTCAGCATAACGGCTAGTCTTGATAAGTGTCACTTTTTACAAGGGTTCCTACATTCTACACATTGGATCTTTTGGCCAAGGTGTTTCCACCCGATATTGCCAACTTTTTTCATACACTCCAATGACAACATACTTACTGTTGTGTGATGAATATCAAGTAATGGCAGACAGTGCAGTAATGGCTTTTCATTGTAGTCAGGTGTGGTGAGCTTTTTCGTGAAACATTACAGGGCACAAACTTTCAGCTGTGCACCATTCTCTTTCTTTCAAGTATGTTAAGGACACTTTCTTAATATGATCTCACTATAAACTGGCACTGCAGCAGTTCATGTATCGTATGAATACTGTACATCGCAACATCAAGTTTACAGTCAAGGTGTAGAGGGAGGGCATGGCATTTTTCTCAGATGTTCTAGTTGATCAAAAGGCAGATGGTCAGCTCAGTCACTCGATGCAGCAGAAGATGCCAAGCCAACAGAATTTCTTCCTCACTGCAACACAGTGATCAGTGAGATAGGGCACATTATCTGGAGGTATCGGTTGAAACCAGTATTCAGCCAGTTGTGAAGATTTGGGAAAAGTTATGCCCTATTAAAGACTGCAAATATGGCAGTATCTCTGTAGGAAAAACCATTCATACAGTTGCTGAGCATTTTGCCAAACACAAGGACTACGCAAAACAAAGAACTGGGCTAGCTGGCCATGGCAGATCATTGCCTAGAGAATATGGTTTGAGGAAATGAGAATGTTGGCCCTGGTGACTACATATTGGGATTCCTCTGTAGAAGAAGCAGGAAGCAGTCAGCATTCGATTACAGTACAATAACTTCAACAGAGAACAGGGGTACACATTTAGTAGTGTAGTGGGATGGGCTTTGCGCAGCACACAGAAGCAGTTGGTGGGAGTGGTAGTTTCAAATATGATGCTGGTCCCTCATGCTTGCTGAAGTCATAGCACCTGTGGCAAGGCGGTGCTGTGACAGGTTGCTTAACTCACCTCCATAAGCATGCATTAATTCAGACCACCTCTGGAATGTTCAGCATGCTACTGTATAAGGCAGACACTTTTCCTACCCCAGCAATCATAATTTTCAGCTCCTATGGATAATGGTGATGAATGGCATTGAAAGCTCAAGAAGTTTATTCCAACTGATACTGCTTGAAAACTCAGAACATTTCATTCAGCATTCAGTTTGCTTTCACAGTTGTATGTATGATGACAGTAAATGGTACCAGCTGGTAATGATTGCAAATGATAATTGTGACTGTTTGAGATATGTAAATAAATGACTGAAGGTGATGGAGATAGAAAGGAATTTTCCAACAGGGGAAACTACAGTTTCTTAAAAACCAAAAAAAGGGAGATGGGTGATAGGGTGGTAGTAGGATTTGGTTTATAGTCAGGCAAATATAGTGCTGTGGTCTGAAGTGCATTTCTCAGCTAGTCATCTGGTATTAAGGAATTTTATTGGATGTTGCTCAAAATACAACAAATCATGTTACTGCTGTTGATTACACAGTCTAATGCAAAGGAATTTGACCAGAAGTTCCTCATTGAAAGATGTGTGGCACAGATGCCTTTTGGTGCTCGTGTGTGCTCTTTATGGACCACTCTGCAGTGGTACCTCTGTAGCGGTGGTGCGTGTATGGTGATAGCAAAGGGGGTGGGCTCAGTGCGGCTTGGTCTTGAACCAAAGGCTGCTGCTGGTCCTAACCATTCATCTCGCAGTCCAGCAGTGCTCTGGAGTTGTGATGCAGCAGCTCAGCGATGACCAAGTCCTCGAATTGAATGATGTCCTGTCTCCAAATTCAGCCTCACTCATACTCCATCACTGTCCATTTGTTTCTCTAAAACATGATCTTTAGACATGTCACCCATAACAAAGAGACTCATTTCAGTGTGATGGCAACAACCCAGTTACTAGTTACTACATCATTCTTTGCTGCGGGGGGCAGTTTACTGCTGCACTCAGTTATCCTCATTCCATAGTGCACTTGCGCATCTGTTATTGTGCCCTGTTTGTTGTCGTAATGTGGGTGACAGCCTACACTAAAGATTTTACCTAAAATTCTGGGTAGTGCCACTGCACTGCCGCCCTCCATGGAGAAGACCCTGCCCTCAGGGCTTACTCCGACTCATCACTCTACTTTGATTACAAGTATACTCTTTATCTGTACAGTTACTGTAACTTGTCTATTCCTGTTACATAGGTCTATATGAAATAAGTTGATCTATCATTCTGTTTGGATAAGATCTGTAGTAGTTTCCTTGGCCAAAACAGCTGTGGCTGCATCACCTTAAATAAACTCCTGTTGTAGTCACTGGTAAATGAAACGTAGGTTCTAATCTATCACACCTAGTCTCATTAATTAGTAGTCTGCTGCCTTGCGGCTTCAAACCTTTCACCCCCTTGAGTTTCCCTTGCTCATAACAACTAGCAACCACCACTGTGTCATTGTATACTGAATAAACCCAATGGAGCCCTGCTCTCCAAAAATAACATTTTGTTTCAGTCACCTTCTTCGGGCAAAGATGTTCTCCCATTTTTCTCTTAAACAGTTGCAGGATGCATGTGTCCCTATTCAATACAACCTCGCAAGTTGGGCATATGGTGACCACCTTGTTCTGACATTCCTGGAGCTCACCCACTCTCATCTCCATGTCTCGATCCCCATCTTCTGCATCTACATCTACATCTACATCTACATCTACATGGATACTCTGCAAATCACATTTAAGCGCCTGGCAGAGGGTTCATCGAACCACCTTCACAATTCTGTATTATTCCAACCTTGTATAGCATGCGGAAATATGGAATCGATCTGAAATCCCTTTTCAAAAGCACTCAACACTTCATGCAAATAAAGAGCTAGTTGTGTTTCACAAGAATGATGTTTTCAAAACCCATGTTGACTGTGTGTCAATAGACCATTTTCTTTGAGGTAATTCATAATGTTCGAACACAATATAAGTTCCAAAATCCTGCTGCATATCAATGCTAACGAAATGGGCCTGTAATTTAGTGGATCACTCCTACTACTTTTCTTGAATATTGGTGTGACCCGTGCAACTTTCCAGTCTTTGGGTACGGATCTTTCGTCAAGCAAACGGTTGTGTATGATTGTTAAGTAAGGAACTATTGCATCAGCATACTCTGAAAGAAAACTAATTGGTATACAGTCTGGATCGAAAGACTTGTTTTTATTAAGTGATTTAAGTTGCTTCACTACTTTGAGGATATCTGCTTCTACATTACTCATGTTGGCAGTTGTGCTTGATTCGAATTCTGGAATATTTACTTTGTATAAGGAGGTTGTTTGTGTTGTTGCCCCCGGATGATAGTTACACAAAATATTTGTCAGGATTTGTAAGCAGTGGGTCCTTGAGGTACAGAATACGTGAACACCAAGAAGTAAGTTTAAACAGTTTATTTACAAAAGGCTGATTATAAAACACTCTCACTAAACGCACCCATCATCACTGTGTCTGACATCCTAACACGGCCAATATGGTCGTATTGAAAGGCTCCACGGTGAGCTAAGAAGAGAGACATATTCGCGCCCGAGGCCATGCTAGTTATATGGTGCACTGCGGCTGGATGCGCGTCTACTGAAACCAAGCAAATTGTCAGCATTTCAAGATAGGTCGGCTGGTGAGCACGTGTTACATACTGTACAGCTACGTGCAAACCCTAGACCCTTATACATCACTCTCCTCAGGAAGAGCAACCATAGGTCGCTTGAAACAACCTCCGGGGAATTATGAATCTATTTTGCCATTTGTGGTATCAGAAGGCATTGCAACATGTATTTCATTTGCAGATACAGTAACGTTCAGTACAGAGAAGCGAGCTTTCAGGATGATATTTTCCTACATGACAAATGCTGTTGACAAAAGACAAATTAATAAAAGCAATAAAAACACAATACTGTCAATCAAGTATCCATTAACATTACTGGATGAATCGAAGGACTTAATTCAATTTGCTGCTTCAAAAAAAGTTTAACTCACGACTGGAAGAAATTACATTTTCATGGATATCCTTAATTAAATCATTGTCTTCAGAAAAACTTGATAAGGAATGCTTCCCATATGTTAATATGTATGAATCATTGTAATAAACAGGTAACACTCTCGTTAATGGCAAATTTCCAGTCGCATGAAATGTAGTTGGCAATACACTAGGCCTATCAAATAGTTCACAAGATAAATCAAAATGTGTGGCATTAAAGATTAATCCACTATTATTCAATTTGATTGTAAAGGGTAGCTCAGGTGTATCATAATTTTTACAGGTAAATGTGACATCAAGGGTGGAGTTAAATGAGAAAATAATACCTTTAGAACATTGTTTCAGAAATGGATGATAAAGATGCATGAAAATTCTAGGGCAATCATCTCTTGGGGGATGATTCATAAACAAGTCTTTCTCACAGCTGTACACTCTACAATCTAGGAATACTGCCGATTCAGGGAAAATTAACTTATGAATAAGTTTGCACATATGCAAATCATTTTTATTCAGGGATGCAAAATATCTTCGATCCTTGCTAATCAGTAAATAATCATTCAGTACACACTTTACATGAATACCTACCTGTCTCCATTTCACGAGGTTAGTATAAATCTTACACATTTCAAAATTATGCTTTGACCTAGCAATGGGTATAGAAACAATAACAGTTAAATCATCTTCAATCTTAAGAGTGTGTGGTGGTTAACTGGTAGTAAGCATATAAATTGTAAGAGTTAACAGGGTAAATCATAATATATGTTGCATCTAGCTTTCGTTCAATTGATAGTAAGATCTGTAAAAACTGTTCTCGGTGTAGTAGTACACTACTCAATCATTTTAACTACTTTCTAAGGCTGTTCTTACGTTAAGGGCATCAATTCTAGCATTTGAAAAACAATCAGTAATCCTTAACAAAAGAGTGTTGAAATCTAAGTGTGCACTCACAGCATTTAATCCTTGGAATAGTTCTTTGATATTTGTGTTCCTTTCATTACGTATTACGTGGAAATGTGAGATAAACTGCTGCACAATCTGTTCATGGTTAGTAATGGTTCTTTGCATATTCTTTAATACAATAATTTCATTAGGGAGGTTAGTTGAATTTGTACTGGACTGTTGTTGAAGAGCTAATATTTTGCCTTTAACTTCCAGTAGATCTCAACTAGTTAAAGAGCCAAATACAATACAAAGGATACTCCCTCCAAAATCAAAGCAGGCATGTTTACGCCTAATCAAAGTTTTATGTGGCAAAAGCTTTAAAAAGCAGTTAATCTCTTGTTCATAATTAGCAAATGTAGACTCTACCTGCATTTTGGCTGTAATCCAGTTATTATACCAAGATGTACCCATTTCCAAAATTGTATCGTTACCCTAAACACAAAGAATTAGATCAATTTGCTTTTTTACAGAATTAAACTGTTGCTGGATTTCACTCAGATTGTACTTGAGTAAAAGTTCTGCATTACTTATTGAAACTATCATGTCTGATCATGTTTCAAACAAAACACCTGTACTCTGTGGTACTGTTACTACAGCATTGGTAGAATATGCTATTATGGCAAACATTAGAATAAAAATGAACATGGTTAATTAGTTCTGAATACTAGAGTTAACAATAAACATAAAAGAAATGAGTTTCTTGTGGTAACCAGTGGAATAAAAGATTTAGCTTCACTTGTGCACTCGTATAATAGCTTCAATACTAAATTTTCACAACACATTCACATAAGCACATGGCTGAAATAAACACACGCATTGCACTCTCTCACACTACACATGTTTACGTAGATTGTAGGGATGTTTGAAACAGGATTGCTCAGAATGTGGTGATGCCTCGGTTTTGAAGTCTGGACTGCAACCTTGCGATTCTTGCTTCCTGGGTTTGAGAACAGCAGGTCTGTCTCTCGGTCGGTCCTCGTCGTCTTGCGATGATACAGGAAATCTACCCATAAATGGCTTTACACAATTGACGTGAATGACAATTGAATGAAAGGGCAGTTGGAGCTTAAGAGTGACTGGCGACAATACCTCCAAGATTGGATATGGTCTCTTCAAAAACTTCTTAACCTTTTTGACTTGACTCTTGTTTAACGCCACGTTGCTCAGATACACAAGATTTCCAACTCGATACTGGGGCACTGCTGCTTGACAGTTGTGTTGTCTTGCTTGCTGAAGAAAGGATTGATGATTTCGCTGTTTCACTCCCCTCCATGCTTCCTTTAGTTGGCATGCTAGATCCCTTACGTGTTCATTGCTGATTCCAGCAGTCAGTCCAAGGGTGAATGCATGCTTCTTCTGTAGACGATCTCATATGGACAATGCCAGTTGAGCTGTGCATTTTGGCATTGTAACAACTTACCAAGTATGGTAAACAGACATCCCAACTGTCGTGCTTGCTGCCCACATAATGGCTAACCATTTTAATAATGGTTCTGTGGACTCGCTTGACTCTTCCATTTCCTTCAGGATGTGCTGGTGTGGTCCTTAACAGAGTTATTTGGATGAGCTTACAAGTCTGTTTAAGTAATTCACTCATATAATTTGTTCCTTGATCACTATTTATACTTAATGATGATCCAAACTTAAGAATCCATTCTTTTACAAAAACTTTAGCTATACTCTCAGCACTCTGATCAGTTATGGGCATAATTAGAAGTTATCTAGAGAAATGATTTAACGTTATCAATATGTATTTCTTTCCATCTTTAGTCTTAGGCAATGGCCCTACAACATCTAGTCCTACTCTTTCAAATGGTTCACTTGTCTCTGGCAGTTCTTGCAATGGTGCTCTACTTTTTCCTACATTATTCCATTTGTTACAGGAATCAGATTGTGTAACAAACTCGAAAATGACAGCTTTGCAGCTCTGCCACCAAAACATTTGAGCTATTTTAATGTTTGTTGCTTTTATACGCAATGTTCTGATAATAAAGAATTGTGTTGTTCTCTCATGGTTTGCTCTTTTATGATTTCTGGAATAACTAGGCAGTTTCCTTTACTACTGCTTTTGTACAATAATCCATCTATATCGACAAAACACTGTTCATTTGTCCATAATTTGCATTGTGGATCTTCTTCTTGAGTTGCCCTTAACTCTTCTTCTCAACTTATGGTAACACAAACATTGACTTTACGACTCATTGCATCAGCATTCACGTGTAGTTCACATTTAATTGGTACTCACTCAGTCTTAATGCCCATCTTGTTAACCTCCCTATGGCGCAAGTCGAGGAATCTGCATCTCTTAGGAATCTCTTCCTAAGAGAGAATCTCCTTTCCTTCCAAGCTAATTATGCAAGTGTAGACCAGATAAGGATCAAATTCAAAGATACAGTATAGACAGCAATAGATGGATTCATACCGCATAAGTTAATAAGAGACAGGACTGATCCACCATGGTACACAAAACACGTCAGAACACTGTTGCAGAAGCAACGAAGAAACATGCCAAATTCAGAAGACCGCAAAATCCTCAAGACTGGCTAAGTTTCACCAAAGCTCGAAATTTAATGCGGATGTCAATGCGAGATGCTTTCAATAGTTTCCACAATGAAATATTGTCTCAAAATATGGTAGAAAACCCAGAGATTCTGGTCGTACGTAAAGTACACCAGTGGCAAAAAACAGTCAATACCGTCACTGCACGATAGCGATGGAAATGTTACCGATGATGGTGCCAATAAAGCGGAGTTACTAAATACAGTTTTCCGTAATTCCTTCACGAAAGAAGACGAAATAAAGATTCCATAATTCGAAACCAGAACAGCTGTTAGCATTAGTGCCATAAAAGTAGATATCTTCGGTGTTGTGAAACAACTCAAATCATTTAAGAAAGGCAAGTCTTCCGGTCCAGATGGTATACCAATCAGGTTCCTCTCAGAGTCTGCAGACACAACTGCGCCTTTCTTAGCAATCATATACAACCACTCACTTGATGAAAGGTCTGTTCCTAAAGACTGGAAAGTAGCACACCAATGTCCAAGAAAGGAAATAGCAGTAACCCATTTAATTACAGACCCATATCACTGACCCCAATTTGCAGTAGGATTTTGGAGCATGTACTGTACTCGAACATTATGAATCACCTTGAAGAAAATGACTTATTGATACATAACCAATACGGATTCAGAAAATACCGGTCTTGTGCAACAGCTAGCTCGTTATTCCCATGAAGTAATGAGTGCTGCCGACAAATGATCTCAGATCGATTCCATGTTCCTAGATTTATGGAAGGCTTTTGATATCATTCCTCACATGCGACTATTAATCAAATTGCGTGCATATGGAGTATCGTCTCAGTTGTGTGACTGGATTCGTGATTTCCTCTCAGAGAGGTCACAGTTCATAGTGATAGACGGTAAATCATCGAGTAGAACACAAGTGATATCTGGCTTTCCGCAAGGTAGTGTCATAGACCCTCCGCTGTTCCTGATTTACATAAATGATTTAGGTGATAAAATGAGCAGCCCCCTTAGATTGTTTGCAGATGACGCTATAATTTACCGGCTAGTAAAATCATCAGACGATCTATTCCAATTACAAAATGATCTACAGAGAATTTCTGTATGGTGCGAAAAGTGGCAATTAGCACTAAACAAAGAAAAGTGCGAAGTCATCCAAGTGTGAATTGCAGAGTAAACATGTAGATGTAGAGTGACAGGTAAATTTGCACGTTCTCGGAATAAATCTGCATACTCCAACACAAGCGCTAAAATCTTCTGTTCATGAGCTGTCCAATTTTCTATCTTCTTCCAAATCTTGCGCTTCTTCAGTTCATTATTAACTTCGTCTCCTCGTTGCAATTTTGCCGTACTGTTACAAAAATCTGTGTTTATACTGCAGCGTTTGTTACCTCATCTGGAATCTGTATTACGTCACTTTTACTTACGCTCGACACTTTAGCAACTTTCGTTCCTCGTGGCAAAACATCATCCTCATTGCTCATATTCATTATTGTAACCGGGACTTCTGCGACATTCTGTCTCACCATTGTAGCGACACCTACACATCTAGCAACATAACAATGCATTGTATCCAGTAACTCACTTTTCTCGGATCGCTCAATTAATAACAAAGTTACGTCCTTGCTTTGGGGTGACTTAAATGCAACGTAGATTGTGTTACCTGCTCCCTTGGGAATTTGCTGAGGCTGATCAATTTGAACAAAGACTCGGACGGTTTGAACTGATGCATCATTTGCGCGGTCAATTCCTGCGACGTAAGTATTGCTGCTCCTTTGAGTACGATATGAAGAACGATTTCCTAGGTTGTGGTTGGTATGGCCTAGTCTGATCTTTCTTTATGCAACAAATATATCTGTCTCGTTAGCGGACAAGAAATCAAATCCAAGTACAACGTTGTAACGCGTTTCATTATTTGAAACTACTTGCACCCTTACTGTGTATTTACCTTTATTTCCATCTTCATCTTGGCCTTGGCCAAGAATTAATTCTATGTCAATTTCTCCATAGTTATGTAGTTTTCCTCCATTTAACCCTCACAGTTTTAATAGCGGCGGTTTCAATTTATCCCATTTATCTATGCAACACCACATTAATGAGGTCTGTGCTCATGTGTCAGTAAGTAGTTCGATGTTTCTCCCACGATATACAGCACCTATCACGAAGTCATTTTCGGTCTGATTTTCGCTGGAACTAACAGGAATCACTGTCTCCAGCAGTGGCCCGTACGCCCCTGTACTCGCTTAAATATCTGACAGGTTGTCTGTTGTTCGCATTAGCTTTCTTCTTGTTGCGACGATCTCTCGAAAAATGACCCTGCATCCCTCAATGATAGCAGATTCAATCCTCTTTACTATCCGTACGCTTGTGACCCAGCTTATTGCATCTTTAGCATTGTACTGTTGTGTTGAAAATTCTGCGTTCTTGTTTCTGCATCTCATTCGGTCGTTCTAGTGCTTCAACGAAACAAACAGCTGATTCTACTGCTTCCCAAAACGTTTTACATTGTGCCAATCTAACAGCTTTACTTACTTCCTTTCCGTAAAACCCATGAATAAATGTGTCGAAGACTCTCTGGTTGGCTTCGAACAACTGAATGCGATTCTCATTTTCATCTTCTACTAATTCGTACGTTTGAGTGTTGATGTTCCGAATTCTGTCGGCAAACTGCTTGATAGATTCGTCTCGTCACATTCGCAAACTGTAAAGCTGCTCTGTGTAAAATCTGATCACGTTTTTACGTTTAAATATCTGAACAACAGCCGTCCTAAACTCATTGTAATCTTCTATTTTCACACAAGTAGGCTCCGAGCTAATGAAATCTTGTGCTGCTCCCTGAATTCTTAATTTGGCAACCACTAGCTTATCGGAACCTGTCCATGATACTAACAGGGCGGCACCTTCAAGTTTACGAAAAACCACTTTCACATCACATTTTCCACTAAACACTGGTACTGATGGCAATAATGAAAAAGTTTTTATTGTAGTTGCACTTGTATTGCATGAACTATCATTTGACAAGTCTTTTGGAATGTTACACTCGCTTCTTTCTGCCTTGAACTGCCGAATCTCTTCTTGCAATTCATTAATAACAGTCTGTAGATTGAGAACTTTACTCTGTCTGGATTGAAGCATTTCGTCTAATTTAACGCCAATGAGTCACTCCAGTGTAAAATAAAAATTCATCACTGCCTTTCGTATTCCAGCCAAACTAGAGTAGACCAACCTGAATTCCAGCGCTGGATGTCGCCGCGCCGGCCGTGGTGGCCGAGCCGTTCTAGGCGCTTCAGTCCGGAACAGCACGATTGCTACGGTCGCAGGTTCGAATCCTGCTTCGGGCATGGATGTGTGTGATGCCCTTAGGTTAGTTAGGTTCTAGGGGACTGATGACCTCAGATGTTAAGTCCCATAGTGCTCAGAGCCATTTGAACCATTTTGATGTCCCCCGCGTAGTGGGAAGATGTTCATGCTGCTGCTGCTCGATGTTCACTTTGTGCAGCACCTCTTCAGGGCTGTAGATTTTCCATAACTATCCCCATACTCACACCACTTCTGTAAGGAAGTTGTTTGTGTTGTTTCCCCCTGGACGATAATTACACAAAATTCTTGTCGGGATTTGTAAGCAGTGGGTCCTTGAGGTACAGAATACGCGAACACCGAAAAGTAAGTTTAAACAGTTTATTAACAAAAGGCTGATTGTAAAACACGCACCCATCATCACCGTGTCTGACATTCCTACATCGGCTAATTACAGTCGTATCAAAAGGCTCCATGGTGAGCTAAGAAGAGAGACATATTTGCGCCCAAGGCCATGCTGGTTACATGGTGCGCTGCGAACGGCGGCCAGTGGCTTACTCGCCTGTGGCGCGCTGCAGACGGCACACTGCGGCCAAGGTGTCCGGACATTTGCCACAATTTTACCGGTCCTGAAGGGTTGGATCCCTTGCCTCCCCCTTCTCCTCCTCACCCGCCGCCCGACCCCTGGAACTGCATTTAGTAACTCCACTTTAGTGTCACTGTCATCAGTAACATTACCGTCACTGTCGCGCAGTAAAGGTACTTATGAGCCTTTCCGCTTGTTTACTTAACATAGGACCAGAATTTCTTTGGATTTTCCGCCACTTTTCTATAGAGAGTTTCGTTGTGGAAACTATTAAATGCATCTCGCATTGAAATCCGCACCGAATTTCGAGCCTCAGTAAAACTTCGCCAATCTTGGAGATTTGGCGTTCGTCTAAATTATACGTGCCTTTTTCGGTGCTCCTGTAGCAGCTTTCTGTCGTGTTTTGTGTACCATGGGGCATCAGTTCCGTATTTTATTAATTTATTTAGTATGAATCTCTCGAGTGCTGTTTATACTATTTCTTTGAACTTAAGCCACATATGGTCTTCACTTACATAGTTTGGAAGGATTGGAGACTGTCCCTTAGAAAGATGTCAACCGAATTTTTAGCTGCTTTTATGAATAGATATATTTCTTGTTTAGTTTGGGTGAATTTCTTTGTTACGGAATTGAGCCTCGTTACGACTGTGTGTTCACTAATCACTGTATCCGTCGTGATGCTCAGGATTATTTGTGGCTAAGAGGTCATGGACCATGGACCTTGCCGTTGCTGGGGAGGCATGCGTGCCTCAACATTATAGATAGCCGTACCGTAGGTGCAACCACAGCGGAGGTGTATCTGTTGAGAGGCCAGACAAACGTGTGGTTCCTGAAGAGGGGCAGCAGCCTTTTCAGTAGTTGCAGGGGCAGCAGTCTGGATGATTGACTGATCTGGCATTGTAACACTAACCAAAATGACCTTGATGTTCTGGTACTGCGAACTGCTGAAAGCAAGGGGAAACTACAGCCATAATTTTTCAATGATGATGGCGTCCTCTTGGGTAAAATATTCCGGAGGTAAAATAGTGCCCCATTCGGATCTCTGGGCGGGGACTACTCAAGAGGACGTCGTTATCAGGAGAAAGAAAACTGGTGTTCTACGGATCGAAGCGTGGAATGTCAGATCCCTTAATCGGGCAGGTAGGCTAGAAAATTTGAAAAGGGAAATGGATAGGTTAAAGTTAGATATAGTGGGAATTAGTGAAGTTTGGTGGCAGGAGGAACAATACTTTTGGACAGGTGAATACAGGGTTATAAATACAAAATCAAATAGGGGTAATGCAGGAGTAGCTTTAATAAGGAGTAAAAACATAGGAGTGCGGGTAAGCTACTACAAACAGCATAGTAAACGCATTATTGTGGCCAAGATAGACACGAAGCCCATGCCTACTACAGTAGTACAAGTTTATATGCCAACTAGCTCTGCAGATGATGAAAAAATTGATGAAATATATGATGAGATAAAGGAAATTATTCAGGTAGTGAAGGGAGACGAAAATTTAATAGTCATGGGTGACTGGAATTCGAGAGTAGGAAAAGGGAGAGAAGGAAACATAGTAGGTGAATATGTATTGGGGGTGAGAAATGAAAGAGGAAGCCGCCTGGTAGAATTTCGTGCAGAGCGTAACTTAATCATAGCTAACACTTGGTTCAAGAATCATGAAAGAAGGTTGTATACATGGAAGAACCCTGGAGATATTAAAAGGTATCAGATAGATTATATAATGGTAAGACAGAGATTTAGGAACCAGGTTTTAAATTGTAAGACATTTCCAGGGGCAGATGTGGACTCTGACCACAATGTATTGGTTATGAACTGTAGATTAAAGCTGAAGAAACTACAAAAAGGTGGGAATTTAAGGAGATGGGACGTGGATAAACTGAAAGAACCAGAGGTTGTAGAGAGTTTCAGGGAGAGCATAAGGGAACAATTGACAGGACTGGGGGAAAGAAATACAGTAGAAGAGGAATGGGTAGCTTTGAGGGATGAAATAGTGAAGGCAGCGGAGGATCAAATAGGTAAAAAGATGAGGGCTAGTAGAAACCCTTGGGTAACAGAAGATATATTGAATTTAATTGATGAAAGTAGAAAATATAAAAATGCAGTAAATGAAGCAGGCAAAAAGGAATACAAACGTCTCAAAAATGATATCGACAGGAAGTGCAAAATGGCTAAGCAGGGATGGCTAGAGGACAAATGTAAGGATGTAGAGGCTTATCTCACTAGGGGTAAGATAGATAGAGCCTACAGGAAAATTAAAGAGACCTTTGGAGAAAGGAGAACCACTTGCATGAATATCAAGAGCTCTGATGGAAACCCAGTTCTAAGCAAAGAAGGGAAAGCAGAAAGGTGGAAGGAGTATATAGAGGGTCTATACATGGGCGATGTACTTGAGGATAATATTAAGGAAATGGAAGAGGATGTAGGTGAAGATGAAATGGGAGATATGATACTGCGTGAAGAGTTTGACAGAGCACTGAAAGACCTGAGTCGAAACAAGGCCCCCGGAGTAAACAACATTCCGTTAGAACTACTGACAGCCTTGGGAGAGCCAGTCCTGACAAAACTCTACCATCTGGTGAGCAAGATGCATGAGACAGGCGAAATACCCTCAGACTTCAAGAAGAATATAATATTTCCAATCCCAAAGAAAGCAGGTGTTGACAGATGTGAAAATTACCGAACTATCAGTTTAATAAGTCACAGCTGCAAAATACTAACGCGAATTCTTTACAGACGAATGGGAAAACTGATAGAAGCCAACCTCGGGGAAGATCAATTTGTATTCCGTAGAAATGTTGGAACACGTGAGGGAATACTGACCTTACGACTTATCTTAGAATAAAGATTAAGGAAAGACAAACCTATGTTTCTAGCATTTGTAGACTTAGAGAAAGCTTTTGACAATGTTGATTGGAATACTCTCTTTCAAATTCTGAAGGTTGCAGGGGTAAAATACAGGGAGCGAAAGGCTATTTACAGTTTGCACAGAAAGCAGATGGCAGTTATAAGAGTCGAGGGGTATGAAAGGGAAGCAGTCGTTGGGAAGGGAGTGAGACAGGGTTGTAGCCTATCCCCGATGTTATTCAATCTGTATATTGAGCAAGCAATAAAGGAAACAAAAGAAAAGTTCGGAGTAGGTATTAAAATCCATGGAGAAGAAATAAAAACTTTGAGGTTCGCCGATGACATTGTAATTCTGTCAGAGACAGCAAAGGACATGGAAGAGCAGTTGAACGGAATGGACAGTGTCTTGAAAAGAGGATATAAGATGAACATCAACAAAAGCAAAACGAGTATAATGGAATGTAGTTGAATTAAATCGGGTGATGCTGAGCGAATTATATTAGGAAATGAGACACTTAAAGTAGTAAAGGAGTTTTGCTATTTGGGGAGCAAAATAACTGATGATGGTCGAAGTAGAGAGGATATAAAATGTAGACTGGCAATGGCAAGGAAAGCGTTTCTGAAGAAGAAAAATTTGTTAACATCGAGTATAGATTTAAATGTCAGGAAGTCATTTCTGAAATGTATGGAGTGCAGCCATGTATGGAAGTGAAACGTGGACGATAAGTACTTTAGACAAGAAGAGAATAGAAGCTTTCGAAATGTGTTGCTACAAAAGAATGCTGAAGATTAGATGGGTAGATCACATAACTAATGAGGAGGTATTGAACACAATTGGGGAGAAGAGGAGCTTGTGGCACAACTTGACTAGAAGAAGGGATCGGTTGGTAGGACATGTTCTGAGACATCGAGGGATCACCAATTTAGTACTGGAGGGCAGCGTGGAGGGTAAAAATCGTAGAGGGAGACCAAGAGATAAATACACTAAGCAGATTCAGAAGGATGTAGGCTGCAGTAGGTACTGGGAGATGATGAAGCTTGCACAGGATAGAGTAGCATGGAGAGCTGCATCAAACCAGTCTGAGGACTGAAGACCACAACAACAACAACAAGAGGTCAAGGTGTTTTCATAACCATTTACAATTTGTATGGACTCGTGAACTAATTGTTCAAAGTAATTTAAAAAATGCTTTTAGAACAATTACGGAAGTTGTTTTCTATCTACATTAGGGCCTAAGAATGTATTTTTGTCAATGTACGAAAGGGAGATTGAAGTCTCTGCCAACTATAGTTGTATGAGTAAGGTACCTATTTGTGATGAGACTCAAGTTTTCTTTGAACTGTTCAGCAACTGTTTCATCTGAGACCGGGGATCGATAAAAGGAGCCAGTTATTAAATTATCCCGGT
This sequence comes from Schistocerca serialis cubense, assembly GCF_023864345.2. Classification (NCBI taxonomy): domain Eukaryota; kingdom Metazoa; phylum Arthropoda; class Insecta; order Orthoptera; family Acrididae; genus Schistocerca; species Schistocerca serialis. The sequence goes on along the minus strand of NC_064638.1, from coordinate 1,023,928,843 downwards.
TGTCGAATGTAACCTCTGCACAGGAACTACTGCTTCAGTGTCGCTTGTGAGCTGGAACACAAATTACATTATTTTTCCTTAAGTTTTGCTTCTTTTTTGTGTTGTAGAGCAGATCATTACAATTACGGTTTTCCCCTCCAAAACTTAGGATGCTTTCTCTGTGACCCTACAAATACCACAGCTAAACAATGTACGTTACAAGCATAGCATTCTGTATTACTTCATTTTCTCATTTCTAACATGTTAAAATTTAGGTGACATGTCAATCATAGATGTTCTTATCTCTATTTAGTGAACGTATTTTCAGTCATGTTTTGAACATTGTCCCGCTACACTTTATTAACTAATGTTTCGCTGCAAGCGATGTTGGATTTTAGAGAGTAAATTAATACGGAGTATGTCGTTCTTCTTTTCAAACATTCACATACCCATTTCTTCTTTCCTTATTGTCTTTTGGGCATGCAGTTGCAGTAATTAAAGTAGGCACAAATGCAGTGATCAAAAAGAAATGATTAGCGTACATTCGCATTCTCTTTACATCGCTCCTCTCTTGTTGCTTCCATGGCGATGGACTGTTTCTATCGCAATCAGTAAGCGTGAAAGGAAGCTACTGTACAGACAGAGGGATCTATATTTGTACTTGGCAGAACTAATTACATACTGACATAATCGTCGGTATTGCTTTCGTTTGCCCAAAGTTATAAATATTTCGATTTCGGAAAAGAAGCTCTGTATTTCGCCAAGATGTCGGAAGAAGAAGGTCCCTTACGTACTGGTTGTATCGAGTAAGATGTGGAGACGGCGGTTTGAAAGCGGACAGAAGTAGTACGAGGAAGGGCGTCCCCTACCTGAGGGATCGCTGCTCAAGCTACCTGGCGAAGGGCAAGTGTGGCTAATGTCCGGCGCGGCAATTGTCTGGTATTCGCGGCCAGACGTACGTCTACTGACCAAGCAAATTGTCAGCATTCCAAGATAGGTCAGTGCGTGTTACATACTGTACGGTTACGTGCAAATCCGTAGACTCCTACATTTGTCTTCTTTTGTGAAGACATTTTGGAAAGCTGTGTTTAGTAACTCTACCTTGATAGCACTGTGTTCGATAATATCTTCATTGATATCGTGCAGAGAAGGCATTGATTGTGTCTTGCCGCTAGCATATCTCGCATACAACCAGAACCTCTTCGGATTTTCTGCGGGTTTCGAGACAAAGTTTCGTTGCGGAAACTATTATAAGTATCTAGCATTGAAGTCCGCGCTAAATCGAGCTTCTGAAAAGATCGCCAATCTCGGAGAATATCCATCTGTTTAAATTTGGTATTTTTTTTGTTTATGTTTTTTTTTGTTTTTTTGTTGTTTCTGCAACAGTGCTCTGACCCATTTCGTGTACCAAGAAGGATTAGCTCCGTCGTTTGTTAATTTATTTGGTATAAATCTCTCAATTGATGCCGATACTATTTCTTTGAATTCAAGCCATATCTGGTCTACACTTACAGGGTGTTTCAAATATGACCGGTATATTTGAAACGGCAATAAAAACTAAACGAGCAGCGATAGAAATACACCATTTGTTGCAATATGCTTGGGACAACAGTACATTTTCAGGCGGACAAACTTTCGAAATTACAGTAGTTACAATTTTCAACAACAGATGGCGCTGCAAGTGATGTGAAAGATATAGAAGACAATGCAGTCTGTGGGTGCGCCATTCTGTACGTCGTCTTTCTGCTGTAAGCGTGTGCTGTTCACAACGTGCAAGTGTGCTGTAGACAACATGGTTTATTCCTTAGAACAGAGGATTTTTCTGGTGTTGGAATTCCACCGCCTAGAACACAGTGTTGTTGCAACAAGACGAAGTTTTCAACGGAGGTTTAATGTAACCAAAGGACCGAAAAGCGATACAATAAAGGATCTGTTTGAAAAATTTCAACGGACTGGGAACGTGATGGATGAACGTGCTGGAAAGGTAGGGCGACCGTGTACGGCAACCACAGAGGGCAACGCGCAGCTAGTGCAGCAGGTGATCCAACAGCGGCCTCGGGTTTTCGTTCGCCGTGTTGCAGCTGCGGTCCAAATGACGCCAACGTCCACGTATCGTCTCATGCGCCAGAGTTTACACCTCTATCCATACAAAATTCAAACACGGCAACCCCTCAGCGCCACTACCATTGCTGCATGAGAGACATTCGCTAACGATATAGTGCACAGGATTGATGACGGCGATATGCATGTGGGCAGCATTTGGTTTACTGACGAAGCTTATTTTTACCTGAACGGCTTCGTCAATAAACAGAACTGGCGCATATGGGGAACTGAAAAGCCCCATGTTGCAGTCCCATCGTCCCTGCATCCTCAAAAAGTACTGGTCTGGGCCGCCATTTCTTCCAAAGGAATCATTGGCCCATTTTTCAGATCTGAAACAATTACTGCATCACGCTATCTGGACATTCTTCGTGAATTTGTGGCAGTACAAACTGCCTTAGACGACACTGCGAACACCTCGTGGTTTATGCAAGATGGTGCCCGGCCACATCGCACGGCCGACGTCTTTAATTTTCTGAATGAATATTTCGATGATCGTGTGATTGCTTTGGGCTATCCGAAACATACAGGAGGCGGCGTGGATTGGCCTCCCTATTCGCCAGACATGAACCCCTGTGACTTCTTTCTGTGGGGACACTTGAAAGACCAGGTGTACCGCCAGAATCCAGAAACAATTGAACAGCTGAAGCAGTACATCTCATCTGCATGTGAAGCCATTCCGCCAGACACGTTGTCAAAGGTTTCGGGTAATTTCATTCAGAGACTACGCCATATTATTGCTACGCATGGTGGATATGTGGAAAATATCGTACTATAGAGTTTCCCAGACCACAGCGCCATCTGTTGTTGAAAATTGTAACTACTGTAATTTCGAAAGTTTGTCTGCCTGAAAATGTACTGTTGTCCCAAGCACATTGCAACAAACGGTGTATTTCCATCGCTGCTCGTTTAGTTTTTATTGCCGTTTCAAATATACCGGTCATTTTTGAAACACCCTGTATATTGGAACCTTGTGGTGTTATGTTTTTGCTCGGGTTTCCGTTCGCCGTGTTGCAGCTGCGGTCCAAATGACGCCAACGTCCACGTATCTTCTCATGCGCCAGAGTTTACACCTCTATCCATACAAAATTCAAACGCGGCAACCCTTCAGCGCCGCTACCATTGCTGCACGAGAGACATTCGCTAACGATATAATGCACAGGATTGATGACGGCGATATGCATGTGGGCAGCATTTGGTTTACTGACGAAGCTTATTTTTACCTGAACGGCTTCGTCAATAAACAGAACTGTCGCATACGGGGAACCCAAAAGCCCCACGTTGCAGTCCCATCGTCCCTGCATCCTCAAAAAGTACTGGTCTGGGCCGCCATTTCTTCCAAAAGAATCATTGGCCCATTTTTCAGATCCGGTCATTTTTGAAACACCCTGTATACTGGAACCTTGTGGTGTTATGTTTTTGATTATAAAAACCTGGATTTCAGAACAGTAAGGGAGGTCATTCGCATATATCAGGAACAGGAGGGGACCCATGATCGAACCTCGTGGAACACCTAATGTAATTTCACCCCAGTTAGATGAAGTGGCAAACTCCTTTGAATCACTTGAAGCATATAAATAGACTTTTTGCTTCCTGTTCTGTAGATATGACTTAAACCACTCATATGCTGTTCCATTTATACCATAGAATTGTAATTTCTCTAACATAATGTCATGGTTCACTCAATCAAATGCTTTGGATAAGTCACAGAATATTCCTACTGGTGACATTTTACTATTTAAAGACTCTATTATGTGGACAGTGAAATTTTATATTGCTATCTCAGTGGAACAGCATTTCTGAAATTCGAACTGTGATTTTACTAAGTATCCCATTACTGCTGAGATAGCTAACCACTCTTTAGTACCTTACTTTCTCAAAGATTTTTGAAAATGCTGTAAGCAAGGATACTGGCCAGTAATTGACATCTGTGGTTTCCCCCTTTTTGTAGAGAGGCCTGACAATGGCATATTTTAACCTGTCTGGAAAAATACCCTGAGTCACTGATGCATTACATATGTGACTCAAAACATCAGGTAATTGCTCCACATTGTTTTAAAAACTTGTTAGAGATTTCATCTACTCCAATAGAACATTTATTTTTCAAAGATTTAATAATTTTCCTTATTTCAGAAGAGGTTGTTAGATGAAACTTAATCTGACTAAAACTTTTCAAAACTGACTCTTCCATGTACTGCCTGGCTTTTTCTTTTGAACTATTCTCACCAATTTTTCCTCTTATACTTAAAAAGTGATGGTTAAATACATTAGCTACCTGTGTACTGTTGATTAAGATGGTCTCATTCTCTTTAACAGTAATACTACCTACCCCTGTGGTTACTTTCCCTGTCTCCCTTCTAACAACATTCCATATTGATTTGATTTGATTGCTGGAGTTGTTAATTTCTTCTCTAACATTCATATTTCTTGATTTCCTTACAACTTTTCTCAGTGTGTTACAATAATTTTATAGTGTAAAACTACTACTGGAGCTTTACTAGTTCTTGCTGTCTCATACAGTTTTCTTTTTCTTTCTGAATACCTGTAGTAATCCAAGGTTTCTTTGAAAAGTTTGTGGTGTTACAGTTAGTAATTTTCTTTGGAAAACAATGTTCAAAAAGGGATATAAATTTATCAAGAAATATGCTGCATTTATCATTAGCATTTGGCTCATTATATACATCTTCCCAATTTACATTCCCTAAACTTTCTCTGAAGTGATCTATAGATACTGTGTTGAGCACCCTCACACTTTTACTTAATGGTTTCTGAAGTGTACACCCTGTTAGGTTTTGTAAGTTTATCAGTTGTGCATCATGGTCAGATAATCCATTTACCACAGGGAAAGCATGTGTTTGTTCTACATCCTCTTGCTGTGCAAATACATTATCTAGCCTATTAGAGTACTACTGTCCTGAGCTATACGTGTAGAGAAATTGATCACTGATTCTAAGTTATATGTTGTTAACAACACTTCTAGTTCACTTTTCGTATCAGAATTGCTTAGAAAGTTAACATTGAAATCACCACAGATTAATAACTTCTTCTTTTTGTCTGACAGACAGCGTAATAGGGAGTCAGACTTTTTTATCAATAGCTCCCAATCTCCTAGTTGAGACCTGTACACTGTTGCTAATATCAGTCGGCCAGTGTGGCTGTGCGGTTTTAAGTGCTTCAGTCTGGAACCGCATGACCGCTACAGTTGCAGGTTCGAATCCTGCCTCGGGCATGGATGTGGGTGATGTCCTTAGGTTAGTTAGGTTTAAGCAGTTCTACGTTGTAGGGGACTGATGACCACAGATGTTAAGTCCCATAGTGCTCAGAGCCATTTGAACCGTTTTGCTAATATCAACACAACATTATATAGCTGAAGTTCACATGCACAACACAAAATTTGCTTACTTCAACAGTTCTGTATTTATACCCTTGTTTTATGCAAATGGCAACTCCTTCTTTATCCATACTAGATCTACAAGTGTAAGATGCTAAATTATACCCATTTATACTGACATTTTCCATCCCCACAGTTACATGGTGCTCAGACAGACAAAGTATATCAATCTCATTCTTATTTTTGAGATCATCTAAACACATCAGCTCATCTACTTTATTTTTTATTCCCCTGATATTTTGGTGAAGTAAGTTGATGCCACACTTAGCTTTATCCGTATTTGCTGTGCATGAAGTTACTTTTCTTTTATTTTCCTTGGTTGTTGTCTGTCTGGAATTTGGCTTTAACCTAAAAAAACCTGTCTGCCTGGTCCCAATAACCGTAGGGATCATCCCTAGTGTGACCAATAAACTGAATCAGTTGGATTGAGTATCGGCCTGATAACTCATTTATGATAAAATTACAAATGATTCCAAATCAAGAATATCACATTAATAATAAATCGTATTCAGCACTAATTTTGAGATTACAATTTTGTAGTCTGAAACATGAATTTAATTTCCCCTTACTCACAAAATAACAAGTCTTGTCAACATGCAGTATATATCTTTGACGTAAGGGTATACAACTTTGTTTAAATACTTCCCTTTAAATTTTATTACACTTTCAACATAGCATATTAACTTAAAATGACAAACATCTGTTATTCTGACAAAAGTCAGTGGCATATGACCAGCCAATTTATACAGAACATACGTTGTACATTTATTGATAAAAAGTACCTTTTTAGCACTATTGAATTTTAACTGAGCTCATAGTTCTAACTAAGTTCATACTCAATGGCTCAAACAAAGGAAGAAAAAGTAAGCACTGCGGAATTATTCCAAACACAATCAATCACAAACAGTTTGAGATGGATTAAGAGAAACGTTTCCATAATACAATATTGTCTTCATTATACACTTTATCACTTCATGATTTCGACTGTGTAGCAACTGCAGAATGATATCCCTTCGCCAGCCAAGACTTTATACATGACGCCTAGGTTCGTATCTCGCTACAGGTGGTCCCAGAAGTCTGATGCGTAATAAACTACAAACAGTGCTGATGTAGAGCGAAGATCTCAGTGGTGTCATAATTAAGTTCATTGCAGAAAAGCCACAATCACACTCGACACTGTAATGCTGTTTATTACTGATTAGAATTTTTTGAACATTTGTGGCTGTACAAGAATAGTTGGCGTTTCTCCTCTTAGTACTGGTTTCAGACCCTGTTTGTACTCCCTGAAGTCCTTTATTATTTCACGAGGCTATTAATCTTAAATCTTTCACACATTCGAAAAATCTCATTTTCTCTGTAAGTAATCAATATGTTTTTAGGCTAGAATTTGGGGTGAATGACCTTCATGTCATTCATAACAATATCGTAGCTTTCAGATGCATTCACTGTCGATAATAGCCTGGATGGCAAATTATTTGCCAAGCTGCGATAAAACTGTTTATCAGAAATCTTAGAAATATTTGTTCTTTCAGAAAGTTCGACACATTGAAAGTTCATATTTTCCAGTGTGATGTTAGCTACATTTGCATTCTGTCCCATTGCATCAACCTGACTTTCAAACACTTTTATTAAAAGTGTAATGTCGTTGTGTGCTTGAACAAGGTTTACACTTGGTCTTTGAAGCTGTAGGGATAGTTCGACCAACTCTTCTAAGGCATCTATTTCTGTTGTTTTGAGTCCCGTTTCGTATCCTCTGATGCTTCTAAAAAATGATTGTCCAGAGCCCTGTAATCTTTCCATACAGCTTTTACTGCCAATAAACTGAAGGCTACCCAACGACTGTCAAGCCCACCACCTATTTTTAAAATTTCTTGCTCCAAACCTTTAGCAACAACTGCCAGCTCCTTGCTGTTTTTCAGAGAGCAGCTGAAGATATTTCTAACTTTATCCATGAACATTTTAAAGTGATTAATTCCCACCATTTCTTCTATCGTGTCGTGTACGGTGAGTTCTAAAACGATGATTCAAACAATGCTAGATGAATAAGTTTGGGAACATTTCCATCACCTGCTCTGCGAGGTCAGACTTTTTTCCTTACATGCCAGAAGCTCCATCGCAAGTCAAAGCGATTAAATGGTCTTTCAAAAAGTCATAGCCTAGACCTAGTGATTCTAACTGCTTTAAAAGTTCTTTCAAGATACAAGATGCTGTTGTGTCATTTAGCTCAAAAAGCATCAAAACATTGTCATGGGGTTTTCCAATCCTTTTCACAAGGTTCTAAAGTATACAATCAAAGCGTTTTTGTTTGAAAGAGAAGTGGCTTCATCCAAAAGACGTGAAAATTTGGAGTCACTCTTTAATAAATTGTTTATTAGATCTGATGTCATGTGGTCAGAAATATGAAGCACTATATCAGAGCAAGCAACATTTGAATGTAGTATTCGGCTCATATCCAAACCATTTTTAATTTGGAGACCAATTTCTGTCTCAAACTCATAAAACGGTCTATTTAACTTTGCTTGCTTATAAGCTGTGCCAAATACACGCTCAGTAACAACTTCTTGTTCCTTTACCATGGAAGCAACTGAGTTCTGAAGGTGATGTTTTTCTGCGTTACTCTGGATTTTGTTCGCTAAACCGTGAGCTTGAGATGTGCGGTGATCAAATAGTTTTTTCCTAAGAGACGTTAGTCGATCTTTTTTGTTTGCCCCATATGAACTTACAGTTCCTAAAACCTATTGCTCACTCAGTTTTAACCCTTTCATTTTTTTCAGCACCTAGTGTAGATACACTTCTACAATGTTGGCAACCTAGCTTTTTTAAAAATAATTAACCACAGGTTTTTAGCCGTATAATCTGTACATTGTTCGATAGACCAACTATCTGGCTTTTCATCATCATTACAATTATCATTATTGTCTATAGATGTTTTATCCATATCCATATCCACCAACTTACAGAAATTTTCATTTAGCGACGACGACATAGGAGAAGGATCGTCTGCTTTGTTGTTTGCATCTTCTTCTACAGCCACGGTTGAAGTCGTGGATTCTACATCTAAACTGCAGTTTTCAGTGCTGTCACTAACTTTTTGTCTTGTAGATTTAAAGAAGTCACTAATTTTTGTAGAGGTATACATAACTATTAAACTCTCGTGTCCACTCAGTCACAATGTGTAAATAAACACTACGAACAAACCGAAACAATGCTGTCTGAGCAGAACAACAACTGAACTGCGAACGACTGACGTTGAATGTGAATTCCGAAAGTGCCTGTTGGATTGTTTGTTGGCTTCTCTGTGATGCAGCGATGGCTAACAAGGTAAACTGATTCAAACTGAAAAAGCCGTAGACACGACCTGTCTGAATCGTGGACTACAAAGACTTCGAGAACCACTTATGCGATTTACATGTTTCTTTCTTTAACTCACAGATATATTCATTTACTATCTATTAGTATGTATTTAGCTACTTTAGGTAGCACAAGAAATAAGCTGTGGCTATAATTGTAAGTCAAGTCGCAAGAAAGTGGGCTGCTGTTGCGCTCTCTTACAGTACGCTGCTTAAACTATTGGAGCAAAATCATTTGATTTCGTAATGAATTGTAGACCTCCAAAGAACCACAAAAGTCGGCGAGAGGATATGTTTGTCTTTCACAGTTGAGTCACAATCACACTCTTTCTGCTTTGTAGGTGCTGAAACAGGCGACTTCAGAACACAAAAATCATCATTATCGTTCAACCGTAATCTTTTATTTAGGACCGAGCGAGGTGGCGCAGTTGTTAGCACACTGGACTCGCATTCGGGAGGACGATGGATCAATTCCACGTCCGGCCATCCTGATTTAGGTTTTCCGTGATTTCCCTAAATCACTCCAGGCAAATGCCGGGATGGTTCCTTTGAAAGGGCACGGCCGACTTCCTTCCCCGTCCTTCCCTAATCCGATGAGACCGATGACCTCGCTGTTTGGTCTCTTCCCCCAAACAATCCAATCCAATCCAATCCTTTTATTTAGGTACATCTTTCTGAGCTCTACAGTCTGGTACTACACAACGTAATGTAGTTCTTATGGACTATGTAACGTATTTCAAGAGAGCACGCTAGCGGAAAAAATTTTTACTTCATATAGCTGATGAAATTTAAACAGCTGAACAGACTTTCAGAAATATAGCTGAGAACTGTCCCCCTTAAACCAGCTTTCAAATAAAAAAAACGGCTTTAAAATTGGAACTTTCGTTTGAGAACTATGTTGGGGCAGACAGAAAGACTGACTTACGGGTCAAACATATACACCTCCGTTCTGCATTGGGAGTTCAAATTTGCCCCCTGTGGGGGCTCCCCTCTACTGTATAGCGTCAACCATGTTCTAACCAGGGTGCGGGCAGACAAAGACTGAAAGGTCAAGAGTGCCGTGGACAAAGGGCGTATCGGCTTGAAAGGCTGCCAACTTGACATGCGTGCTCCACACGCACATTTGATTAGTAGCTATGACATAAATTACAACACGGAATAAAATGATTTTGTGAAAGCACATTATACAGACGTTCACATTCAAACAAGGCTTACGTTATTTATTTCACACTGACACACAGAACATGAGATGTCGCCTTGCTACTACATCACTGAGGTTGTCGACAGTCGTAAACAAAAGGCGATATGTGTGTACACACACACACACACACACACACACACACAGTACCTCCTGCCCGTCACATCACATTGGCGACCCTTTGTTACGATCACTTGTGCTAGTTATGTGGTGATTTAATACACGTGTACTATTTGAAATCTCCAATACTGAGCTGTAAAAATTGCCGGAACGTGTTCCGGCCGAAATTAAGCCCTGGACCTCGCAGGATACTTCAATTTCGCAAGATAAATTACTTCTAACAGCAACAAACAAGCCACTGCCAACTGTGTTTAGCCTATCCTTTAAGAGCACCATTAGGTTCTTCACAAAAATTTTGGCTGAACTTATCCCCAGCTTTACCCAGCTTCCAGTGGGGTTGGTTTGGGTTGTTTAGGGGGAAGAGACCAAACAGCGAGGTCATCGGTCTCATTGGATTAGGGAAGGACGGGGAAGGCAGTAGGCCGTGCCCTTTCACAGGAATCATCCCGGCATTTGCCTGGAGCGATTCAGGGAAATCACGTAAAACCTAAATCAGGATGGCCGGACGTAGGATTGAACAGTCGTCCTCCTGAATGCGAGTTCAGTGTGCTAACTACTGTGCCACCTTGCTTGGTAGCTTCCAGTGCCTGTAACGGTTTGAATGTCAGTGCTTTCTATTAGCACTTGGAGCTTTGATACTTTCCCAACACAGCTACGACAATTTAAACCTGTTATACCAATGGTTCCTGTGCCTATGTTCTTCCCATGTTCGGCCTGCACCCTTTGTGACTGGAGCCTTTTTTGGGTTTTCACAAGACCCTCAACCTAAAAAACCATCACTCCACACAGCCCGGCCACCTCCTGCATGTAGTGGACTCCTGACCCATTCAGCAGAACCTGAAACCCAACCACCCTATGGCATAAGTCAAGGAATCTGCAGCCTACATGGTCGTAGAATCATCTGCACCTCCGATTCAGACATTCCACTTGGCTCTGTACCAGAGGTCTGCAATCGATCCTGTCGACTATGCTGCAAATGGTCAGCTCTGCTTTCATCTCGCAAGCAAGACTGGCAGCCTTTACCACGTCTGTTAACTGCTCGAAACCAAAGAGAATCTTTCAGATCCAAAGTGACACACATCATTGGTAATGACGGGAGCCACCACCTGCTGCTCTCTGCACCCTGTGGTTTTCATAGTATCCGGAGGGACCCATCCCATGTCTGGAATGACTCCATGCACTCGGATTGCAGATTGGCTTTCTTCCCCTTCTTGGCAACCATGTCCCTAAGGAGCTCCATAATGCACCTAACATTGGAGCTCCCAACTAACAATAATCCCAACCTCTGTGGTTTCCAGGATCTTGCAGGCTGAGTGGTTTCCTCTGAAACAGGACAGGCAATGTCATCTGGCTGAGTGGGAGTGTCAGCCACAGACATCACCTGGAACCTTTTTGACAGACTAACCGGGGAGGCCTTACATGCAACTCCCTGGGAAGTCTTTCACCACCTGCTATGCCCCGGGATGACCTACCAGTTGACCACAGGTGAGGGGTCAGCCTCAGTGCATGTAGTAACTGGGCTGGCCACCGATGAGGACTGATCGGAAGACTTGGATGTGCTGGATGTCCTTTGGATCCCCACAGCCAGCCCACAGCAGTGGTGCTCATCTACTGCAGCTTCAAGCTGTGTAACCGAAGCCATCACAGCCTGGAGTTGAGAGCAAAGTGTCACCAACTCGGCTCGCATCCACACACAGCAATCACAGTCCCTGTCAATACTAAAGACTGTAGAAAACTAAACTACTCAGATAAACGGACTATCAGCACGTGTTGCGGAACCCTACTGTAGATGGAGACAAAACCACAGGAACTCTGTCTAATAAATTATATTAATACACAGAGATTCAGAAACCTAACTACTGAAGCACTCAGGTGAAACTAAATAATTCACCCCTGATTAGGAACTTGTAATATGTCAAAAATCGATTTTTTTCCGACATTTACTTTCTGACACAAATGAAAACATGAGAACTGCGGCTGTTAGATAATATGCAGAAACTCAAGAAACTAAACTATCTAAGCACACAGATGAAATTATACAATTTGCTCATGGTTAGGAACTCATTAAAAACACAAAATTGGTTACTTCTATGTTGCTGTGTCTGTCTCGGCCGCCTGCTGCTACCTGACTTCTAGCAGTAACACTCCTCCTTCCCTTACTTGCATAAATTTCCCAACTTCACCAGATAAGTGTGCACTGTGTAACTCCTAAATATTGCGTGTTTCTCAGCTACCGGTATTTTTACTGATATGTACAGCCACATGCTATCTGTTACTACATCCACTGCAGCACTATGGTAGTAAAATGGTACATTCCGACTACTAATTGTTGTTCCAGTGGCAACTCTTCTTGCACCTTTCTCAACCCCTCCAGAAATTGGTCGCCTGACATCAAGACAGGACTTAACTAACCAAGTAGCACCTGATGGACTGCCTCCTGCAAATGTTTTAGCTCAACCCTTGCATCGCAAATTCTATCTTCTAACGACTGCAATAACCTTGACGAGGTTAACCTTGCATCTTAACCCTGCATATGAGTCTATCAGTGCTATAGTGACCTAACCCACAGCACACTGGTTTGTGGGAATGGCCACTGGAAGATATTGACATGTGCAGAATTGATGTGTAAGGTAGTGATTGCAGTGTGTAGCAATGATTGGTGGTATACATAATGTGGTATGCTGTCCGGTAATTGGCTATACATGGAGTTAACAGTAGTGGTGTTTTTAGACCATTTTGTGTGTATGTTAGGCCACTATTGTTTCGGCACACTTGGCCGTAGTACATGAAACATGTGGGATAGGCCATTATTGCTGTACACACTATAGTCAAACATTGGACAAGATAAACATGAAGCGTTAATGTTCATCATCCATATCATCATTTACAGGGATGGTGTGGCCGCATGGCTGTGCAGATGTCTTCAAGTTACAGTAATAACCATGGTACATCAGAGGGTATGAACTCCAACAAGGTCATTAAATCTGTCTTTTTCAACACACTAATAGCGTGTCCATTGGGATATATTATGTCCAGGGCCTCAATGACTTTCGACCCTCGTTTAGCGAAACTGACTTCGATAAATGGGACAACTGGCTCATTGGAGTACTTATAAAACATGATATGGGGAGATGATGCTTTATACTGAAGCCACTAATATGGAACCATTGCACTCTAGTATTTTGTGTCGACACTTTATGGTTACACATCTTTCTCTCTAAACGTACTGTGGACATGAAATCATTCCTTGTCATCGGTATAGTGGTGAAGGGCTGCTATTTTCGTGCAGTGACAATGACATTCATCCAGTCAGAGGGTGTGTATATGTTCGGGTGAAATTTCCTGTCCTTCGTGAGGACACCGAAGTCCTGGTCACATGGTAGGTATGAATGCGCACTGACTAGGAATTTATGGTGGATTACTACCGGTGTGGAGTCTGCATGAACAACCATGAATTGACACAGTAAGGCCATTTTTACATTTTGATTTTGCCTGCCACATTGATCCGAGTACATAATCAGTCGCTTTGTTTGGACGTTATGTTTAATGTAATGCATGAGACGATCTTATTTCTTGTGGTCCTCGGGATGCTTTGCCCTCACTCAATACATACGCAGTAGCTTTCTTGGTACATAGGCCGTGTATTCCAAGGCAGTATGTCCACAATTGCTGCTTGTAGTAACAGATACCTGTCATAAGTACCGGTGCCAGTAAAGTCCTCATCATATCAAAGGCAATCATGGTCGTATTGTTGTCCTGACGCCTTCCTTCTGCTGCATCGCGACGCGTTCTCGTCCACGTGCTCTTGGACTTTCATTGATGTAACTCTCTTTCGTGTTCCCATTTAAACTTCTCTCCTGCGATGTGTCTGCTGCAGCATGTTTGATGTTATAGAAGTCTCATTTACAACAGGAATCACTTACAGGGGGATGAAAGGACAAATTAAATCTTGTATTAAATATCTGACCAAACATTTAGTACAAGAATGGATCATCATGCTCGGCTTTATATATATGGTATAACTTCCTCATGCTCAGGTCTGATGACAAATACTTCTGATCCACTGTTTCATTCATTCGTGCACAATGGCTCACATATGCTGGAAACGGTTTTATGAAGTTCTCTACCACAACCGTCCTTGCTACTGGTGTTTTGCTTATAGCAAGGCATGCACCTCGCTTATCGATGGGTGGGGTCTGGTGCTGCAGATTGTGTGAAAGAACCCTTGTAACCCTACCATCTGATATCAGCAAAATGTTCTTAAAGAACGTTTTGCACACCTTCACGTCCACTTCCTCTTCATTCTGGAAATGGTATAGGCATGTTGTTACTCGGCGCATCTCTGTAGTACCAGAGGCATTCTCGCGTGCTGTAAGGACTGCCTTCATCATAGCAGAAATGTATGCAGACTGCAAGTGGAAACTACCCAATGCATAGAACGAGTCAAATAGATGTTGCTGGTGTTCAGGTGAAAAAATGTTGACCACACTCCTTCTGACACATGCATCTAGTCTTCCCCTTTCGATTGCTTTTCTTTTTGAATGTTCAGTGCCCACAGGTGAGCATTCCAGGCCTGTTTTCTTTCTTGTTGCAGTGCAATTACGGTACCAGTACTACGATCCCCCCCTGATACGTCCGTGGTTGATGTAGTGGGTATGGTGGCCTTCATTGTACCGCTTAGATTGGACTCTGCTAACATGACAGGTAACTCATCCGCTGTAACACTTGCGCGCTGGTTGAATCGGCTAGGTGCACATTCCACATCTGAGGCATCGATAGTAGTGTCCAATCCAAATAGGTCTGAAATGGAAATGTTCCTTCATTCTGTAGTGCGTCTCTCTCTCTCTCTCTCTCTCTCTCTCTCTCTCTCTCTCTCTCACACACACACACACACACACACACACACACACACACACACTAATGACCGCTCAGTGGTGTATTGAGCACAACACTGTGAGTCTATGCTGCAGCTGTGTCCTCCACCAGCTGTCACGTGCTGTATGACATATGGTACACTGCCCCACTGGCCTACTCGCTATGCATATATGGTGCAATAGTGGCCTACGTGGCGTAGGCCGCTATTGCGCCCCATTGTGTACGGCACTGCACATTGCATAAACAACATCTGGTGCTGCCACATTGTCCATGGTGTCCGAATACATGTCTGACGATTATAGGACGTAATGGTAGGGCGTAAAGTCATGTTCTGTGTGAATATATCATTTTTTCCAAAAATGTGGGTTAGGCCACTATTGTGCTGATAGCCTCATATGTGCTTCCACTGCCTCCATATCCCTGTTCAGGATACTAGCCATGGTCCTGGCATAATCTGTGACTAAGGAAGTCAGCTGGCAGAGCATGCATACGTTGTTTAGCAGGCCACTCACCAAGTTCATAATTTGCATGCAATGCCACTCTACAGTCACCTTATTTGCTTCTGCAAACCCTCTTGTGGTTTCTGCCATTTCATTCAATTTGCTCACATTGCTCCCGTCTGCTGTCCCAAAGGTTGTTTTCAATATTCTACCCCAGCATCTGTCCATCCCCTTTTTACTCTCCTAAGCTTTTGTGGAACTACTTCAATCACCTCATGCATCTGAGCCTTTAATTGTGCATACTCCACGAGCAAGTTCCTGTATTCCTTTGAGACCTCTCTGTGCTTCCCACTACCAATTGCCAATTTATTTATTTACTCATCTAGTTCTGTAGGACCAAATTCCTGGGGCCATGGAATGTGTTAGTATATTAAATTACAGAATAAAAGTAATAACATATAAAATGAAATGTTTTTGAACCCAAAAAAAGTCCAGCCAAAAGTTTAAGTAAACACAATCAACAATGTAACACAAGTATCAGCTTAATTTTTCAAGGAACTCTTCAACAGAATATAAGGAGTGAGCCATGAGGAAACTCTTCAGTTTCAATTTAAAAGCACGTGGATTACTGCTATGATTTTTGAATTCCTGTGGTAGCTTACAAAAATGGATGCAGCAGTATACTGCACACCCTGCTGATCCAAATGCAGACTGGATTTTTGCCAAGTATTACCTGAGTGAAAGCTGCCAATTCTTGGGAATAAGCTGATACTGTTAACAAGAAACGACAGTACAGAATTTATATATTTAGAGGGCAATGTCAAAATAACCAGACTAGTTGACAGGAGGTTCGCGAACTTACACCACTTATTGCCTGAACTACCTATTTCTGAGCCAAAAATATCCATTCAGAATGGGAAGAGTTATCTCAAAATATAATATCATACGACATAAGCAAAAGAAAATAAGCAAAGCAGACTAATTTTCATGTCAAATGATCACTTATTTCAGATACTGTTTGAATAGCAAAAATGGCAGCATTAAGTCTTTCAGCAAGATCCTAAACATGGGCTTTCCACAACAGTTTACTATCTATCTGAACACCTAGAAATTTGAACTGTTCAGTTTCACTAATCATATGCCCATTCTGTGAAATTAAAATGTCAAGTTTTGTTGAATTGTGTGTTAGAACCTGAAAAACTGAGTCTTACTGTGATTTAGTGTTAGTTTATTTTCTACAAGCCATGAATTTGTGTCATGAACTGCACTATTTGAAACAGAGCCAATGTTGCACACCACATCCTTTACTACCAAGCTAGTGTCATCAGCAAACAGAAATATTTTAGAATGCTAGAGGGCATATCATTTATATAAATAAGGAACAGGAGTGCCCCTACACTGATCCCTGGGGCAACCCCTATTTGACCATATCCCACTCATATCCCACATCACAGCCATTCTCAACACTGAATAATGACCTTTTGCTGTCTGTTGTTGAAGTAAGAGGTCAACCAATTGTGAGCTACTCCCCATATTCATAACAGCCCAACTTCTGGGGCAATATTTTGTGATCAACACAATCAAACGCCTTAGTTAAATCAAAAAATATTCATAGCATTCGAAACAGTCTGTTTAATCCATCCAGTACCTCACGAGAAAAGAGAATATAGCATTTTCAGTTGTTAAACGACTTCTAAAGCTTAACTGTACAATTGATAGCAAATTATGTGATGTAAAATGATCAATTATCCTTACATACAGCCTTTTCAATAACTGATGGCATAGAAATAGGTCTAAAATTGCCTACAGTATCCCTTTCTCCCTTTTTATAAAGTGTCTTTATTACTGAATATTTTAATAGTTGAGGAAACTGATCATTCTCAAGGTAAAAATTACAAATATGGCTAAGTACAGGACTAACATGTGCAGCACAGTACTTTAATATTCTGCTAGGAACTCCATCATAACCACAAGAGTCCTTAGTCTTCAGTGATTTAATTATTGACTCAGTCTCCCCCATGTCAGTATCGCAGTATTTCAGACATCGATCTCGGAAAAGCATTTTCCAAGAGAGTTATACGATTCCCTGTCAAAACTAAGTTTTTATTCCCTGTCGAAACTAAGTTTATATTTAATTCAACAGCAACACCCAGAAAATGATTGTTAAATACTGTACACATATCTGATTTATCAGTAACATAAATATTTTTACAATGAACTGACCTTATGTCGTCGACCTTGTGCTGCTGACCAGACACATCTTTCACAACTGACCATATGGTTTTAATTTTATCCTGTGAATCAGCTATTCTATTTGCATATCACATATTCTTTGCCGTCCTAATAAGATTTTTATGCTCCTTACAGTACTCTTTGTAATTGGCTACTGTAGCTTGATTGTGACTACTTCTGACATTTTGATATAATTCCCACTTTGTTCTATGTGATATCCTTATCCCACTAGTCAGCCATTTAGAACATTCTAATGGAAAGCAACTCTCAAAGAGCATGAGAAATGTGTTAAGGAAAGCATTATATTCGCCATGTACGTTATCGGCACGATAAAAATCCTGCCACTCTTGTTCTGTAACGAGGTTTAAAAAACTCCCTATTGTCATTAGATTAGCTTTCCTACATAGTTTGTAATTATATGTGACATTTGTTTGAGTACAAAAACCTTTTAATGTTAAAATTTGTGCATCATGGTCTGAAAGGCCATGCACCCTTTTACTAATACAGTCACCATCTAGTAATGAAGAATGAATAAAAATATTGTCTATGGCTGTGCTACTGTTCCCTTGCACCCTAGTTGGAGAAAACACAGTCCGCGTCGGATCATGTGAGTTTAGGGGATCTACCAACGTCCTTTTTCTTGCACCACCACATAGCAAAATTAATACTGAAGTTACCACATATAACTCATTTCTGGTTCTTCCTATGAAATGAACCAAAAACCCTCTGTAGCTTGAGCAGAAATGCTCTGAAGTCAAAGTTAGAGGACTTATAAACAACAACAACTAGAAGTTTAGTTTCACTAAATTCAACTGCCCCTGCACCACAACATTCAAATATCTGATCAGTGCACTGCAGTGATAACTGTATGGACTCAAACGGAATACTGTATTTTACGTACATGGCCAATTGGCCACTTCACAAGGAACTCCTTGACAAACAGCCAGCTAATCTGTATCCTGGTAAAGGAAGCCTCTGAAGTGTCAAATTATTTATGTGGTGCTCCGATATACCAACAATGTCAAGAGTCAACATCTATAAGCAGTTCACTAACTTTATCTCTAATACCTCTTATATTTTGATGAAATATACTAATTCCTTCTCTACTTGGATACCTGACCTCCTCTGAAGGTGATTGCTTAGTTAGATGGCTTTCTTTAAGCAGGTATACCTATCAGCTAACTTCAATCTAAAAAAGGTACAGCTCTAACACCAACTACTAAATAATTTTTTCCATGAGTGATACCACCACCACCACCACCACCACCACCACCACCACCACCCACTACTCTGTCACCTGTAAGCTGTGCCCCTTCCCATACCGACTGAGGTTCAGGCCATGCCGTAATGAAACTCGATCTATTGATAGACTCAACTGGCACCACTGCAATGTGACCCAAGCCCTCTGTCATCAGTGCCTTCTCCAGTCCCATGTTAACACGCGTAACAGACGTATTAAGATGAGGCTGATCATGACGCTGACACAGCTGCACGAAACGTACATTAGTGCCACCAGTCTGAGAAACTTATTCTTGCACCCATGAAAATACTTCTTCTAGCCTCCTGATTTCATAACTGTCACACATTAATTACTAAACTTAAAGAGCATTTATAGCTAGAAAATACCACATCCAGTTGTCTGCCTGGAAAACAACACTCTACCATCAAAGTGACACAGTTGCTGTCCCATTATTCTACCCCGAGTGAAGAAGCACAGTACTGCCACATGTAGCATTCTTCTTCTCCTTCGCCTGGCAACCTAAGGACAGGGATCGATATCATCTCCCCTTCCTCAGGAAGCCTGCTGTCTCTAAACAGCAATCATCTTATTGTTCTATTTGTAAGACTAAACTAAACTCCGCCTGAACAGGCCACACAAACTCAATGGTACCGACTGGCCGCCGTGTCATCCTCAGCCCACAGGTGAATCTGGGTGTGGATGGATACACTGCTCTCCTGGCCCTATGTCAGGTTATGAGACCGGAGTCACTACTTCTCAGTCAAGTAGCTCCTCAGTTTGCTTTACAAGGACTGAGTGCACCCTGCTTCCCAAAAGTGCTCGGCAGACCGGACGGTCACCCACCCATGTGCAGCCCAGCCTGACAGCACTTAACTTTGGTGGTCTGATCGGAATTGGTGTTACCATCGGGGCAAAGCCGTTGGCCTCTACTAGTAAGACTACCACAAATAAATATATAGATCTATCCTTACTGTTATCAAACATTACGTCCTACACTACACAAACAAATGAACTGCACAAAACTGATACATGTAACTACTCTCTTGACAATGCATAACAAGTCTGAGGCGGACTTTCCTCTCCCATTGCTCATTGTTTCATTTTTTCCTCTTAATATCCTTTCTTGCCTTTACTAGCACTTCTCGTGGAATTGCCTGTAGTGTGTCCTTGAATGGTCGCAGACATCCCACATGCACAATTGTCGTCCTTGTTTGGCAAATGCAGCTTCACATTCACCAGTGACATAGTTTCAACAATACGGTACGGGCTCTGGTACTGTGTTAAAAACTTCTCTATCTTTCCCTTCAGTATATGGATTTGATCTCACCCATTGGCCCACCATATACCGTGGTGACATCCCCACATGCCTCACTGTCTCTTCCCGTTTCTCCAAAGCCTTCATATTTGCTCTTCGTACCCTGTTCCACACCACCTTTACTTTTCTTTCAAAATCATGGACTGCTTCTGTTTTGCCACTCTTCTGGTCAATTATATCGAAAGGTGAAGGCACGTTTTTGCCATACACTATCTCAAACAGTGACAGTATGTACTTTTAGAGTTATATGTGATAATGATAATGACAAAAGCCACATATGTATCCCAATTTGAATCCATCTAGTAACTACGTATTTTCCCAAATGTTCTACGAACAGTCTCTGTCCTTCCATTAGCTTGAGGATGTAGTGGTCTAATCCTCAACTTCTTCACTCTTAGCGACTGACACAATTCCTTTATCAGGTCTGATATGAAGTGGGTTCCCTGATCCATTATCATCATCTGTGGCTATTTGAACTACAGTGTCCACCTATTAACTGATACCAGTGTTCTGTTGAATGGCCCGAATGCGTCCGCCCCAATGAAACTTCAAGGTTCTATTTCTTCTGGCAATCTTTGTTACAATACCTGCTTCTGACTCAAATTGGCCCTCTGTGCGTAATCCACAGAATTCTTGAAGTACTGATCCACATCATCCTTTCTGTCAATGCTTCTCTGCCACCCTTCTATTCATTGTCCTGCATCCACCATGGCTGACAAAATGTAATCGTGCATCTCACTTAAGGCTTCCAATTTTAACTTGGCATGCACCACCGTTCGTGGTCATAATTTGTCTCTTTGTGCAATAATTCGTCTGTTGCTTCTTAAAACTGCCTACATTCATCGTTGGTGTTCTATACTGCTCGTTAATCCACAAAAATCATGACCCAGTGGGTGTATTACAACTATTTTTCTACTTAGTCCATCCACATTTGTGTGTTTCCTTCATAATCAAATTCATCTTGTTAAAGTTATAGATTGGTCTTTCGAGCCTAGTAACCATTTCAAAGTTGCATGGACCGTTATCACCTTAAACTTCCTCCCATACACATAACATCGAAAGTAAATTATTCTGTATACCAGACTAAGCACATTTATCTCTCTCTCTCTCTCTCTCTCTCTCTCTCTCTCTCTCTCTCTCTCTCTCTCTGCATTGTAATTTCTTTCTGTGGCATTCAATTGGCCTGATGCAAAGGCAACAGGATGTTCTTTACCATCAACCTCCTGGTTCAAAACACAGCCAAAGGCATAGTTTGATGCGTCACATGACAATATAAATTCTGTCTGGATACACCAAAAATGGACTGGATGTGAAAACCATCTTTAACTTGTCAAACGCTCCCTGACATTCCTCCGAACACACCAACATAACCCCTTTCTTCAGTTGCGTAAGCCTTCTTGCATCCCTGAACCTCTTATAACAATTTGCCGAGACCAAGGAAAGATTGTAACTCCGTAGTAGTTTGTGGTACTGGAAGATCTTGCTCTGCTTGCAGCAACCCTTAGACCAGTCATTACACCATTCTTACTTTGAAATGGCCCATGGAAAGTGACATTTTTCAGTGTTGAGTGTGAGACACGCTGCTCGTAATCTGCTGAATACTGCTTTTATATGTTGATGCCCCTGCATATCCCTTTAATGATGATTGTTATCAAGATATATTAAGCACTGGCGTGGTTTCAGTCCTCTCAGTACCCTGTCCAGCAGTAGTTGGAATGTTGCAGGCACATTTTTTAACCCAAAAGGCATCCTCCTATATTGGTAGGGTCTCCTATTTGCAGGAAAAGCTGTGTTTTGTCTATCTTCAGAAGCCACTTCTAACTGTTGGTATCTGCTCTCTACATCTGAGTCTATCTATTGTCCCTGTGATATTCAGAACGGGGTATACATTTGTTGTTCTCTTGCTATTCCAACAGTGATGTCGCAACAAAACGGGTACTTCTGCAAACCGTCCATAGACTTCTTAGGTACAATTAAAATTCCTATCCTCCCCCCATGCACTATTACTTTCTTCTATAATTCTGTCAGCTAATTGTCGATCTATGAATTCTTCTAGAACTGGCTGCAATGACCATGGTATTTCTTTGAAATACTGATGCTTAATTTCCTGTTGGTATCCTGTTTGTGTTACCAGCAGGGCAGGCAACAACTTTCTTGGACAAAACAGATTCTTGAATTCTAGCAACAGGTTCTCCAATTCTGCTCTTATCAAATGCTTCAACTTCTTATGAAATGCAGTCCTAACAGTGTCCTGTGCCCCCTTGCAGCTCACACCTTCTGCGTGCCAATCTTGTTCATCTGGAATCTCTAGTGTGGCTAGAGCAACCGAATGATGTGCTGCACAGATGGCACCCCCCCCCCCCCCCCCCCCACTGTTGATTGCTGCAATGTCGGCCCTCCTCACACCACTCTGTATGGACTACTCTGTAGTGGCACCTCTGTAAGGGTTGGTGCATGTGTGGTAATGCCATAGGGGGTAGGGAACCAGTGGAAATGCTGTGGACAATTTAACAATATGACCTTATTAAATCTTCAATTCTACATGAGGCAGGCACGCCTCTCCTTGTGAAGTCTGTACGGTGCAGCTGGCATCAGCTGCTAGAATGGCACCCAGCAGTGACCCACACCTCTCACACCTTGGACAGACGGTGGCTGGCATTGTGATGCAGAGTCCCTCCCTGGGCCTCAGTGTTGGCGCCAAGCTGCACAGACAGCAGACCAGTGGGGCTGTGGCACCAAGTCCCATGAAGGACCCAGTGCAGTGGCAGATGCACCCTCGTCTCGAAAAGAAGGCTGCTGCTGGCGCTGCAGTGTCATCTCACAGTCTGGTGTCATGGTGTAGCTACTCAGCAGTGACCAAGTCCCTGAACTGAATGATTTCGTGTCCTCAAATTCAGCCTCCGTTACTGCCCATTTGTTTCTCTAAAACCTGGTCTAGTCATGTCACCCATAACAAAGAGACTCACTCAAGTGTAGTGGCAACAACCCACTTACTACATTGTTCTTTGCTATGCAGGGAAGTTTACCACTGCACCCAACTATCCTCGTTTCACAACTCACTTGCACATTTGTTATTGTGCCCTGCGTGCCGACAAGGTGTGGCTGACACCCAGCACTGTTACCACATTACTCTGCAGCGGCCACCATGCTACTTTCAGCCACTTAAACTAAAGACATAATACTTTTACCTGAAATGCTGGGTAGTGCCACTACAGCCGCAATAATAGAAAGTCGCACAAGTAAACTCCCTGAAATGTGTGTGTCATGATCTCTGTTTTATTACGAGTTCTATTGTTGATAGTTTTCATTTTATTTTATTCCTGTCATGTTTTGTGGTCCGTAATAATGTATTCTGTACATTTTGGAACTACATGCCATCATTTATGTGGATGATTTATGGTTGTGGATGATTTATGAAGCTCCATAATTGGTGACCTAATCTAGAAGTTTTAGTAGCTTTCAGCGAACAGCATAAATTGTGAGAAGCTGAGTTTTGTATGAGATAATGAGTGAAGGTGGCAAGCATTTATATACCACTGAAGAGGAAATTAGTAGGCTTCGGAATGAAGTAAAGGCTTTGGAATTTGGCATTCGGAAAATACGAGCATGAAACCTGCAAAGAAGATGACATGAATTCAATAATGCACTTTCAGCAGACGTTTTTGGTGGAGTGCAAGACAATGTAAAACAGTATTTAAAGTACCTGCAGGCTCACGTAAAACATAGTGTACCACAACCAGGTGTAACAGCGAATGCTACAGTGCAGGCATGGTCACAGTTTGTAGCCACAAGATACGTACCTGTCAGTTTCAGTGGTTTACCCCCATGCCTCCTCAACTATACACACGATTTGTGGTGGTGGAAAATATTCTGGCACAAATGACCAACAACCACGAGCAATTCACCTTGGGGTTAAAGAACGCAGATGTGCAAAACACAACATTTATACCATACATTATAGAGCACCAACTAAGAAAAAGCTTACAACAAACTGGAAGAAGAGCTAATCTCCCACTGTACAAAAACTGTTGACCTCAAAGTTAGGTAGGTGCAATGTCAGGAGAAGCGAGGTGCAGGACACTGTCAGTGATCTAGTGGCACCTGCGCAATTTAGCAGATGGCTCAGCAGTGCGTGACAATTTGTTAGGCAGTAACAACTTCCGGCTCAAGTGCAGATGGCATTGACGGTATATGAAGAGATCAGCCAACAAGGTACTGCTTGCCGCCAATAGACTGTATGTGACACTTGAATCATCTGCAACAGATGCAATGGCAGTTTTGGATCTCTCAAAGAGGAAATTAGTAGGCTTCGGAATGAAGTAAAGGCTTTGGAATTTGGCATTCGGAAAATACGAGCATGAAACCTGCAAAGAAGATGACATGAATTCAATAATGCACTTTCAGCAGATGTTTTTGGTGGAGTGCAAGACAATGTAAAACAGTATTTAAAGTACCTGCAGGCTCACGTAAAACATAGTGTACCACAACCAGGTGTAACAGCGAATGCTACAGTGCAGGCATGGTCACAGTTTGTAGCCACAAGATACGTACCTGTCAGTTTCAGTGGTTTACCCCCATGCCTCCTCAACTATACACACGATTTGTGGTGGTGGAAAATATTCTGGCACAAATGACCAACAACCACGAGCAATTCACCTTGGGGTTAAAGAACGCAGATGTGCAAAACACAACATTTATACCATACATTATAGAGCACCAACTAAGAAAAAGCTTACAACAAACTGGAAGAAGAGCTAATCTCCCACTGTACAAAAACTGTTGACCTCAAAGTTAGGTAGGTGCAATGTCAGGAGAAGCGAGGTGCAGGACACTGTCAGTGATCTAGTGGCACCTGCGCAATTTAGCAGATGGCTCAGCAGTGCGTGACAATTTGTTAGGCAGTAACAACTTCCGGCTCAAGTGCAGATGGCATTGACGGTATATGAAGAGATCAGCCAACAAGGTACTGCTTGCCGCCAATAGACTGTATGTGACACTTGAATCATCTGCAACAGATGCAATGGCAGTTTTGGATCTCTCAAATGAAATCAACTGCAGTCTGTTGAACCCAAGTGAAACTGCAACTCTCAAATACAGCCATCACACCGCAACATCTATCGAGCATTTCAGATGATATCAGGGCCTCAAGAGCCACAGTGGAGACACAATGCTGTTGCACATGCGACAGCGACAACAAGATGCTAGTTATGGAAAGAAAGATACTTTCAAACTGGCGAAATCACCAAGTGAAACGTGATGTCAGCAGAAAGACTTATGCAAATTTTGCTGGTATCAGAAACGGCAAAGGTGTCTACAGTAATAGTGCCACCCCTGGGTGCAGATTTTACCACTTCGAAAAGACTGTATGTATCAAACAAAGATACTGACAAAGTACTCGGTAGACATTGGCTCCAACATCAGTATGTTCCCAGCCAATCATGCACCTCAGAACAAACAAGATGTTCATCCGTGGTTGGAGGCAATTAACAATTCATCAATAGACAACAGTGCAGTGTCAGGGACCAAAGGTCATCTGACTTGGAGTACTGCAAAGAACTGACAATATACCCCTCTCGAAGGAACGCAACACAGCTGAAACACAGAAGCCTTCAGATGACTGCATACAGTAATCAGCAAACGTGCCACAAGACCAGGTTCACCATACAGTACAGTACACTATATCCGCATGATGCCAGGACAGCTGGTCTTGCTATGTGCACACACAATCATGCCTGAAAGGCTGACACAGATGAAGAAAACTTTGATGAAATGTTACAGTCATAAGTTATTTGTCAATCAGACAACTCACCACCTTCCCCTACACCTGGTCCAGAAGAAAGATGGATCATGGAGACTACTGGGCTTTAAAAGCAAGAACAACCCCGGGTGGATAACTGATGCCCAACAAGAAGACCTCATGTGCACACTACCCAGCACTAAAGTTTTTAATGTCCCTGATTGTAAAAACACATCATCATATACCAGTAGCTACTAACAAAGTTCAAAAATAATGGTGATTACGCCATTTGGTTTATTCAAATGTTTATTCATGCCTTTTGGCCTCAAGAACGCAGCACAAATGTGGCAACATTTCATTGATGAGGTCCTCAAAGACTTCCATTCTGTTTCACTTAGACGATATTTTAGTGTTCTCTCCTAACACTCAAGTGCATGAACAATACCTATGCCAAGTACGCAAATGGATGTTTGACCATGAAAAACAAATGCCTCTTGGGAAAGATTCAAGTTATCATCTTGGTCTATATCATTCATCTGTTGGCAGAAAAAAGTTAGGACACAACAATCTCTGCCAAAACTGGAACATTACCAAAAGTAGAGGTATCTTTTGGAAATGGTTAGTTTTTAACTGACATCTTCCAGCAATGGTGGAAGCACAGAAAATGCTCATGGATGCATTCGTGGGATGCGTCCCTACAGGACGCAGACCTGTTAAATGGACACCAGGTAGGGACAAAGCATTCAGCAACTTCCAAGTGAGTAAACCAGACAGCATTATGTATTCACCCAGTTCCCTACATACAACTGGATATTGTAGTGTATGCAAAATCAGTCGGCAATTGATGCACAGCACTCCACCAACAAGTGGATGAGCACAATGGCAACAGCTGAAGTTTTTCTCTAAGAATTTGCAACTGGCTCAAACAGAAGGGAAGAACATGTAATAGGGAATTATTGACAATATAAGAAGAGTCATATACTGCCATCTGCAAATAGAAGCTCCACCAGTGACTATTTTATACAACATAAGCCCACCTTTGTGTTCAAAAATGCCATAAACAAATGCTCACCAAGACAGTTCCTATATATTGAATTCACAATGTAGTTTATGAGAGATGTTAACCAGGTAAAAAGGACAGAAAATTTAGTGGCTGATTACTTTTCTCATATTTGTGGGGTGTCAGTGATCATCATATCTGTGGAGTGTTTGAGTTACCGTATTTGAGATTATTGTATTTGTGAAGTGTCGGAAATTGTAGACTATAGAGAACTTTCTGTGGAGCAAGCCAATGACCCATAGTTATAACTGTTAAATGACTCATCTACAAGACAAACTCAAATTCCAGTACCCAACTCAAAGCCGAAGTTGTTGTGCGATGTTTCCAGGGACAAACCATGACAATGTTTTAGAGAAGTTCTGAAAGAGAGCCTTCAACAGCATACCAGACCTATCTTATCCTGGAGACTACTTTACAGATCATTTTGTGTGGACTGCTATGAAGAAAGATGCACAAGAGATGACAAGGTCCTGCATTCAATGCCAACAAGGTAAAGTGGGGTGTCACATATAGGCCGATAACTTTCAAAGTGCACCAGCTAGATTTGCCCACATTCGTGACAACCTCTTATGCTCTCTTCCACAATTGGATGGCTACATATACTTATTCACAGCCATAGACAGATGTACAAGGTGAGTGGAGGCAACACTGATAACACATATAGCAGCTGAAACTATCACAAATACGTTTACGAGTGTGTGGACTGCATGCTTCGGGTGCCCTCTCCATGTTACAACTGATGAAGTATGCCAGTTTGAGTCCATGCTGTTCCTGGAGCTAGACTCTGCAGATTCCGATGATACTACACAACCAGCAACCATCCAGCCAGTAAT
Source organism: Schistocerca serialis cubense (assembly GCF_023864345.2). Taxonomy (NCBI): domain Eukaryota; kingdom Metazoa; phylum Arthropoda; class Insecta; order Orthoptera; family Acrididae; genus Schistocerca; species Schistocerca serialis. The sequence continues at coordinate 1,023,900,973 of NC_064638.1, read as the reverse complement.
TGCATAGTAGAACATTGGCACAGAACCTTGAAAGCGTCACTAATGTGTCACCAACAAAAATGGACAGACGTGCTACCCTAGTGCTGTTGGGCCTTCAAATGGCATACAAGCCCTACATTAGGGCGACTGTGGCAGAAATGGTTTATGGTGGTCTATGCATTTCAGCACACTATTACTATTAAGTTCCAGCATTACTGCCACATACTTAGGAACTTCCACAGTTGACACAGCAGCTAAAGCACCACTCCACCAAAATAAATTGCTTGCCTCCTCCTCACTACGGAGACTATCAGGTGTTTGAACACAAATGTTCGAAGAGCTGCTCACATGTGATGGTGTGAACAGACTCCATTGACTCTTACCTAAGGCCACCGTACACTGGCCGTTTTCCAATGTTTAGAAGACGCATTCATGTCACAGACATGTTGTACAGTGACATGTTGTTGAAAATGTCAACTCAACATGTCAGACTGGTGGGCTTTATTTCCAACAGTCTCTGACACTTCACCAACATGTCATGCCATAAGTCGAAGGGAGATGAGACATGCTTCACAAACACCAACAGACTCCTCTACACAGCTGATGAACATACCAGTGCTGCAGCTGAAAGTGTCACCATTACCACAACACACAGCCCACACAAAAGCCAATCGGCAGATCACAAGTTCAAGTACAGACATCCCCAGTGCTCTGCACTGTTGGGAGGGGGTTCCTGTGTGGAAGTTATTGCTTCTTGTGTACTTGTTTTTCACCAGAATAACAAGTTACACAAGTAACATTTCTGTTACGTTAGTGCTGAAATCTCTGCCACTTTATTATGACTTCTATTGCTGATAGTTTTCAGTTCCTTTTCTTGTTATGAATCTATATCTTTTGTGATCAGTAATAAAGAATTCTGTACATTCTGGAAATATGTGCCATCATTTATGGCGATGATTTCTGAAACTACAGGTGTATGTTGTATATCAGGGCCGACAGCATGTTGATCACGATCTACTGATATATCTTGAGTGCTTATTTGGTACATCACATAGGAACCAAGAGTGTAAAACAAATACTGTTAAATAAAAATGTAAATTGGTTTTCATAGCACTGAAAATGCATGCTTGTTTGGCAGTTTGTTAAAAAGCACATACAACTGTTATTAATGTCAATCGTGAATCTCTAAAACCTTGTTAATCATGTTTCTCACATTAGTTCAATTAGCTGTTACCTGCACACCATTTGTTGAAGCATTACTTCATCTATCTTTGCACATGTAGGTGGGAGACGTTAGGCTCATCACAGTGATACTTCACTGTGATCTTACTATGAGATACCCGTATCATGTTTCGACTGTTGGGATACCTATTGACTTTCATGGTTGTATCGAGAGTTCAATTTTGCCATTTTAGGGGAAACCTATACTTGATAGGTTTCATATTATAACTTATGTCCTATAAATATATGCTGTTTCAAAACACCAGCACACTGACGATCTCTAGAAAACAAGTTGATGTAGGTACAGTTTGTTATAGTTAAATGTACAAGGGGCATTTGAAAAGTCTGTGCAAAAATAAAAACTACTTACGTGTTTGGGGTAAACCTTTTTTATTTTTTGACACAGTATCCTTTTAGACTTATACACTTTGTTCAAAACTGTTCTAATTTGTTGATCCCTTCCGAATAATAGGAATTGTCCAAGTCTGCAAAATAGCTATCAGTTGCTGCAATCACCTCCTCATTTGAATAAAATCTTTGTCCTGCCAGCCATTTCTTCAAAAGGGGGAATAAATAGTAGTCCGAGGGAGCCACGTCTGGAGAATAGGGGGGGGGGATGTGAAACAAGTTGGAATCCTATTTCCATTAATTTTGTGACCACAACTGCTGAGGTGTGTGCTGGTGCAGTGTCGTGATGGAAAAGGACTTTTTTGCGGTCCAATCGCGGTGTTTTTCTTGCAGCTCGATTTTCAAATGATCCAATAATGATGAATAATATTCACCTGTAATAGTTTTACCCTTTTCCAGATAGTCTATGAGGATTATCCCTTGCAAATCCCAAAAGACAGTCGCCATTAACCTTTCCTGACGAAGGAATGGTCTTCACCTTTTTTGGTGTAGATTCTCCCTTGTTAACCCAGTGTTTAGATTGTTGTTTGGTCTCAGGAATATAGTAATGTATCCATGTTTCATCCACAGTGACAAAACGATGCTTGAAGTCCTGAGGATTCTTCCTGAACAGCTGTGAACCATCCTTGCAACACTTCACACGATATTCAGTTTTTGGTCAAGTGTGAGCAATTGCAGAACCCTGTCTTGCGGATAGCTTTCTCATGTCCAAATGTTTATGCAAAATATTACATACCCATTCATTTGAGATGCCCACAGAACTAGCAATCTCATGCACCTTAACTCTTCTGTCATTCATCCCAATATCATGGATTTTATCAATGATTTCCGGAGTTGTAACCTCCACAGGGCGTCCAGAAAGTTCACTCTGAAAATTTTGAAACCATTTAAAAACTGTTCTAATCGAAGGTGCAGACTCACTGTAATGTTTATCAAGCTTCTCTTTAGTCTCCAGAGGCGTTTTGCCTGTCATAAAGTAATGTTTAATCACTACATGAAATTCTTTTTCATCCATTTTTTGACAATTACTAGACTGCCTTGATTCACACGAATGCCAAACACAAAGAAATAAACCAATACGGCTGGAACTTGGTGTGCATTCTTTCCAAAGATGCTACTAACTAAACATGATCTCGATACGCGCCAGTGGTGCCACCTCTTGGACTTTTCAAACACCCCTCGTAAAGTAATGACAGGCCAGCACTGAAAGCTTCAGGAGATGTAAGTTAATGAAAATGGTGTCAATAAACTTCTTTTAAAGGTCCTGGCACTTATTAACTTAATAAAATGCTAAGAGTTCCCACTCCCAGGAGTGAGTTGTCACTGTCAAAATTTACAAATTAAGCATGAAACATGCAAATGCCAATAAGTATTCAAAATTACAGAGTAAAATGCATAGTAAAGACTAGGACGCTTAAAAATGAATTAAAAGGTAGCTTAGTTTCATCTGTCTATAAAGTATAAAAGAAAATATACAGGCTTGTTATTTTAGGACACTCCTTTTCCAAACAAGAACATCGTCAATTACATTACATATGCAGACGAAAAGTATTCTGGCACTGATACAAGAATTTTCCTGCTGCTGGTTTTTCTCACTGTTTCAGTTACTTTCTAGTTCAAAACATGTTTGTATTTTTCTTGCAGTGAATTTTAATTTTTGCTCTATTTGGAACACACACACACACACACACACACACACACACACACACACACACACACAGACTTCCACCATTGGGGGAGCTTCCTGTTAAGCGCCGATAGCTTTTGAAATATATATGTAAATGAGTATGATGTTTACAAAGTTCTCACTTTCTAAGAAAAGCAGCAATTGTTTCCAAAATTCCAGTTAATGTAACAACTGAAGATATGATGAGTTGCAGCTTTAGTTTGTTTGCAAGAATCACCACGATGATACTTTACACTTACAATCTTTTTAGGGTTTCTGAAGAGTGTTACAGTAAAACTACATTTATCATTCTGGTGGATAATTTTGTTTATATAAACAGACAACATTATGTTATGTATATGGTCCTCAAATGAATAAAAAGATCAATTAAAACAAAATCATTATTTCACATTGATAAAAATGTTCCCTAAGTTTTGGCACTGTGCCAACACGTGAAATCAGGAGACGCCTGCTGACCGGAATGATGCCTCTCTGTGTAGAAAGCTGTGTTTCCACATGGAACAAAGATGATGCCACTACTCGAGTGGTGTCACCGGACTTTCATGTGGGAACACAAAAACTCTTGTGGTGCCACTCGACTGATGTCACTTTTAGCCATTACACAAAAGACAAACAGAAGGGGCAGTCTTCTTTGAAGCTAACGTGCTATATTTTATAGTTTTCATATTTATTCTGATGTATTATGAAAATATGTAGTTTCAATGATATATATATATATATATATATATGACATTACAGATCTCTGCAAAAATATGTTTTGATTTTGGTTTATTATGCTACAGTGATAGATTGTGCGACTTCGGTATATGAAGGTTTTGCCATTGTGATTGTAAGATAATAACAGTTAATTTACATGATGAAAGTATATGATGTTTCTACTATATGTTGCACAAATAAAATTTGTGTGCGAGTAAGCAAGTATTATGTAGTTAGTTCAATGTGATTTGTGGTTTCACAGCAGCTCACTTTATTCCACAAATGATGAAAATTAATGCAAGACTGGCAGTACATTCAGTTTGCAGTATTGGAAACTTCAATGCTCTTTAAATATAGTACTTAACTAGTGGATTGGAGAAACGATGTAACAAGGTTTCTGGTGGCAGCATTATTTTCAATTGTGTGTAGCTTTTAATAAAGGAAATCAGCTATAATATAGTGCCCTTTAGTGCATTTGGACGAAGCATAGCTCCAATATTTGGCATAGGAAAAATGTCATATTTTGTTGTATTTATCTAATAAGGTGCAAGAGTGGAAATACATCTTTAAGGCATTGAAAATGGCATCCAACATAACATACAAAAACTCTGAAATTGTGAATTCTCCATCAGGGTTTCAACCATTCCTTGTTGTGCCCTGGAATGGGAATATCCTGCTCACTTTGCCTCCCACCAAACCTATGCAATATCCTTGTCCATCTCTACTCCACCTCTGCTTCCAGCCCCTTGCCTCATGGCTCACATTCTTGCAATAGATGTAGATGAAAGACCAGTCCCATACACCCTCCTCCCACCACCACCACCACCACCACCACCACCACCACCTACTACTCCAGTCCGGTCACAGGCATCACCTGTCCCACCAAAGGCAGGGCTACCTGTGAAAGCAGTCATGTGATCTACAAACTAAGCTGCAACCAGTGTGCTGCTTTCTATGTTGGCATGAGAGCCAATAAGCTTGATGCCTGCATGAATGACTGACTGACAAACTGGCCAACACACAAATTGACCATCCAGTTGCTGAACATGCTGCCCAATACAACATGCTTCATTCACTTCAATGAATACTTCCCATTCTGCACCATTTAGAACCTTCCTGCCAGTACCAGTTCCAGCTTTTCAGGTCATCGCCTGCAGCTCAACATAGAATATTAAGTGAAGAAGAAAATGCACTTTAATGATTGTAATAGCCGGATAGACTAATAACCAACTCATTCAAATTAATGGAGGAATCCATTTGAAGGACTGAATAAAGGATTCTGTATATGTCCACTGCTGGTCTGTCTGTCACTTTCCCACATCTCACCTGCCTCCCAAACCATCTGAGAACCCTATTACGCCCACAGGATGACTCTCACTGATCCTGACAAGCCAGAACTGCTCATGTTCAGTTAAGTTTTCTCCGCAGCTACACCAGTTTTTCTACATTAAAAACCAAATTTTATACGTTTTTTCTGTATTTTTTTTTGAGTAATTTATTCAGAAGTGTCAGTTTCAACTACTAGTTTTAGTTCCCAAAGATTAGTAATCCTCCTTTGTGTGATAAGTTTTGAAACAGGGCACATACACAGAATGGTACACTGTAAATTTTGCTTTGGTATCTGGTTCCTCAGTGCACTGTTTCACAATAACCATTCATGTGCATTCTTTGAACATTTGCTCACGATAACATCTGTAAACCCTTTTTTTTTGTAAATTGTAGAGGATTCTCGTCATCAGGGTGCCTTCTCCTACCAGCTTGTTCTCATTCTGTTGCACATTTTTCTACAACTTAACTAATGAGAGAGAATTGGAACTCTGCAAGTGTCATTTTTTTTACCCTGCAGCTGATCTGTGAGCAGAATGAGCATTTAAATGCACAAACCTAGAACATGAGAAAAGTATTTCTTGTCCCATTTCACAGTCTTATGCACTGATCCTACTGAGCACAGTAGGAAGTCAGAACAGTCAGTTGTGCCTATACTTGAGAACACTGGAGTCTATTTTTTGCCAGTAATTCTGTCAGTATTCACTGTTTCAACCATTCGTGGTGTGTTACATGCAAACACCACCCACATATCTCTTATTGCACCATTTGATAGCAATTGTCTCATGAATTGACTAAAGTCAGTTTCTCCTCATTTTAATTTATTCTACAGTTTTGGCATGTTGTGCCTATTCTTATGAACAGTGGGGATGTTCCACGGTTGTGACGCCTGAGACACAATCTTGGATTGAATACCAGTTGTCAACATACATAGTATGTTCCCATTCCAAATATGATATCGTAAGCAGTGCCACTACGTTGTCACTTTTTCCTAAATTGTGGGACCTAATTTTGTGCCTGTATATGCAGTGAAATATAAGATGTACCTTGTCTGACAGTCGCACAGCATGAATGTCTTTGTTCCGAATCTACCACACTTGGACGGAATAAATTGTTTACAGGATAACTAATCTTTCAACAATAAGGGACTTTTGTCATTGCAAAGCTTCTGATGTTGACTATATGCACTGTGAAAAATCTTATGAACATATGAACTTTATCCAAATATTTATAATTTTAAACAAATTGTTGCCTCCAATACTCACAGACTTACCACTGAAGTGCAGCATTCTCAAAAGTTAAATAAAATGGTCTGCGATATAATTTTTCTGGAAACTGGAGTGTTTTAAGCTATATCTCCAGACCAGTAATCACTTCAGTTTTTTAACTTGAGCCCTTAGCAGACAAACAGCAACAAAACAAAGTTTCTCAAATCAAGTATCTTTCCACTTTGACAGTTGTGAAAGCACAGATTCCTGATTATTTGCCTTCGTGCATTACATAAAATTGATTCGTTTTATCTGCTATAAAATGAAACAGATCTTTTGATGAGTATATTATGAAAACTGACAGAATGCTTGAGCCATTAAGCAGCTGACATTTGTGCTGGAAGAGGACTCATTAAATACAGGCTGTAATGGATGGAAATCTGTTTCCAATCTAAAGTGGAACTAAGGCATGCACTTTTCAAAAGTGGTTCGTTACTGTTTTGTAATTCTTCAGATTCTGAATATCTGCTGACTGCACATCTCCTAGAAACACCAAACTAATGTGCTGTGCCAGCTGATGTACAAGGCTGAAGACTTACTTCTAGATCCCACTGAAGACTCATCACTGCTTTGGCCATTGAAGAATTTATACTCCCTGTCACTCCTAGAGAGTATCTCCAGGATCTCCCTGTCTGTGAAATGTTGGTGATGTGACATTCTCTTGTAGAACAGAACTATTAAATTAATACTGACAAAATGCACCACGCAAGATCAAAATCTGCAATAAGTGTAGATGCACACTAACTATGCAGCTGGAACTCAAACACTCTGGAAGAACAGTATACAAATTCAGCACTCAATCTAGATGACGCAGGCACTCTAGACTCGGTGCACTTAATCCTGTCAGAGTGCCGGCAGAATGTGGCACATACACACCAGCTTAAGGAAAACCCAGAGACCACACTCAAATGGATGCACAGCACCTGGGGAGCAGTGTAGCATGATGTGTTAACTTGCTCACAGCAAGTCAAAGGGTTAATAGGTGAAACTAGCTGTCAAAAATATATATTAAACTTCTTCACACTGTAAATTATCTCTGAAGCCTCTTTCTCAATATGGGAATCCCATAGTTATGATACCAATAATATTTTTGAAACATACACAATTGGCCTTTTGAAGCTGCTCTGCATTTTATGAGATAATTGTTCCAACATTACAGTGTCACAGATCTCCTGCAAGCGTCAACCTCAAGCTGTGCATACATGGTATCAAGCATTGTGCTGTTTTTAGATGCTGCTTGATGTGTCAAATACCATGCAGATATGACACCACCTAAACCTTTAATGCCATTTGCATATACACTGTATACAATTCCTTTATTTTGGCACTGACAACAATCTTTACTTCTGCCGGATGTAACACCTTCTATGTTATATAAATGCTGTAAGTCATAATTATATGAGCTTGTACACTAACTAAATTCACCAAGCACTGTAAACATTGGATAAGGCCAGGCTGTAATACTGTTTCACCCAAAATAAATAAAAAGCTTAAAGTGCATTTAACAATAATATGAAAAGGATTGTTGCTACTCACCATAGAGCGAAGATGCTGAGACAGATATGCACAACAAAAGGACTGTCAGAAATTGAGCTTTTGGCCAACAAGACCTTCATCTCCTGTTGGAAAGACACACACACACACACACACACACACACACACACACACACACACACACACACACACACACACACACAATCGTATCATCTTAATTTTAAATTTAAACATAAATGAGATTGTAAGGAATATGGATGTTTCCTGATGCAACAGTCAACATCTGAAAATGTTTTGCAATTCCAAAATCAGTCACATAATCAAGTACAAATGTGGATAATTTTACTACTTCAAACATAGGTAAGAATCTTTAAAATGGACAACTGTAAGGTTATATGGTTTTGTAGGCTGTGACATAGTGGTCTTAATATCAGGGATGGATAGTTTATTTCTTTATTCCAGTGTGTCCTTCATTCATGCTAGTGTATTCTTTCCAAAAATCCTCAAGAAAAGCATGGTTATGGTAGTATTTACTGCCTTTAAGCTACACTGTATCATCATCTGAAATAAGCAGTTATAACAAATGTCCACTTGTATTGCAATTTAGCAATAATCCTTGATTACTACTGATCTAAAATAAGATCTGACAGACTACATAGTTTCCTAATAGTATATGCTTATATCCCCCACCCTACAGTATTACACAACATTTTGACTGAGTTAATGACAACAATGAATATAAGTGCATAGCACAATGAACTCAAAGACAATGTCACCAAATATTAATTAATGCCACCAGTTGTGGTATGAGGAATTATTTTTTCTTCAAAACTACAGAGTGAGGTTTTTTATTGAAAGAGAACACCACAAATACATTAAACAAGTTACCTGATACAATGACATTGACTGTAGCAAGACTTCTTATATTCCTACAATCCAAATTACATTGTGAGACATTTAAATTGAAAGACAGAGGTATTTCAATTTAGAATATTTTCTCAGTACCTATTGTGAGACAGATTTTCTCTTTCCTCTGAGAATACATATATCGAAACTGTGAAACTCTGGATGCTGTTCTGACTCTTTGATATGCACCATCTGAAACTTTTCTTCTAGAAACTGCATAAATTTCTTCCATAGCTGAATCTGAAGCTCAGAACTTCTTAACTCTTGACAAATAATAATTTCAGTTTCATGTCCTGCTAGTGCATTGATCGTTTCAAATAGTGGTTCTACCGACTGAAAAACAAAAGTGTACTGTTAATCCATTTCCATTTATTCAACCAAAAATACACGATTTCTATTAGAAAGACATGTATCTGTGAATGAGTTTTACGGGAATGTTAATAACACAACTGATGACAGTTACAATATAGCTTCCATAGTGTTTTTGATAATTTGTGAGCAGTATATAATGTTCAAAATATGCATTAAAATGCTTGAGATTTCTATATTACATAATGTATCTGGAGACACATTTACTACCAATGTAGTAAGCTTGTTGCATTTCCAGAAGCACAATTTCTCAGTTTTCATATGAAATGTTAGCTATTATTTACATTATCCTAAAAATACATTTGACAGTAAGGTTCTTATCTCAACAGTTATGCTTTATTTGTATTCTTAGTCACAAGTCTAAAACATCGATGATGCAGTAAAACTGTTCCTGTAATCAATTCTTACCTTTTTGTGGAACCAGCCAGTAAGAAGCCTATTGGGTTTGCATGGGATTTATTTTAGGTCAAGAGTAGCTTTAAATCTCTGAAGGCAAATAAATTTTCTATTTCTTGTAATATTTACATCTTTGGCTAAAAAGAAAGGTTGAAATCAAAATACCTTTACAATATTGAAATTTCCGCAGTAATGGGAACCTCAGCAAGTTCATACTCTAAATCATAATACTTTCTGAATATACTGCATTATTTGCCTTTTAATATTATTCAGTAGTTAAAGGGAATTTCTGAAGTAACCCAGTATCATTTACAGTAACATGACATATTCAAAAATTATTATAATTTATAATAGAATTCACCCTAGCAATACCAAGGCATGATTCCATAATATGCATTACTGGGGGGAGGGAGGGGGAGAGTATTACTTTAACTGTTAATTGTTGTTGAATCCTATTATCAATGTATATTTTAAAGAGGTGCTGATGTGCAAGTAGTGTCCAGAATCTGAAAATAACTTTTAGCATATTCTCGGCAATTTCAATGCACTTTCAATAACGTGTACAACTGCCTTTATGACCATCACAAAAAATTAAAAAATGCAAAATTGGTTCAATGTTGTTAATTTCTACTCTCAACATACTTTACAAAAGAGATACTGATGTGTGTAAGGCACTGAATCTGGAAATACTGAATATGTCATTCATAGGGTAAGTGACATCTACTACTGAGACACATTTGGATTAACTTTAAATGAAAAAAATTGAAATATACAAGGAATTAGCTAAAAGGGCTCATTAAACAATAAATATTTTTTCAGAATTTTAAAATGTAAATTAACTGACTAGATTACACTATTTTCAAAAGATGTGCATAAAGTATACCCCCCACCCCCCCATATTACAAGGGTTAAAGGCAATAATCAGATTTGTATCACACACTTTCAGAGCATTATATCTCTTTAGAAAGCATTTGTTTACATAGTTGAGGACAAAGCTCATTTATGACTATTACACTGACTATTCATGCAGACAACCAAACATATCAAGACCTGTGTCTTGAAATGAACAAATGCAGAATACGAGTAGATCCACTTAGTGGCATTGCTGTAGCTGTTGGGTGATAGCAGGGGAAGGGGCATGTGGTCATAAGTTAAAGATGTTTTTAACTCTTATGACTGAGTCAGTAGATTCTTTCCAGACAACAGTTGGCTAGTAGGTGCAATGGTGAGGAAAGCATGTGCAAGTTTTTGTTGCCTACAGAAGTGTGACATAACAAATGGTTCCTGAAGAGGAGCAGAAGCCTTTTCAGTAGATGGAAATGCAATTGTCTGAATGGTTGACTGCTCTGATCTTGAAATGTTACTCAACATGGTCTCCTCCTGAGTTGGTACTGCAGCACAGCAGAAAGAATGTGGAAACAACTGTTATATTTCCCCAAAAAATGGAGTTCTCTTGAATGGTTCAATCACAATGGTATTATCCTGCCAAAATATTCCAAATGTTCTCTGGCTGCGAATTACTCAAGAGAATATTGTCGTCACAAAGAACAAATGGAATGTCAGATCCATTAATCAAGTGAGTAGTTATGACACGCTGGTTGGTTGGTTGGTTGGTTGGTTGGTTGGCTGGTTGTCGGAGTTACAGGGACCAAACTGCGAGGTCATCTATCCCTTCATCTTATATGTATCGAACCAGGAATAACCCTCAGAAGGATACAAAAAGCAAATCCTGAGAAACCCGATTGTAAGCAAGATAGAACAATACAGATACAAAATTACGGAGAAATACGAGGGAAGTTAGAGGGCATAAGGTGTGTGGGTCACTCTGCCCAGAATTAGTTGGAGATCCCCGGAGCATGGTATGCGGTGTGTGAGGACCCTCTGTTCCCACCAACACAACCTTACTGTACATTACCCCAAAGAAACGAGCAACACAGCCAAGATGATAAAAGTTTAGAAAAGATAAAACATTAAAAATGGCAAACATAAAAGAACATGGAGAGTAAAGAGGTGGGTAAGGAAGGGGCCAGGCCAGACTGTGAGCAAGGGCTGCCATCATCAGACCACTGGGCCAGAGCAGGCAAGGGTTACTGCTCCAACACATCATGCAGTCAATGAGGCCAAAGTGCCCCACCTCACAGAGATGAGCACAAACCACCTTAAGGGGTGAAACATAAAACCACATCACATGAATTCGTAGTTACAAACAATGAGTACTATCAACTGTGGAATGGAATGACGACAATGAAAATTCATGCCGGACCAGAACACGAACCCGGATTTCCCACTTATCGCAAGCGGTTGCCTTACCATTTGGCTATCCGTGGATGACTCACGGTCAGACCCAAGCTTCCGTATGTCGTCAACCCTGGATCTGACCGCGAGTCGTGCATGGATAACCAAATGGAAAGGTGACTGTTCACGACGAGTGGGAAATCCGGGTTCGTGTCCTGGTCAGCCAGAAATTTTCATTGTCATTCCATTCTACAGCTGACAGTAGTCATTGTTCACAATTGCGAATTCATCTGATGTATTTAGTAATGGCTGTGGTCACCACAGTGCTTTGTTATCGGGATAACACCAGCACTGCAATATTGTATAAAACCAGATCTTTCACTCTGGCGTCATCCGCTAGCACCAGAGGTAGTGGGTCAGGAAGTATAAGATATTCCCATAAAGCACCCAAATTTGGGCCACTGTCAGGTGGGCACTACATCGGCAGTAAGGTGAGTCCTCAAGTCAGAGAATGTGGCTGTGGGTCAGCCAAGTGTGGCCAACAAAGGATAGTGGATTCCCTGTGAGAAGTGCAAAGGGAAGACTGTCACATATGGTCGTCATCTCCTTTATTGTCCTCGGTTTGTTTGGAGAGTCCAGGCAAACCATTCTGAGTTTCGGAAATCCAACAACTGGTGATGTAAAGCCAACTGAAGATTCAGTTCTGGGACCCTCCTTTCCAAAATCGCCATCCTGATAGCCAACTTTGCCAAGCTGTCAGCATGTTCACTTCCTGGAATCCCAACACTTCCAGGGGTCAGAGAAATGATGACCGGCCATCCAGGTTGACAGAGGTCAGAAGATCCCAGATAGTCATGACTAATGGGTGATGAGGGTAGCACTGGTCTATAACCTGAAGGCTGCTCAGGGAGTCACTTCAGATAGAAGCATATTGTCAGTGCAAGAACGAGCATGGCTAAGAGATTGTTTGAAGGCTACCACTCACCAGTGAAGACACTGCATCCATGCAGCCAGGAGCGTAGTTCACTGCACCTTGCATGTGCATATGCAATATCGTTTCGTGCATTGTACTTTGAGGCATCAGTGTATCCTCTGACGAACCTGGAAATGCCTCAAGGACAGCCAGGTACAGGTGGCAAAACACCATGGAGTCAACTGCCACCTGTACCTGGCTGTCCTCAAATCTTTCGGTCCAAAGGATAAATCGAGACAGATCTGAGGTCAGTGTATGAGTTCAGAGCACAGACACTTATCAAACTGAAATTGAGACCCCTGTTCTGGATCTCTGTTGAGGGAGGTGAACCTCCCTACAAGGAAAAAGGAGATGGTGGTTTGGATGCTAAGGGGAGTTGCGAACATGTATAGCATAATTGAGTAGCCGTTGTTGACAATTTATCCTTAGTGGAGGGACCCTACCCTCCACAAGCAGGATGCTCACAGGGCTAGTTCAAAATGCTCCTGTTCAAAGTCGGATCGCACAGTGATGTATCGGGTCCAGTGACTGTGATGCTGAGGGCGAGGCCAAACCACAGACCAGGCTCCCACAATCAAGACATGACAGGATCAGGGTTTTGGAAAGCTGCAGAACGATAGTGAGGTCTGCACCCCAGCTAGTGTTACTGAGGCACTGAAATGTATTAAGGTGTAGCCATCATCATTGCTTAAGTTGGCAAAGATGGGAAGCCACATCAGCTGGGCATCAAGGACCAGTCCCAAAAAGCAATAATTCTCCACCAATTATGAAAAGAGTAGGGGGTCATAGTAGAAGTGTTCCCAATCATGATTCCCATCGAGTCTGATATCATTCCGCCAATCATGATGTCATACGAGCTACATTGGATCTACATATCGTAAAAGCAAATTAGCTCTCTTTATAGCCTACAATAATTATTTCGCTCAACACTGAAGGAGCAATTCCAGTCACCGAACAAGATTTAATCATAGAAATCTGCAGAACTAAGAGTTGCAAAATCCTTTATCTACAGGAGACCCATAGGGGTCCCTATAAATTATCCTCTGACGAACCTGGAAATGCCTCAAGGACAGCCACATATGTGGCTGGTAAATGAGAGATTACATGAGAAGCGAGGAAGTGCCTTTTTTATAAGAGAAGGTCTGAAACTATCAGGAAGTTGTACCATTCATCACAGTTAACACTGAACCAATAGTTGGGGAAATAGACAAGGCCGAAATAATCTCTGTACACAAACCCCCACACAATCTTTTTAGCACTAATATTTCTCTTGTGTCACAAACACAGAAAATAGTAAGCACAGGGTCATTTTAGGGGACCTTAATTGGCACAGTGCACAATGAGGCTATAGTGAAGCTAAAGAACATGGCAACTTACTTGAGCAATGGGCAGAGGATAACCATATGTTTTTCACCCATGACCCCAAGCAACTACCATCCTTTAATACCGGACAATGGAGAAAGTGTTACAATCTTGATCTGAGTTTTGTAAGCAAAGATCTCGGCACTTTACTTCACAAACAAGTTTTGAATCCTATAATCCTTTTCACAGATCATAAAACAGACCAATTAAACTGGAAACAAGACACCACCATACGTCCATCCTGTATGGCGTAGATGTGAACTTTAGTCACTCCACAAGCATCCCCCAAGCCAGTAGAGAAACAAATATCAACCCACACAGAGTCCCGCATGTCTGAGCAAGCTTTATACAACTGGGAGTGACAAGTGCCTCAGATGCTGCCCACTACAGAATGTTTTACCTGAATAGCCATTCACCCTATCACACCATAGCAAATCTTGAGGCTGAGGTGTGTGTGTGTGTGTGTGTGTGTGTGTGTGTGTGTGTGTGTGTGTGTGTTATACTCATTGTCCAGCCCCTTTCACTGAGGCATGTCCAAATTGTGTAACCCAGCCAGTAGCTACGCTACCACCAAAGTCCTCTGCGTCACTGAGGCATGCAGATCCTCCCACCCGGCACTGGAGGTGCCTACGATAATGTGATATTCCACGGGACAATAAGACAACAGAAGATGAATGGATAGCTTTGAAAGATGAAATAATGAAGGGAGCAGAGCAACAACTAGGTAGAAACATAATGCTCAATAGGATTTCTGGTAAAAATTGTATAGTGGACCTCTGTCTCATTTTTTGTAGATTATGTACTATATTTATATATAAAATGCACCAAAACACTCGTACATAATTTACACTGCAATTGTATTTCTACCAAAAAGTGAGTTAAATATGGTGCAAAAGTAGACATGAGGCTACACTACAGATCAATGCATTACCACAACCTTTACTTCACATTCCCATCCATTGGCTCTCTCAACAGAACTGTCACCTTTGTATCTAATGCGGACCTCCGGCTACACTACACATCAGTCTGTCACTGGATAACAAACATCATATTAAATGCATCTGGTGAAACAAAATATAAAACAAAGCAAGAAAAAGGAAAAACAGACCTCTAAAAACTAAAACAGACAAAAGGTGCAAAATGGCAAAGTAAGAATGGCTAGAGGAGAAATGCAAAACAGTATATGGGTACATGACTATAGGAAAGGTAGATGTTGCATATAAGAACATTAAGAAATCTTTTGAGGAAAAAAGAGCAGCTGTTTGAACATTAATTTGGACGGTCAGCTAGTACTCAGTAAAGAAGGGACAGGTGGAAGGAGTGGGGAATGAAGATGAGATGAGAAACGTGATAGTGAACGAGGAATTTGACAAAACACCGAAAGGCCTAGGTCAAAACACAATACCTGCTATAGATGATCTCTCAGAATTATTAAGATCTTTGGTAGAACCAACCGCAACAAATTGGCTTCTGCTGGCATGCAAAAATGAGACAAGTGAAATATTCTCAGACTTCAAGAAAATGTAATAATTACAATACCAAAGGAAGCAGATAAGAGTTGAGAGTACCACCCAACAATCAGTTTAGCAATAATGGAAATTCAAGGGTGGAACAGTATGTAAAACAAGGGAAAGGCAACTACTCAATATAGCAGACTGGTGTCTGTTATATAGAGAGATAACTGAAATCAGTTTTTACTAGCTTTTGAGTACTGCATCTTTTTCTAGTACAAAGTAAACATATTCACATTGAAATATGGGTGGACAAGGATATTCTGTAGGTTGGATGGGCAGCAGAACACTACTTTGGGTAAAATGTGTAAGATATCCCTTGTCTCAGGGCACAATGAGAGTAGTTGATTCAATGGTGAAAGATGTGTTTGAGAGTTTCAAGGAAGGACAGCCAGTAGGAAGACCTGTGGGGGTTGACTGTGTTGAGTTTGGGGAGTAGGTAAATGGTAGGTGTGCAGGGTTTGCTGGTGTGTGGAGGGACATGGTTTCAGGTGTCAGGTTTTGTGATTAACCTAAGATCTTGGAGTGCTCCTGGAGGCAATGTTAGACTTCTCTGATGATTGTAAGGTTTGTATGTATGGAAGTCAGGAGTTTGGTGGAGACCCTCAACCAAACAATCAGAATCGCAGTGGTGCAAACTTTGTCCATAGAAAGGATGATAATGTCTGGATTGGTTGCCAGGTTAGAGATAACTGTGTGTTCACAGGAGTGGTGTTTGACTCACCAGGGAGAGGATTGGGAAAGGAAGGTGAAGTCATGTTAGAAGTGACGAATCTCCAACTTCAATGGTCTCCCTACTAGTTACAGTGCTCCCACACTATTGTCTGTAAGCTCCCATCCTACATTCAAGACACTGTTCACTTCATTCACAACCTTTCCACTGTTTCTGTCCTGCTGCCAATAGACTCCTTGGAGGTCAAATCTTTGTACAAATCATTGGTACTGCAATGGATACTCTCATGGCACCATCCTACACCAACTTATTTATGGACCATCAGGAGGAATCTTCCCTATCTGATCAACACCTAAAACCCCATGTCTCCTCATTCACTGATGACATTTTCATAAACTGGACTCATCGCACAATCTACACTCTTTCTCCTATAACCTCAACATTGCTTCACTCGCTCCTTCAGCTGAATGGGCCATTGATGTCGATCTCCACCTCTCAGATCGTTCCATTATTACATCTATTCATATCAAGAGCAGAAACCACCAACATTATCTCCACTTCAAAAGCTGTCACCCATTCCATGTCAAAAAATCTCTGCCTCAGAGCCCACCCTCCCCTCCCCCACCAAGAACGCCGCACCTGCAGTAGAAAGCAGGCTTTTTTTTGGGGGGGGGGGGGGGGGGGGTTTAAGGGCGCTCAACTACTGAGGTCATTAGTGCCCAGTCACAATTGGTAGAGCACATAGAATCTAGTAAAACTCAGGGGGGGGGGGGGGGGACGACGACGACACCAGAAAGTTCTTACAAAGATGCAGATAAAATAAGTGAAGGAGTTAGATGTCTTTGGACAATCCAGTCAAAGTAATGAAACGAAGAACATGAGCAGCTGCTCGAGCGTCATCAGTTAAAATATCCTGTAGAGTAGATGGCAGAGACAGGACAACACGAGATTGACTAAAACGGGGACACGACAATAAAACATGGCGCACTGTTAATGCATGACCACAAGGGCACTGCGGGGATGGGTCACCTGAGAGCAGGTAGCGGTGGCTAAATCGGCAATGCCCAATCCGCAACCTGGTCAGAAGGACCTCTTCTCGCCGAGATGGCCGGGAGGAGGTTGTCCAAGCAGTTGGGAACGGTTTTACTGCCCGGAGCTTGTTTCCTTGAAGTGATGACCAAGTATCCCACCACAAAGACACAAGCCTCCTACAAACAACCCCACTAATGTCAGATGACGGGACACAATGGGAGGCTGGCCGAGGCAGGAGGACTGCAGCCTTGGCTGCAGCATCAGCAGCCTCATTCCCAAGCACTCCTACATGGCCGCGAACCCACAGAAAGCTGACAGGAGAGCCATCAGCAGCAGAAGAATGGAGGGACTGCTGGATCCGTTGCACCAAGGGATGGACCGGATATGGAGCTCCAAGGCTCTGAAGAGCACTGAGTGAATCAGAGCAGAGTACATATGATGAATGGCAGTGGCGGCGGGCATACTGAACGGCCTGATGGAGAGCAAAAAGCTCGGCCGTAAAGCTGGAACACTGGTCGAGGAGCCGGTATTTAAAGGTGCCGGCCCCGACGACAAAGGCACAGCCGACACCACTGTCAGTTTTGGAGCCATCAGTGTAAATAAAGGTGTGACTGGCAAGTTGCGCACGAAGTTCGACAAACTGTGAGCAATACACTGCAGCCGGAGTACCCTCCTTCGGGAGCGAGCTGAGGTCGAGATAAATATGAACCGGAGCCTGGAGCCACGGTGGTGTCGGACTCTCACCCTCTCTGAAGGTGGTAGGGAGGGCAAAATCCAATTGTCGAAGCAGGCGACGAAAGCGGACTCCAGGGGCCAGCAGGGCAGACACATACAACCCATACTGACGGTCGAGAGAATCGGCGAAGAAGGACTGATAAGAGGGGTGGTCGGGCATTGACAACAGCCGGCAGGCATACCGACAAAGCAGTAAGTCGTGCCAGTAGGTCAATGGTAATTCGGCAGCTTCAGCATAAAGACTCTCGACGGGACTAGTGTAGAATGCTCCGGTCGCAAGACGTAACCCCCAATGGTGGATGGAGTTGAGACGGCGTAAGAGGGATGGCCGAGCAGACGAGTAGACGAGGCTCCCATAATCCAGCTTTGATCGGACTATGGACCGATACAAGCGAAGCAGGACAGTGCGATCCGCTCTCCAAGAGGAACCACTAAGAACTCTGAGGACATTAAGGGAACGTGTACAACGGGCAGCCAAATAAGAGACGTGCGGAGACCAACAAAGTTTCCTGTCCAGTGTGAGCCCTAGAAACTTAGTTGTTTCCACGAATGGGAGAACAACGGGACCGAGATGTAAGGATGGCGGAAGGAACGCTTTATATCACCAAAAGTTGATGCAAACCGTCTTCTCTTCAGAGAACCGGAAGCCATTTGCCACACTCCATGAGTATAGGTTGTCTAGACAACACTGAAGTCAGCAATCCAGGAGGCATGTTCTCTGGGCACTGCAGTAGATCGCAAAGTCGTCAACAAAAAGAGAGCCTGAGACATTAGGTGGAATGCAATCCATAATTGGATTGATTGCTATGGCAAAAAGGGCTACGGAGCCCTGAGGCACTCCGTTCTCCTGGAGGAAGACGTCGGACAATACGGAACCCACACGTACCCTAAACTTTCGATCTGTCAAAAAGGAATCAATAAAAAGGGGCAGGCGACCGCATAGACCCCACCTGTGCATAGTGCAGAGGATACCTCCTCTCCAACAGGTATCATAAGCCTTCTCCAAATCGAAGAACACGGTTACCGTTTGGCGCTTTCGCAAAAAGTTGTTCACGATGAATGTCGACAAGGTCACAAGGTGGTCAACAGCGGAGCGGCGGTGACGAAAGCCGCATTGAACATTGGTAAGTAGCCGTCGAGATTCAAGAATCCAAACTAACCGAGCGTTAACCATGCGCTCCATCACCTTACAGACACAGCTTGTAAGAGAAATGGGGCGGTAACTAGAAGGAAGGTGTCTATCCTTCCCGGGTTTGGGTATAGGAACAACGACGGCATCACGCCAACGCATGGGGACTTGACCTTCGGTCCAGACGCGATTGTAGGTACGAAGAAGGAAGCTTTTGCTTGCCGGAGAAAGGTGGGCCAGCATCTGAACGTGAATGGAATCTGGCCCTGGAGCAGACGACCGGGACAGTGCAAGTGCACGTTCGAGTTCCCACATAGTAAAGGGGGCATTATAATGTTCCAGATTCAGCGAGTGGAAGGAAGGTCGCCGAGCCTCTTCTGCCTCTTTCCTGGGAAGGAAGGCAGGGTGGTAATGGGCGGAGCTTGAAACATCCGCGAAAAAGCGGCCAAAGGTGTTGGAGACATCCACAGGATCAACAAGGACCTCATTACCTGAAGTCAGGCCAGGTACCGAGGAGTGGGCCTTAATGCCCGACAGCCGGTGCAGGCCACCCGACGACAGAAGAGGGAGTAAAACTCTTAAAGGAGCTGGTGAAAGAAGCCCAACAAGCTTTTTTGCTGTCTTTGATGACTCTACGGCATTGTGCTCGGAGTCGTTTGTATCCAATACAATTCGCCAACGTAGGATGGCGGTGAAAGGTGCGTAAAGCACGTCGTCGAGCACGGATAGCGTCTCTACAAGCCTCATTCCACCAGGGGACGGAAACGCGACGCGAAGAAAAGGTAGTACGAGGAATGGAAGGATCGGCAGCATTGATAACAGCCGTGAGGTATTCGACCTGACTGTCACAACTGAGAAAATCGTGGTCCGGAAAGGTCGCCAGGGAGGAGTAAAGTCCCCAGTCAGCTTTCGGTATGTTCCAGCTCGAAGGACATGGGGATGGGGTGTGGTGCAGGAGACGAACGACACAGAGTCGCTCGAATAGGTGTCAGAAAGGACATACCACTCGAACCGACGGGCAAGAGTGGTAGAACAGATCGAGAGGTCCAAGTGGGAGTAGGTATGAGTAGAGTCTGAGAGGAAAGTCGGGGCACCAGTATTGAGGCAGACAAGATTGAGATGGTTGAAGACATCCGCCAAGAGGGAGCCTCTCCGACAGGATGCAGGAGAGCCCGAAAGGGGATGATGGGCATTGAAGTCGCCAAACAATAAAAACGGCGGAGGAAGCTGAACAATCAGGTGCATCATGTCAGCCCGACTAACTGCGGATGACGATGGAGTGTAGATGGTACAAACGGAAAAAGTAAAGGCAGAAAGAGTAATACGGACAGCTATTGCTTGGAGTGGGGTGGTCAATGGAATGGGATGGTAATAGACATCATCCCGAATGAGCAACATGACCCCACTATGAGCTGGAATACCGGCCACAGGGGTGAGGTCAGACCGCTCCGAGGTATAGTGGGTAAAAGCAAGACGGTCAGTTGGGCGCAACTTGGTTTCCTGGAGACCAAGGACGAGCGGACAGTGCAGGCGGAGGAGCAGTTGTAATTCCTCCCGATTAGATCGAATATCTCTTATGTTCCAATGTAACAAAGCCATCGCTAGTCAGAAAAAAGGGGGAACAAAACGGGTGAAGAGCTGGTCACCTCGACGGCCGCGGAGGGCCAGGTTTCGAGGGAACAACGCTACAACCGGCGGGAGGCGGATCCTGTTCCATCGAGTCGTCGCCAGCTGCGGCCGCTTTCCCAGGTTGCGTAGAAGGGGCAGCATTATTCGTCGACGAGAGGCCAGCTGAGCGCCTGGCAGCAGAGCGTCCCGGCGAAACTGAGGACGGCCGGGAGCAGTGACTCACGGATGGAGCGTCAGACGAAACGCGCCGGGGTGGAGAGGGGGATAAAGACTTCTTCTTGGAGGCCTTCTGGGAAGTCCGATGAGGCATGGGGATGGTGGGCTGGACCCAAAGAAGGTCCACACACGCGGGGTCCGTTTGGAACGCCGGACCTCGGAAGCCGGGGTCCGGAACGTTTCCCCGATGGACACCTGAGAAGAGGATCCCTTCTCAGGCGGCGGAGGGGGAGGAGGAGGAGGAAGGGTGGCCCCTGGGGCAGAGGGGGCAGGGGCCGCGAGGGAGGAGGATTTGGAAGGCAGGGATTTGGGAGGCGGAGGCATAGACCCCGGATGGGGTGAGGAGGTGGAGGGGGGACAGGATAGGGGTGAGGATACTGTGGAAGGAGTGGACACGACTGAGGCAAACGAAGTTGTCAACGTCACGGGATGGAGGCGGTCATACTTTTTCCTGGCCTCAGAATAAGAGAGGCGATCCAAAGTTTTTAATTCTTGGATCTTGTTCTCCATCTGATACGCGGGGCAGTCTAAAGATCTAGGCGAGTGGATGCCAGGACAATTGACGCACCGAGGTGGTGGGGTGCATGTATGTTCATCACGAAGAGGACGTCCACAATCGCCACAAAGGGGCTTAGCCTCACACCGTGACGACATGTGCCCAAATCGCAAACACCGAAAGCAGCCCATAGGAGGCGGGACGTAAGGTCGCACCGGTAGCACATCACCTTTACCTTCTCCGGGAGAACGTCCCCCTCGAAGGTGAGGATAAAGGCCCCAGTGTCGATGCGACGGTCTTTGGGGCTGCGCTGGACTCGCCGGACGAAATGCACGCCTCGGCGCTCCAGGTTGGCCCTGAGCTCCTCATCAGATTGCAACAGGAGGTCCCGATGAAAAATAACCCCCTGCGTCCTATTCAGTGCCAGATGCGGGACAATGGACACTGGGATGTCCCCTAGTCAGTCGCACGCCTGGAGCGCCGCCGACTGAGTGGCAGAGGTGGTCTTTATAAGAACGGACCCCGAACGCATTTTACTGAGAGCCTCGATTTCCCCGAAGATGTCCTCGATGTGCTGGACAAAGAACATGGTCTTGGAGGCGGCGAACGACCCCCCATCGGTCCGAGAACAGACTAAATAGCGGGGGAAGTACTTCGCCCCAAGCCGGCGGGCCTGTCCTTCCTCCCAGGGAGTGGCCAAGGGGGAAGGGGCAGGAGAACCAGAACCAGAGACAGTACCTTTCTTTTTAAAAGACTCTGCTGCAGAGCGACCCGATACATGTTGACGTTTCATCTGCGAAACGTCCACCCCGATACCACCCACTCCGACCAGGGGCTCTCCCCACGGGCGCCACCCAGCCTCAGCAAGGGCCACCTGGCAGGATGACTGTTGCCGGGAGTCCTGATGCCCCAAGGAGACGGGCGTCTACTCCTTGGCCGATGTGGGGATGGTGCAGCTCAGGTATCGGCAGTACGATCCCTGTGTTGTCAGGGGGCTACAACCTAGAGGGTACATGATGACCCCACCACAACGGGCTGGCTACCGTGCTGGATTTCGGGTGCCATGGAAAGTCCATCATGAGCGTAGGTGCAGATGGGGACGCACTATGGGCATAACTTGTGCAACCCATCAGGCGTTTAGGCCCAATTTGAGGAATAGCGGGTGTGGTTACAACGCCGTTACAATGCTGAGTGCCAAGGTCTTAGTGCACTGAGGACCAGTGAGACACCACGTAAGGCGTCCTTCCCCAAAAGGCTCGTACTTCTGTAGAATTTTGAAAAATGGAGGTCAAACCCCAAGGGGGACCATCACACGGAAGGCCGAAATGGTTGAAACTCCTTTTAGTCGCCTCTTACGACAGGCAGGAATACCACGGGCCTATTCTTACCCCCGAACACGCAGGGGGTAAGCAGGCATTGTCAAAATATACCTATAACCTTACCACAGCTTTATTGACATCCATAAACAGATCTCCCATACTATCTGCTCATCTTACACCAGCACACCTGTCAAACCAGCACTCTGACCAACACTCCTCTGATCACCCTGGCCTTGAAAAGCTCAACCACACCCTTCACCAGGACTCTCACTACCTCTCGCCTTGTTCAGAGATGAGGAATATTCTACCAATGGCACCAAAAGCAGTGTTCTGCTGTTCACCTAATCTAGAGAATATCCCTGTCCATCCCTATTCCAATCCTGCTCCCCATGTGTTATTCCGTTGAGTATGACCCAGGTGCAAGATCTGTCCCATGTACACACCCACCACCTTCTGCCACTATCATATTACCATCATTTCCTGTCCTTTAAAATGAAGTGCCATGTGTGAAAGCAGCTATGTTATATACAATCTATGCTGCAACCAGTGGCAGCTGGTGCTCACTTTTGTTCATCTACATCTACATGATTACTCTGCAATTCACATTTAAGTGCTTGGCAGAGGGTTCATCGAACCATAATCATACTATCTCCCTACCATTCCACTCCCGAACAGCGCGCGGGAAAAACGAACACCTAAACCTTTCCATTCGAGCTCTGATTTCTCTTATTTTATTTTGATGATCATTCCTACCTATGTAGGTTGGGCTCAACAAAATATTTTCGCATTCTGAAGAGAAAGTTGGTGACTGAAATTTTGTAAATAGATCTCGCCGCGACGAAAAAGTCTTTGCTTTAATGACTTCCATCCCAACTCGCGTATCATATCTGCCACACTCTCTCCCCTATTGTTGGTGGGGACCAGATAAAAAGTTAGTAAACTTTATAACCAAATTGATCTGAAGTGTTCATTATATAACCTTCATGTATGTCATACTGCTTAAACACATTCTAAAGACCACCACCTTCACTGGTTTTTCCATGTCTTTTTTTTAGGTGTGTGGGACAATGCTGTGGTGAAACATTTTATTGAATAACTTCTAGGGTTTGGAGCTGTTTGGATTCAATCTGAAGTTCGCCAGCTTATATTTTGCTGATGTCCACTCTTATTCTAGTTGTGTTTCTGTAGTCCGAACGTGGTGTTAAATGCAAAATGATATAACTGTGGGAGGAAGCATGTAACTTCTCAACTGGGAATGCATCATAGAGCAAATATAGAGCCCCTCCTGGCTTCTGCCTTATGGCCAAGGGCAAAAGCTCTTGGGAAAACCTCAGCTAGAAGTGGTTTCATGTGTATCTTACCAAACTAGCATGTTAACTAATGGAGGTTACTATCCTGGCAGGTTACTTACACAGTAGCTGTGCAGGCCAGTTCTTCTGACTGGGAAACAAATCAATTACGCTGTTGTTAAAGTTTGAAATTTCACCGATTTTCTCCATATGAATGGAACAGCCAGAGTGTTCAAACTTTCATGACCCATACGATTCCTGAGGAAGTTTTTAATTCTTTTTAAAGTGCTGAAACTGTACTCTGCTTCTACTGTTTAAAGAGGTGTAGTTAGTACAATTTGCAATGTTTTGTGCACTTCAGTGAATAGTTCTTCAATGCAACGTTCCACCAGAAAGGTGACCAGCTCACAAATTGAAGTAATGCCTTTAAACATATCATTGTGACAAATGACTGACAGTTATTTTTCACTTAATCATGGAAAATAAAGAGAGTGTAACTTAATGACAAAGTATCGAGTAAAGTGGATGGGAAATGATCATTGAAAGACGCAAACTTTTTTGGATCAATAATTTCAAAGCTACTAAAGACACGAGAGTTTTTGAATCTTCCTTTGAGTTCGTTGATCACAGTGTCATACACTTCTTTGGCATATGCTGTCAGATTAGGTCCAGTGCTATACTTGGAATGTTTTCTTGAAGGAGAAAAACAGTTATCTTCAGGAATTCAGTACCTGTCAGTGTTCCCTCTTATTTCAGAAACAGCTGACTCAAAATGATGTAATGCATTGCCTCTAGTCATGGCATCTGCATTCTGCATCCAAACTGTGTTATAAAAAATATCAAAAGGTTTCATAATCTTGTAGAAAAAAAATTAGAAGGAACAAAAAGTCTGAATTAGGAGGAAAATTTCTTAAAGCAAATACTTCTCTTACTGTAATATAATCCCCACAATAATCTTGCTTAATCTTATCAAAATATTCCAATAAGTGTAATTTGTGTTCTTGAACATTAGTTACTATGCGAGACTGGAAATCCATCTTGTTGAAGAGACTGAAGGAATTCTCTAGAGGCAGAGTGTCAATGACAAATCACTTTGCTTAGGTGATTAGGAGAAAGACGACGTAAATCCAGAAATATTTGTGAAGAACAACCTGTAATACCACAACACTTTAGGATTCTATATCCTTTTACCAGTCTCATCCCCACTCTTCTGAAGAAGGCATATGTATAATATCAGTATGCTACTTTGATTTGGTCTTCTCTAGTTACCTGGATTTGAATACACTGAAGATTTTCTTTTGCAGCAAATTAATAATTTGCATTAATTTAAACTATTGTTTTGACATTGTTTACATTGGGCTTCACCAATATGCAGAATGAGGGAAACATGTTGGGTTAAAAGCTGATGTACCATCACAATTTGTACATTATACTAACTTCACCCACATGGTAGGAATAAAATTACTGTTGTAATTATGAAATAATTAACGATTAAAGTCCTGATATTTTTAGTCATTGAAGACAGCTATTTTTATGTTTTCAAACTAAAAAACAAACTGTATCTGTATTGGAAATATGACAGTACACAGGAACTAGAAGACACTGTCTGTGATTTAAGAGAAGAGTCTAAAATTACTTCAGTGTGTGAATAATTTTTCTTAGGTCTGGAAATTGACCAACAAGAATGTGGAACTGTACGTGTAAGTCAAACTCATTACACACAGAAAATACTAGAGTGTTTCAACATGAAGAACTGCAAGGCTGTAACTACACCCATTATAAAGGACAATGATATAGAAGAAAGACCTTGCAACTCTTAATTTCTGTACAGGCAAGCTGTTGGAGCACTGATGTTTCTGATATGTGGGGCATGTCCTGAAATTGCATATGCTGTCAGTGTTGTATCAAGACATCTTGAAAAACCAACAGATCGTGATGTAGTGGAAGTTAAAAGAATCTTACGATACCCGAGAGGCACAACAAATTATGGACTTTATATAAAAACAATTCTAAGAATCAGGTTTTACTGTTGTAGTGATGCTGACCATGGTGGTGATCTTGGCTCTGGGCGCTCAATGTCAGGTTTTCTTTGCCTGTATTCTGGGGCACCTGTCACCTGGATTAGTCAGAGGCAATCTTATGTTGCCATGTCCACAACTGAAGCTGAGGTTGTGGCTGCCAGTGAAGCTGCTCGGGAAACTGTCTTGATCAAGAAGCTTCTGAGAGAATTGGACAAATTGTAGGCAACACCAGTTCTGCAGGTTGACAACGAAGCTGCTATCCAGCTTGCCCAGAATCCAGAGTTTCACCGAAGTACGAAGCATATTCGTATAAGGAATTTCTTTGTTCGTGAACTAGTTAGTGCTGGTGATATCACAGTTTCAAAAGTAGACACTGAAGAACAACTTGCTGATATACTAACAAAGCCACTGTTTTACCATTAGATATCAGTATTTATGTAACATGACTGGACTCTGCAAGTTATTAAATAAGTTAGTGTGTCAATATATTTTACATCTTTGGTGTTCTTTAATAACTAATGTCAGTATTTTATGTTCAGTGGTTGGTAATATGCACCTGTGTGTAGTTTCTCTGTACGATGTTGTTGTACATGCTTTCTGTTGAACTGGTACGTAATAAACCATGTGTATTTCAAAGTATGCAAATATTCATTTTCTAACATATCTCAGCAGTGGAGAGCTGCATAAAAATGCATCTTTGCATTGAAGACAGCATGAAGAACAACCACCACCCCACCAACAATTTCAACTTGCTTTGGTGCAAATACGTAATGAAATCTCAATTATACTAAAACACATTTTAGAATTATTTGTTTTCAGCTTATTAGAAAATTAGCTCAAGATCAATGTCAGACGTTGTTACACAAAATTTGTCAGAAATGTGCATATCAAAAGTGTTTTTCAATGTAAGCATAGAAGATTTTACTTGGACATTACTATTTTTAAGCTGAAAGGGAACAAGTCTTAAAAAATATTACCAATTCATTTAGAATTATTGATTTGTGCACATACCTCTTCATAGTAAACACAATCTGCTAGGAGTAACAAACTGATTTCCTTGACCTCACTGACTTCTTCACCCCAACACAAAATTTCAGCAGTAGCGCTGCCACCACTTTGTGTCCAGAGGTGTCTGTTGACATCTATATTATGCCTCATTAATGGCATAATCTCAGGAAGGTCAGTGATAGTTACATGAGCACTGGAACATATGTTATACAGCCTGAATAATAACAAATAATAATAATTTAACAGTACTAGAATAGTGTAACAGTGGCGGTGGTAGTAGTAGTAGTAGTAGTAGTAGTAGTAGTAGTAGTAGTAGTAGTAGTAGTACCACCACCACCACCACCACCACCACCACCACCACATTTTGTTTTGACTAGTACTAAATCATTAAATGACAAGAAGTTCAGCAACATGCTAACAGTCTGTTGTTTACAGGAGGAAGAAAATGTTTCTTTTACCATACTTCAATAAAATTTAAGATACATTGTTTCACTGTCTTATAGTAAATTGAAAACAATGAAGTGGACTCATACTGACAGTAATGATGTCCGGAGCACGATTCAATTACTTTATCTGGCTAGTTAAAAACAGCTATTTCAAAAAGCAAAGTAAGTTGGATTAGAGGTAAATGACGAGGAAAGAGGGTAGAAAGAATTAACACAAAAAAGCAGAAAAACCATACAGATTGATGATCACATATTTGGTTGGAGTAAACAACAAAAATGACGGGAAACCGGCAATTGAGTTGAGGATAATAGCGGCGCCAGAGAGCATCATATTCAGTAAACAAACTACAGTCATACAAAATTTTATCAATAAGAACCAGAACAGGGGTATATGCGAAACTAATCAGACATCTATTACTACACGAGGCATAAGTATGGTGAATAGATAATTATACAGAGAATAAAATCCTGCGGAAGATATCTGGACCATTTTGTGATTGAGGAGAATGGTGAAGAAGAAAACACAGTGAGGTTTGTAACGCCACGACAGTAAGTAAATAAGTAATTAAAATGTTGATTCAGTGGTCTGTAAGTAACGATGGAGAATTCTGCGGAATGAATTCATGCTAAATTGTAACACAGTTGACAATTATGGATAACAAAACACACAGAGTTCAAAGTTAATATAATTTACAGGTACCAAATATGGCACTTTTCCAATGATACGCAGGTAGAAAGCATGACCAAGCCACAGGCAAAAAAAAAGTAGTTTATAAAAAGTTGACAGCAACATATATCATTACATACAGTCTAAGGGGGGCGAGAGTGACTCATTTTTTCGAATGTGTCAAGTTGTGCACACAAAGCTTATAACTTCCATATACACATAACAGGTGAAATACAAACAGCTATATACGTAAGTTAGTAACCAAGACACGTACCGTAAATTAGTAAGCCCTGAAGATTCTATATCCTCAGCTGTTAAACTATGACACAATCATACCCCATTGAGTTTGTAGGGGCAAGCATCGGTAGAACCTTTTTTCCCTTGAAACATGCTTATTGTTCCAATATCTTACCCGAGACATGAAGCAGTTAGCCCTACGCATCCTAGACCTGCACCAAGTTCTACAACTGAACTACCTTTAAGCCACGACTTATTCCGCGAATTTTCTACTTCTAAATATTTCGCGAGTACTATCGCCGCGTCCCATACTACACAGCTAACATTGCCGACTTCTTTCTGGTACAGAGTCAGAGGTGATATCAATCCAATATCTAACTTTCTGACAAAAAATCCACTTTCTCCGGTTTTGTTTTCTGGAACTTCTGCCATTTAAATTTCAAAAATAATTTAATGGTTCCACAAAGCGACAAAATGATTTTCGAATGGGAACCAGTTTTCCCACTCTCGTGGACACGTGGCTACGGTAGTATCGCTACCAACATTACGCCGTCAAACAAATGCTAATTTGAGAAGCCACATCTTGTAATTTTTAAGGCGAAAATGTAGTTCGGATCATAAGGTGTATAAAATCAACTTTAAAAGTTAATTGGAACAATCGAAATAAAATGTATTATTTTTAAACATGATGTATTTGGTACCGGCATTTCTTTTTCCAGCACAGAAGTGTTTTCTTTCACTATACCAATGATGGATTTGTGCGTATGGGAACTCACTGCGAGTTATATGTTTGTTTGCATGGCTTTCTTCCACAGCAGCTGTTAATATCAGTTTCTCCTTCTCAAGCTAAATGCAATTAAAAGAGCTTAAATTAAAGATTATAACATCGGTATACAAACAGCACTGAAGTAAGATATCTGTCCAGTGACGATGAATGAGCAATAGCGATTTACATCTACATGGCTACCCTGCAGTTTACAATTAAGTGCCTGACAGAGGGTTCATCGAACCACTTCCAAACTATTTCTTTACGGTTTCACTCGCTAAAAGCGCGAGGGAAAAAAAAGAACACTTGGTCTTCCCATGCGGGCTCTGATTTACCTTATCTTATTACAGTGATTACTTCTCCCCACATCTATGGGTGCCAACAAACTAATTTTACATTCGAAGGAGAAAATCTAGAGATTACTTCGTTAACTGTAGACAACACCCTCGCGCCGTGACGATCAGCTGAATTTCGTGACAGCGAATTGTAGAGATGTTTATGCTCAAATGTTGTGCTTATTTGCAGTAGTTAGTATGAAATTAATTAAATGAAGGCTGCTGTACAACAATGACTCAAAGAGTACCCCCCCACTGTTAGACTGCGTAGGTTGACAATAGTTCCTGTGATGACAATTTCTTACTTCTACCAAGTTTCGACTAGCGGCGACACACTACAGTTGAACACCTCTTCAGCAAATAAAAATAAATATGACACATCAAGTTACTCTAAATTAGTATCTGACAGTTGTTAACCGATATTTGAAATTTTAAGCAGTAAGCTTTTGTCGAGTGTGTTTTGTCGTACAGCTGTTTTGTTACACCAATAGCCATTTGAGATTTATGAAAAAGTGTACATGTGTTGACGTGGGAACTGGGAGAATGGCTTTTTTCTTCCCAAGGAAAGAAACATATGCAAGACGGAACTCTCAACATGGATATTCTTCTTAATGGGAGAAGTATGTAACGCGTAACTGGATTAAGAACGTAGAAGATCCACTGTTGTTTCAGAACAATATTCGGAAAATATTGAGGCAGCAGATTGTTGCATTATAGGTTCAAAAAAGGACATAGAAATGTTGACAGATAAAAAATTAGAGGAAAAAGCGCGATGCACGAAGCACACAGACACATCCACCATCATGCATACCTTGCTAACGAAAGAGCTTGCCCAGAACCCGAGAAAATTATGGTTCTACATACAATTAGTAAGTGCGTCGAAGCCTTCTATCCAGCCTCTCTTGTGGCAGTAGAAGTCAGCAAAACGGAGGCAGAAGTTTAAAATTTCACGTTTAGAAAATGATACACGCTGGAGGATCGTTTGACCGTGACAGAGACACTGGTGTTGAGAGGCAGCTGGAGTTGAAAACGAATGTCTTCAGGTCTGTGTGGAATCCCAGTGCGGTTTTACCGAGTAATCTGCGGTATTGACCCTTCTTGAGCTTGTATTTATCGCTTATCTCTTGCCAAGCACAATGTCCAATTGCTCCTGTATATTAGAAGGGTAAGGAAAGGATACTCAACATCACAGACCAATATCCTTAACATTGCTTTGCTGCAGAACATATTCTGTGTTAGAATGTAGTAAATTTCCTTGATACAGAAAAGCGTCTGTCCACAGATCAGCACGAATTTAGAAAGCGTCCCTTGTGAGAAACTCAGCTTACCTTTTTCTCATACGATGTACTGCGAACTGGGGATGATGGGTGTGGCCTTCTATCTGTCGGGAAGTGGATATTCAGTATTCTTGTAATGTCTGTCTACATTCACACTGCTGAGACTGAGTGCTTCTGAATCCATTTAAGTTCTAGGGACAGGAGAGAAATTCATCAACAGGGACCTAATATTGAAAACTCCTTGAAATCACAATGGTTCATTAGATTAGAGGCTCTTTTTATCTATCTGAATACGTATCAAATAAATTTCATCAAACGATATGCTATAAAAGTTTCAGTTCTCTAAGAATAATTACAATTTACAAAGAATAAATGTTCTGCACTGCTCATACTTATTTCTCCACAATGAAATAAGTTTTTTTTCCAGTCTACTAAACTTCATTTCAAAAGCATACACCCTTCAATAACTCCGATATACAAATCAGAACAAAAAACTGGTATATTCTGAAAAAGCCGGCCAGAGTGGCCGTGTGGTTCTGGGCGTTACAGTCTGGAGCCGAGCGACTGCAACGGTCGCAGGTTCGAATCCTGCCTCGGGCATGGATGTTTGTGATGTCCTTAGGTTAGTTAGGTTTAATTAGTTCTAAGGTCCAGGCGACTGATGACCTTAGAAGTTAAGTCGCATAGTGCTCAGAGCCATTTGAACCATTTTTTTATTCTGAAAACACATATTAAAAGGAGTGCACTGTGATTTCTCCCTGTCTATCTTGACTACCAATATTCCAGATTTAATTATCATTAAGCATAATAAGAGTCTTGGCCTGGCATAAAATGAATGAATCACACCTGTCAGACAAGAGTACACTGCAACGACTTACCACACATAATGAATTCCATGGTTCTTGCTCAGCAGCAGTGGAACCTCAACACTCCATGGCTGCCAGACAGTTGTCAACCTGCTGTCATTTTTTACGTAATCTAGGCCAGGTAATTTCATCTTCCCAAGAACCTCTGGATACTGCGTGGTTTTGTTGCAGAATGTCCTTCTATGACAATTTTATACACACACAAGTGCAAGGTAAACTTTCTACATGTAGTTTCTCCTGGCTGCTCAGCAATATTGTTTAACTCATTCTCCTATCTGAATAAATCGTACGAGGACTATAATTATGTATTAACGGTTGTCACTGGTGGTCCATAACAAGGGAAACAACATGGTTCCATACTCCTATATTTCTGGAAAGCTTTGTTCCAGGAGGAATGGTCAATATTCGTGGATATGACATGAATGCTCATTCAAAGCAAAAATAGTCTAGTAAACATGGTCTGTAAAATACATACATTGTCAGCTATTAGCATTTCTTCGTCTACTATACTGTGAAACAAATCTCTTCCACTGCAAGCTCTTTGTTTTCCATATTTTGTAAGGTGGTAGCACGGACCAAAGCAATAATAAACGTTCAGTAAACATGGCTTCTAAAGTGCATAGCTTAAGAGCTAGGGGCGCTTGTTCACGTTCGCTACTGAGGAACACATCTCTTCTACTGAGCAAGTGCTCTTAGGTTTTAAGGTATGAGTATTAAAGCCCTCATTTACTAGACAATTTCGCTTTGAATTGTCGTTCCTGTCATATCCCTAAATATTGACCACTCCTCCAGGGACACACAGAATGCATAAACAATTAAAGGGATAGGTTGAGCAGTAATCTACGACTGTTTGCTGATGATGCTGTAGCACTATAGAAAAGTGTTTTTTAGTGACCGTAAGAGAATGCAAGGTGACTTACCTTACATGGTATTCATCTTTGGTATGACTTATGGCAGCTTTCTCCGTATTTAGAAAAAATGTAAGTTTCTGCACATGAATAGGAAAAACAGTCCTACATTGTTCGAATATAATGTTAATGGTGTGCTGCTTGACATAGTTACGCCAGTAAAATATCTAGGCTTAACAATGCAAAGCGATATGAAACGAAACGAGCACATAAGATCACTAGTAGGGAAGGCGAATGTTCGGCTTCTGTTTATTAGGACAGTCTTAGGAATGAGTAGTTTATCTATATGGGAGACAGCTTGAAGAATACTAGAGTGGCCCATTCTTGAGTACTGCTCGAGTGTTTGGGACCCCCACCAGGTCGGATTAAAGCAATTTGTCGAAGCAATTCGGAGGTGTGTTGCTAGACTAGTTAACAGAAGGTTAGATCAACATGCAAGTGTTACAGATATGCTTCATGAATTCTAATGCGAATTACTGGAGGGAAGACGACCTCTTTTTCGTAAAACACTACTCGAAAATATAGAAACCAGCATTTGCAGCTGATGGCAGAATGAGTCTACTGCTGCAAAGGTACATTTTATGTAAGGACCGCAAGGACAGCTTAAGACAGACAGTAGATTTTCCCTTCCTTTTTTTAAGAGTGGTACAGGAAAGGGAATGGCTAGTAGTGGTACAAGGTAACTTCTGCTGTGCACAGCATGGTGGCTTGTGGGTTATGTATGTAGACGTAGATGTAGACTGCCTACATACATAGTAGTTTCATCACTCCGTTCATTGGCAGCTTTATTTCATTTTATTACAGTTTATGTCATGCCCAGAGTTTTTTGACAAGTAATCTTTTTTACCTGTGATCCATGCATTGCTTACAAGGACTAAAATACCATATATTCAGGCTGTAGATATGTGAATTTATTTTGCATCTTTGGTCATGTAGGTAGTGTATGTCATTTAATTTTTCAAGGATGATGTGATTTTTAAGATTTTAATTAATTTTTCACGTGATTGTATTTAACATCCATATGCTAGTAGGAAAAATTCAACAATATTGCTCAAAACTGTATTTGTTGCATGTTGAATATAAGCCGATGGTTCATCTGCTTACTGTGATTGTCACATCACTTACTGTTGTCAAGATTAGGACACCAGTGTAGATTCTGGCAAATACAGCTTTACCAACCGTCCAGTTTTTTCCAGAAATATCCGTCCTTTTGATGTCTTTTTAAATGTCCTGCCCAGCATTTTTGTTTCATTAGGAATTGTCTAGCTTTATGGTGATGAAGTTCAATTTCATCATCTAATGAATTTCAGCGCAGCGTAATTGGATTGAATTATAAGCTCCACATTTCAGTGAAAAACAGATTTGAGAATAAATTCATCCCTCTCAAAGTCAAAAAAGCTTTAAACACCGTTTCAGAAGCTGGCGTAGAAAAGAGTGCCCGGTATAAGTGGAAATTGTATCTTCTTGAATGGAAGTTGTGCTCAGTATCTAGAAAAACGGATGCAGCTACTGAAAAAAATTCAAGTGCTTTGAATGGCTTAAACTCAAAGACTTAAAAGACCTTTGATATGAGGGCATTCTTCCATATCTTCAGTAATTACAAACCAAAGGTATGAAAGTTGGCGGTTCATAATTGCAACATCAAGAACTGTGCTAGATCTACAAAGTTGGACGAAAACCCTACACTTTTGTTAATAATAGTTCTCTTCGTTTAAAAAGTGTCAAAATGTCGAAACATTTTCAGAAATTTTGAAAATTTACCCATTTTCCTTGTGATTTTTACTAGCAATGCATCTACTGAATGTGTATTTTCTCTCATTATCTACTCAGTGGACAAACGAACAGAATAGTTTGTTGATGGACACAGTCAAAGGAATTTTCTGGTTAAGCTCAGTTTCAAGGATATGTCTTGTGAGAAATTTTATTGCTACATTCGTCAAGATAACAATTCAGTTATTCTCTCAGCAGTACATTCTGTTGAAAAATACACTTGGAAAGGTAACACCACAGGAAAAAACGGCCAAATACATCACAGCCATTCCACTGTATCTGTAACAATTAAATACCATTCTTTAATACTATAGCAGATTTTGGATGTATTATTATCTGCTCATATTGAGATTAGAGCACATGTATTACTCCACTGTATAAAATACAAACAATTTATTGATTTTAAAATAAATAGTCAAGCTTCTCAAAAATGTTCTCCTTTACATGAAACACTGCCCTGCTTTTGATAATTTTGAACTAATAGCCATACACACATATCTTACTTAAAATAAGAGGGTATTAGGTTACACATATGGTGTCAGGTTATCCACTTGGGCGACTTATATTCAAGGTCACCTTCACTCTCCCTGCCTTGGGGAACCACTGGGAAGTGATCAAAATCACACAGGGGAAACGTCCCTCCCCTCTCCTTCACAAATCTTAGGAAATTGTGCTAAGTTATATTCAAGGTCATGATGTTACTCAATGCCGGTTACATTATGTTACGCACACACCTTATGCAGGTGGACTTGATGCTGATCATATGATGGAAAATTGGCGAGAAACACACATACACACACACACATGTAAATATAAATAATATTTCTCTCATTTAATTGTTGCAGCTGATACATAAACCAGTGCAAGATTTGAGATAAAAATACAGTCTTGATTGTGGGGTCTTTTATTTTCAAATTTTAATGATGCATTTCGCATGTGATAGGCATCTTCAGATTATCTACAATGAAAAAAATTACAAAAATCACAAAAATAGGTACAAGGAACATTGTGATCCCATCTTGTCCAAGAACATACTCTAGGGGAAAAGTTTTTATACAAACCTATAGAAACATGTCACAGTTCACGCTGTCAATAAAAATGACTACATGGTTCAAAATCATCAGCAAATCTAATCTCATTTTTGAGGATGTGTTCTCATTGTGTAGTCATTTTTATGGATGGCGTGTGTCGTGACCAGTTTCTATAAGTTTGCACACCCCTGAGCGCCTTACTGGACCCCATTCCCTGCCTCTCTTCATATATGGCCCAATATGATGCTTTCCATAAAAGTTCTGAACCACTGTGCAATCGCCTCACCCTGTGATCTCACACGCATAGTCTGCCCCCCCCCCCCCTCCCACAAATTTTGGAAAATGCTCCTCTCTTCAATACAACTGCCTCCTTTTGGGGTTTGCACCACTCCAGAGTACAGAAGTGCCCTGCACTTAATGGCAGAATAATGCAGGTCATTGATGTATCCAGTCAACTCCCTTTCCAGAACTGTACTTCAAGCATTAAGGAAAGTGGCAGGGTCTCAGTAGCTCACATCTCAATTATCAATGCAGGTAGATGAGATCCTGTCCTGAAATCCACCAGCGATCTCTGAATAGTCCAATGTGGCCACAAGACTTACTTGGTGGTCTTCAATAAAGCAGATGTGTGTTTTGCTTCTGCTAGATCTGACGCTGTGTCTCAATGATCTCAGGTGAATGTGACACTCGGGAGGTGTGCTGTGGCATGGAGAGCACTGCCAAGACTGTGGCAAATAGGCCGTGTCACAGGCCGGCCTAGGACGCCAATGGCCTGCAGTGTACCACAGATATCGGTGGAGCCAAATGCTGCTGCTTCACCACCAGCTGCTGCTGCTGCTTTGCTGGCTGCTAGTATGTCATGAACAGTGGTAGGTATGTCATGGACAGCTGCTGCTGCATGCCTGGCAGCTATTATGTCAAGGATGGCAGTGGGTACAGCCATGAAGTAGGGTGCTACTGCTGCATTGCTGGCTGTGCGTACATCCATCTACCAGACTGTTGCTGCATGGCCAGGTGTGATTACGTCCACATGCTGGGCTGCTGCTGCACAGCTGGCTGTGGGTAAATTTATGGAGTTTGCTATATCATCTCTATCATAATCATAATCATCGTCATCATGGGCAGCTGAAGAGCAGCTGCATCATTGTGGATGATCAGACTGTATCATCATGGATGGAGCAGTTGCTGCTGCTGCAAGCACACATGTGGCACCCACCATCTCCTCTATATCACCTGCACAGACAGAAGGAGGAACAATAATATGTATGATGCATAACTTTAAAAATAAGTATATATTTTTGAGTGTATAGTATTTCTACTTATGTTTGAAATTAGCAGCATCTGAATAAGTCAACAAGCTGGGTATCATCATCATCATCATCACCATCATTATCATCATCATCATCATCATGGATAGCTGAGTGGACTGCTGGAACACAGATGGGCGCAGGGCTGCTGCAAATCTAGCCATGGCTACAACACCGTCTGCAGGCCTGCTGCTGCTGCTACTTTTGCTACAGATCCAAGTCCGCCACCCAGCATCTTCTCCTTATCACCTTCGCAGGCAGAAGGACAAATATTAAGCATGAAGCACAATTTTTAAAATAAAGATATATGTACACATCTAAAGTGTTTCTACTGATGTTCAAAATTAACAGCCACTGAATGAGTCAATGAGATTTTATTGGCCACTACCTCCAGCAATAGTTGATGGAGCTCGATCTGTGCATTGAGTGCATCTAGAAACAAACATCACATTAGTAATCCATGCATGCAATTGTGCTGGTAGTCAGTATTGTTAGAAGAAGGTGGAGAACCACTCATGTATTCTTTCCTTTATGACTGGTGTCATTCTCTACGAA
The DNA here is from genome assembly GCF_023864345.2 of Schistocerca serialis cubense. Taxonomy (NCBI): domain Eukaryota; kingdom Metazoa; phylum Arthropoda; class Insecta; order Orthoptera; family Acrididae; genus Schistocerca; species Schistocerca serialis. The sequence continues at coordinate 1,023,863,430 of NC_064638.1, read as the reverse complement.
CAAATGCTGGAGGAAGAGGTCAACACATTCAATTGTGACTCATTATCAAATGCACCTACAAGCAGACACAAACACAAAACGTTAGTAATGCAAGCACACATTTGTGTGTGTTTGTGTATGTTTTTTGTGCATTAGGAGAATAGAAAGAACTACTATTTATGTATGTGCTCCTCAAAAACTGCAACCATCCCTCATGAGCTTGCTGTAGAGATTGGGGTTGGCTCAATGGAAATCTCCTGCACATCAACATCATCGTCATCATCATTATCATCATCATCATTAGCACTAATGATAATGGTATACTTGTGTCGCCATTGCATTGATTGGTATTGGACTTGACTGTGGCACCAGATCCTTGAACTTATTGAAGAATTCTACAACAGACAGAAACAAAAAGGGTAACGCTAGATAATTGCACACACACATATGGAGAAGGAGAGAAACAGATGCTTACTTTCACATGAATCAGAAGTTATCCTCTGGAGCACCCAGAATAATGTATCAAGGCATTTCTATTTGAATAGCCATCTTAATCAAACCGCTATATTTTGCAGTAGTCAGTAGAGCTGGATGCTCATAGAGTTCCCACAAATGGAAACTTAATGGTAGTTGAAATAGAAGCTCAGTACATGTAAAAGCTTTAGGCAGGTGTCATCTGATACAGAAATATGCGGTTCTTTCTACACTAATTTATTCGAAACTGTTATATTTTCCACTGTTTATGCTTTTGAAATGTATGCATTATTATCTGTTGCACTTCTAACCAGAATCAGTTCCTGCTTAGAATTCAAAATGGTCCTCCTATTGTCCTCAAAGAACCCCCATAAGCATTTTGAGAGGGATGCACATATTAAAGTGATTTCTTATTGGTCCATCAATGAACCAATCTGCGTTTTGTAGAACATTCTGGTCTGAATTTGGTGTGGATTTATGAGTGTCGATGTAGTTCCATTGTTTCTTGTTCGGTCGAGCTCAGCGTGTCAAGTTCGTAGCATATCTCTGAAAACAGGAAGGCAAACAGATAATGAATAAGTCTCGATGTTCCCGCTAGAGCGCTTTCATCATTCTCCATAAAAGTGCCTTCCAAGTATAGGAAACCACTGCTGGAATTGTAAACTGAACTTGATGCTTAATTAGTATTCGTATGTCGTTCTTATTACTGAAGGTCGCTGAAGAAAATGGTTTGTGAGAGACATATTCCTGATGAATGATTTATTCATCGTATTGAACTGGTGTTGTTATTTCGAGCAGCATCATTGCAAGATTTCAATCCAATCGACACTAGGAGCTCATAATTTTGCCGGGTTATCATCTTGTCCTTCTATTGCAGATTGGCATATAGACTGGTGTCTGGTTTTTTAAAATACTTTAATCCCATGATGCTGTTTTAAATGAGGATGTATCACGATTTCCTTTCCTCAAAAATCAACCAATTTCCAGTCATGGTCAACGATGTTCAACTCGAGACAGTCTAATGTCTGAACAGTCATAGGGGGATGTTGAATTACTGGAGCCTCAATGAGTTTGTATGCTGGTCCACTGTAGGAAAGAACCCGTAGATTGCATACATTAATCGCTCACTGATGTATGAATTCGTAGAAATATTACATTCGACACGATCGTGATAACGACAGGAATATCCACTGGTTAATCCAACTCTAAAATTTTCTCAGTATTATTAGTCAAAACTTGACTCCTCGAGAAGCCGAGTATTGATCCCATTGAACCCTTCCAACTAAAGTCTACTGTATATTTCGTCATTTTTATCCCCTTTTTTCAAACATATTAACGTTTGCACCTAAACTAAATCCTTTTACAGATCGATTTTAACTGCATTAGGATTGCCAGTATTGTATGAGTCAGGGGAATCCCCACAACCTTGGTGCTCACTAGGTGAAGTTTATTGTTTTTTTCGGTAATGTTCGGAGTGCTGTTAGAGGTTCGAGACCAGTCACTGCTATACTCCATTAACCCTTGCTTGGATGTGTTGGGGGAGGGGAAATAATTTACGCTTAATACAGACAACGGTGTTTTAGATTCAGAGTGTGCTACATGACATCTCAGTCTGAACTGACGTGTTGATGTGCTTGCTGCTTCTTTTTATGCTTTCGTTACAAGAAACATTAGACAGAAATGCCCACAGAGGTATGAATCCAACTCTTGACAGCGTCGAAAATTGTGAAGCGCATGACTGTTGGCGAAATATCGTCGCAATTTTTCCGGCATCTGGAAATCGCCTTATGAGTAAAAGTACAGTACGTTGTACTGTTTCTATTAACATACGCAACCCAGTGTGTTGCAGATTCTCCTCTGACGTCTAAAGTTACGATTACACTTTCCTTGTATTTCCAAATCTTCTTAAAAAAAATCTTGGGAATTCGAGTTTCTTGTCGAATTTAAGCAGATCAGCGCTGGAAAGTGGTCTATTAGGTAGTATAGTTAGGAGCCTTTTTAAAAAATAAACTGTCCATCACGTTTCTTTTGCGGTTTTAAATATAGGCCTTTACCGACAGCAGCGTTCACCATCATCCTATTAAGCCTTTTAGATTTCTGTAGTTGCTCCTGAGAGTTTTGTGCATTCTTCACTGCGTGGGCTATGGTGGCAGCACCTTTTGCCAATGATCCAACTGCCAATTGGTCCGTTAACGCTGGAATTAGAAACGGGGTAATTCCACCAGGTGTGTTATGTATTGGCAGGATCCTAGGCACAACTTCTTCTTACTCATTTCTGCTTCTTCTTTATGACGCCTTTTGCCGCTACTACCACTGATTGGATACAATCTTTTAAACACCAAGTAAATTTTGGTCTTCTTCAGTTTGTGATGAGCTACATTCATCATTTATTTCATGTTTATTAAAGCATCCAATTTAAGTTTGGTATGCATTGTTTTTGAACTACAAATGCCGCAAAATATTGTCCTGTGCCTACACCTCTTCTGCGACGTATTTGCTACGCCTTATCGGCTCCTTGCATGCTTCATCAAGCAGATTAATCCGCTTAATACCACGAGCCAAGCGATTTTTCAATTTCGGTTATAATGACTCTAGTCCTATTGGAACTTTTGCCCGATTACAAAACCGTTCAATATCACCTAAATTTTAGGCAGACTTGAGCTGATTTTCTGACATTGGCAGTTGGACTTCTTATCTGTGGATGTTTACAGAGATTTCCGACTGTCAAGTACAATTTTTCCTTAAATATGTATTTTTCTACTTGTATTTCGATATATTACCAGGTATCGATCTTGCACCAAGAAAATTAGTAGTCACAATTTTAAAAGTATATGATCTCAAAAGAAATCTACATTAGATACAATAATTTCAGTGTCCTATGCAGACAAAATATCTCCAGTTAAGATTTTATTAATTTTACTGTCAGTAATAAAATCGATTTTATAAAATAATGGGAGGTTTCTACTTCTAATGCTTCCAAAATCTGTGATCTTTGATTAACCATTAGGCCTATAAATCTACACTTAAATAATTATTTTCAGAAAGCAAACTTTGAACCGCCTAAGGAAAGGTGTCGGCAGATGCAAGCAACTAATGAAGAAATGGGGCCTGTCAGACAACCCTGAATGTGAGTGTGATGAAATCCAAACAATGGACCATTTACTCGCGTGTGAAGTGTACCGTTATGATGGTGATTTGAAAGACATACATACAATCAGTGACTCGGCCTTAAAGTGACTCGAGAGAATTTGTAATGTTGTATAGTATTATAAGAGCATCTTTAAAGAGTTTCGTTACCATAATTGTACAAGTATATTGTAATTAATGTAAGAATGATTGCCTTTGTATATTCCGAACGAATAAAAAATAAATACGCAAATTAAAACTGATAAACAATTTAAATTACAAAAGCCATCTTAATGTTAATTTTATTTACCTCAAAGGCTCTATACATATGGTAGCATTGGACCGGCAAAATTAAAGGTAACACCCATCACCTCTTTCTATAGAATAATATATAGCAGGAGCAGAAACCTAGACACTGAAGCTATTTTGAAAAGATAAATACAACTTCTCAAGTTAATGTAATACAAACTACCTTCAATCTAAGAAATCATCGTTACAACATGAGAGACATTCGTAGCAACATTATTATGAAGAAGTAGTACAATACATTTACTGTGGAACATATGATGTTGGGTCATTACAGTTATGGATGTCAGCTTTGTCAATTAGTAACATTGAAGGCTCCAGGAGCATGGAAATAGTATCCAGGAAGATGAAGCTTGACTGGCGGTTTATCGAGAATGCCACCAGCACCTCTGCTGATGCGGTTCCTAGTACTCATGTTATGCTACTGCACTGTCTGAGGTTTGCACACCATGTTACATAGCAAATTGCAAGCGTTCACCCACTGACACGTCAAGCTATTTCACTAATGATCTGTTCCCACAACACCTTATGACAAGCTCTTTGAGAAAGAAGTTCAGTTCAGAATTTTCTGTAATTCCTCTTTGTAAAAAACTTCCTGCGATTTCTGCACTGTTGCTGTCCTTTAAGATGTAAGTTCTTGTGTGTTTTGTCTACTTTGAACGCTATGAAAATCTCCACTGACCAATTAGGACGGTAAGACTTGTCAGACGCACTTTTGTATTTCGAAATTTGCACATCAACTACTTTGAACTTCTGCTTGAGTGGATCCACCATCGTAATACGATTTATACTGTATTCAGAAGTCCATTGCTATGTACATCGATTGGTCTCTTCCTAATCGTGCAATGTTCAGTTCGAGTATACTCCCCAATAATTTGTTGGAAAATACCTAGCCATGTGTATGGGCCACTATAGTGTTCCTTTTGAAATAGTCAAGCCGATATATTTGAAGCAAATAATAAAATGACTCTGAATAATATTATATGGACATTAACGACAAATTAATTATGAAAATGTATTAAATTAGCTTCAAAGAAAGACTATATCGATTGCAATGTAATAAAAGACATTATTTATATGAGATCGTAGTGCATAACGTTCTCGAAACTAACAGTATTATCTTTGTCATTATATATAAGAGAAAAAAGATATTTAAAATCACTTCGAGTCAAATCATTTCTTCTGCTGTATGTAAGGTATGCTTGCTATTGTAAATCGGTAGCTTTTGTTCTATTATTTCAGGTACATAGCGAATAATTCAAGCGTGTAGTCTGTGCTTTGTGGAAATATATTTACAAAAAGTGAGTGCATTGTGTTACTTAAAGAACCCATGCAAACAATTCTTCCTGAACTGCAAGATGTTATGTAGCATTTTTTCAGTCTCTGCGAAGCGAGCAGCGGTGATCTTTGACTGGCAACAATTGGCCGCCATTACGCGGCGTATTTAAATTTATTTTTCTGTGTAACATATCACCACAGCCGGAGCAGAAAGAATCATTTCAAGTTATTCAATTAACTAAAGTGCAAAGCTTCACTAATTCTATTTCTTCAAAAAATGTATACTTTCAAAGACACGATTTATTCTAGGTCAGTGAACTTAGCCTGCATTAGATTTTGCGGAAAGCATTTGAAATAATTTGTAGGGAGCCTGGCGCTCATTTGAAACATAATTTAATACTTATCTTTGGCCTCCTACAAATCAATATATATATCTTTCTTGTGTTTCACTTAATAATAATAATAATTAATAACCACAGAAAGGAAGGGATAATGTACCACGAAGAGTAAGCTACATCCGCATATTGTTCTTAATGGTTTGTTCAGACGGTCCACAGTACTAGGTTTCATGATGAATAGAGGTTTATTTCATATTGTTCCATAACTGACTTGACATTCTTAGTGTAAAATTCACCTCCGTGGTCAGCCTGTATGTTGCCAGGGCACCAGTTCATACCAGTTCTTCAGCAATATTTCGAACACCTGCGTCACGCCCCCCCCCCCCCCCCCCCAGTCTTTGCTTTCACAAGAAGAACCCAGGGGTATTTGGAATACGTATCTGCGATCATTAAGATAGATCTGAACCCTTTATTCGATCATGAGTATTCTGTCCTCTCCACGAGATTGGGTTGCCATAAATCATCCAGATTACATATTATGACCCGTCTGCACCGGAACATTCTGCAAGCAGATCTGTGTAGTTCACGAACCACTGTCTACATTGTTATTCAATAATGCGTCTTTCTCGAAGCTCTGCGATGATTGATATTATTTCATTCGTATGCACTGTATTCCCCGCTGCAGCTGATGCTGTCAGTAGTTGTAGTGAGCCTATGATTTCGTTAGGGTCATCGTAATATAGGTAGTGTGTTCAGCTTTATATGTTGAATGTCAAAGCTATAGCGTTCGCTAAGTTCACCACTTAACGTGGTCTAATAATATATTTCCTATTGTCTGTACATTCTAATCGTCCTTTTAGAGTGTTGTCTCGCCTACGTATGTTAGTCATACGTAATATTTCAGTGCATGATCTCATCTCTTTCGGGAAATACTTTCGAGAGTTCGTTGTTTTTGGTAATATTAGCTCTACTAAACCAGGAGTCCACTCAAACTCCCTGTCTCCAAGGTGGATGGTGCCCTTCGTTAAGACTATAGACAGCTTTCCCAGCATACACAGCTGATCTCTCTGATCCATGTATCGTATCTAATTCGCTAGCACTTCTCTTCTTCTCCGAGTCCACCACTCTTTGTGAGAGCTATGGGTCTAAACGTTTCAGCAGTGATTGAGCTGTTCCAGTTTTAACATCGCAGTATGCAATGAATGGCTTTCCGCGTCTCTAAAAAAATTGCGTTTGGTAGACAGTGTGTCGCATACTGATCACATTTTGAGACAGTACACATCTTATATATTCAGCGGGTGATGAGTTAGTCTCCTTCTTAACTCTTTTATCTCAGATCCATGTCAACGGACTCTTTCATTCGTATCGCCCATCATGGATTCGTGCATGTTAATTTTCATAGCTATTCCCTTGATAAACCCATCCAGTTGCGTTAATTGCTCACTGACTCACTGACTGTTTCAATTTTTTCCACACTATATGACTCATGTCGCTATTTTCTCTCATTCAACTCATAGGCTCTTGTAGCTGCTACGTTAATAGTGCTTTCCAATGCCGCTAACTTCGTGCTAATTGCTTGCTCGCTTCGCTCGGTTCTGTCATTCAGCTGAGATTCACCGTTCGTAGCTCCTGCATTGGTAAGACTTTCCAGTTTCGTTAACCTCTTGTTAACTGCTGCTTACTTCACTGGATTGTATCATTCAGGTGAGATTCACCTCTCGCAGCCGCTGCCTTGTCGCAGCTATCCAAATCCGTTAATCTTGCATTGATTGTCTCGATTTTTCTGCTGACGTATAAACGTATGTCTGGCTTATTCTTCATCCTATTGAGCTGAGCAAACTTCACGCTTGCGAATTTGTCCATTGCCTGCAATATACCTGACAGGGTTACGTTTTGGTACACTGCCATTTACACAGAATCTCATCGAAGTTTCGTCTCTATCGAGCCTCATTCAGTCTCTTCGTTTTATCGATAACCCGAAAAACAATAACGAATCATTCCAATAAGTCCAGCATATGGTGACGAATTTGTTGAATGACATGACGGTGCACACATGAGCTTGGCATATATGCTTTAAATTCGAATTGTCCTACTTGAAAGCTATAAAAAAGATTCGATTATCCCAGATCAATTGCTTTAGGATCGTTGAGTAAGTCTGGCTACAATAAAATGTATCAACAAGCATGTGGCGAGTAAAGCAGAAAATATCTCCGTATCTGATCCTGGTCTTCAACCGCATCGTCGTAAAATATGAATACACTTGTTGGGTTCGGGCAACGGCCTTGCCGCAGTGGATACACCGGTTCCCGTGAGGTCACCGAAGTTAAGCGCTGTCGGGCGTGGACGGCACTGGGATGGGTCACCATCCAGGCCGCCATGTGCTGTTGCCATTTTTCGGGGTGCACTCAGCCTCGTGATGCCAATTGAGGATCTACTCGGCCGAATAGTAGCGGCTCCGGTCAACGAAAACCATCATAACGACCGGGAGAGCGGTGTGCTGACCACACGCCCCTCCTATCCGCATTCTCAACCGAGGATGACACGGCGGTCGGATGGTCCTGATGGGCCGCTTGTGGCCAGACGACGGAGCGCTGCTGCTGCTTTTGGGTTCACTTTCTCAGGCTGTGAAACAGCGCTGCTTTCACTGAACGTCTGCTGCATTACCCCCTCAATGTTATGCAGTATCTCCTGCAATAGCTGATATTTTGGCTAAAACAGGGTTTTTGAAAAAAATATATACATCCTCGAAGCGTATTCTCTCAGGATGTATTAATAAATTTAGAACTAAATAAGTTTTTTCGTATACTGAAAACTCCACAATTAAAACACGTATGTCTTCGGGAAGCAATGAGCCATTCGTCTTCTTCATTCTCAGTTTTGCAGCATCACCATGGCAGGACTCTTGTGAAGGGGATGTTCTGTCCACAACGCCATGACGACAACTAGATACCCACAGTGGAATACAGGATATTTTATAGGGAACATGCAATAAAGCTTAATAAACACTTATGTATTGCACAATATATGAACAGACTCAAATACGAATGGAATATCTCTTTCCTTAAGCCTTTGCCCCTCACTGTCGCAGGGTCGGCATTGTTATGGTTTGATTTGGCAAGGTTAATTGAAGGGGTGGTCGCATGCCCTTCCTGTCGCCACCCCGGCGGATGAGATGAGGATGAAGACAACACAACACGATGACGAGGACAACACAACACCCAGTCCCTGAGGGGAAAAAGATCCCCGTCCCAGCCGGGAATCTAACCCGGGCCCCTTTGCGCGGCATTCCGGCGCGCTGGCCACTCAGCTATCGGGGCGGACTAAATTCGAATGGAATACTGTACGTATTATACTTAGCACACTTGGATCATACATTTCCATCTCCATTCCAGCGCAATATGAAGCATACAATCGAGCTATGGTTTCTTGGAAGAAACACAGAGTTCGGCGAATAGACTTCAACAGCTTACTTCACAATGTCGCATAGAATTGGAGGTCATACGATTGTCACGCTGGTCATCTGTCTAAAACATACTTTATTCTATGACTTGTGTACATTAGATCCTTAAAGATAAGTGCCTGTAGACGTATGCACTCCCTGCAGTTAAATGTTTAATTGTTCTAGAGATGTCTCCTACTGTGACAGCATTATCATCCAGCATTATTTTTGGCGAATGAACGTTGCTATGGATCAATGTGGAAATACGCATTGGGTATCACATAGTCTACACCATTCATCCGTGGATAATATCACGTTAACATCACAAAATCTTGGATTTTCAAATAGGCCATCGGACTGAACTTTCGGTCCTATATCGTACCGACACTGACACATTTACAGCCTGTGTTGTTTAAACTGTGGCTAATGTTGAATAACATGATTACCACACAATTTAGCTTTTTCACTTTACCTGCTGCTGCTATCCACCTCGACATCTTCGCGCTTTGCGGGTTTTTACATGACTGCGTGAGCTATTCATCGATCAACAGTGACTACACAAGTTTGGTGTATTCAAGAAGATGACTTAACCTAGACGTTCCGGATATTCCCGATTACGTTACAATGATTGAACTGTAGGATTATGGATTCGAAGAGGACGATGAGCAATTTACGGCTGCCTATTCCATGTTCGAGTGTCTGAAATCAGAAAACATTTTTAAAGTTCTTTTGGACATTTATAAGAAACTTATTGCACGATGTAACAGTTTAAATGCTGTAGAATATCACCTGTTTCCTACAAAGTTTATACCTCGTCTATGTGACATTTCACATAGATTTAAGTTACTACTAAGCGTTTAAAAATGATGAACTTATTTATATGTATGAGCCCTGCTGTAAACATTGTGACGTGAATGCTCGATGGCACATTGATGGGCCTCCATCCATTAAACATGTTTGTTGTACAATGGAAAATAGTAAATGATTTTCCCCTACTGATTGTGTTTATTTTAATAATATGTGCTAAGGTTTACACAGCCACAACTCGTTGGACACGCTTGCTCTGTCCATTATGGACAGATATATGAACTGCTCACACAGCATGGGTCGTTTATCAGGAGCCTGATAAATGGCTCACATTATGGGCTTGTCGTATCTGACACTCATTCAGTACTGATTGACTCAGTGACAGCAGATGGTCCAGAGGCAACATCATACTGAGGGGCAGTGCTGACACATCCGGGGGCGGTGCCAGGGTGCAGTCCGGATGCAGTGGAGGCAGCCCTCTCACTACCCATATCAAGAAACTATGTATTCCTTTAATATGTTATCGGATAGGACAAGGGTGGGTAGGGGCGGTGACTGAAACAACAACACCTCTTTAAACACACTATGGTTTATTCACTTTAGGAATATTGCATTGTGGTATTACAGAATTTTGAAAATAGCTGCTGTATGTAAACCTTAAACTCAGGCTGTATGGCGTTCAAACCAATAGACTGCATTTCCCACAAAGGAATTCCATCTGTGAATTTCCAGTGAACAGTCTTTACAGGTTTAGAGTTGCGAACTTTGGTACAGGAAGTATACAGGAATTTACACACTGCTCCACTTGGTCCATTGTAATACTGTTTTTGCTTAAATAGTCTACAAACTCACAATAAGCAGCTCTTGCATAAGGCTGCCAACGACGCAGTCTTTCTGCGGCGATCGTTATTGCGCAGTACATATCATATAATTTCACAACACTTCCATACTTTAAATATACAGGGTGGCGCACGAATTCACAATTTACGACTCACATTAGATATCCCACTGGGATCTCTACAGCAGTACCAGCAGAGCTTGGAAAAACAAATGAGTTACGAAATGACGTGTAATTCACGATACTGCCGCTAGAAGACTAGTAAGCAGCAATGGCTGACAATGGAAGACTGACGACACAGCAACGATCGGCAACTGTGTTACTTTTTCGTGAAACGAAAAGCCTTTTTGTGACTCAGAGGCGTTTTCGACAATAGTTTAACACACGATGGGTCCCTTGCAAGAAGACCATCCTCAGGTTGTGCGATAAATTTGTGCAGGAAGGAAAAGTATTGGAAGCAAAGTGACCTCGGCCTAAGCCTGTTTGTTCGCCGGAGAATATTGAAGTGGTAAGAGTTGCTGTATAGAGAAGTCCCGGGAAATCGTGTGGAAAGGCATCAGTGCAACTAGGAATATCCAGCGTTCCGTTCAACGCATTCTTAAAAGTGACCTCCAAATGTACCCATACAAGATAATATATGCACAGAAGCTCACTGAAGAACACAAGCAGCAGAGACTACTGTTTGCTCAGTGGGCGGAGGATAGGGAAGAAACTCTTAACAACGTTTGGTTTTCAGACGAGGCGAATTTCATATAGACGGTGTGGTTAAAAAACAAAATGTACGCTTTTGGGCCACTGAAAACTCACAAGTGCTTCATGAACGACAACATTATGCTGGCAGTGAAATTACGGAAGACATATGCGATAGGGTAATCACTAACTTCAGTGTTCGTTTGAAGGAAGTTAGGAAACGAAATGGTGGACATATTGAGCATGTGCTGCGTTAGAACATATCTCCATGGACGGCTCTTCATTCTAGTATATGTTCCTTTCAGATTGTAGTGACAATAAAGTTTATATTCAAAAACAAAATGGTAACACATTTCGTGCGCCACCCTGTATATTCGGACTCTACGACATTAATTGTAACATTGCCTCACTGTGCATATCAACCATGGTGACTTGAGAGCTTACATGTGTTATTTATATCACCCGTCGTGCTGTTCGTATTTTCCCATTTGTACCATGAATATTGATCTTTGGAATCAATGTGGTGCGTGTTTTCAATTTCAGTAACCACAGAAAAGTCATTTTCCGGATCCAAGCCCACATTTACTCATTTAGATCCACATGCAGCGATTTTATACACTCCTGGAAATGGAAAAAAGAACACATTGACACCGGTGTGTCAGACCCACCATACTTGCTCCGGACACTGCGAGAGGGCTGTACAAGCAATGATCACACGCACGGCACAGCGGACACACCAGGAACCGCGGTGTTGGCCGTCGAATGGCGCTAGCTGCGCAGCATTTGTGCACCGCCGCCGTCAGTGTCAGCCAGTTTGCCGTGGCATACGGAGCTCCATCGCAGTCTTTAACACTGGTAGCATGCCGCGACAGCGTGGACGTGAACCGTATGTGCAGTTGACGGACTTTGAGCGAGGGCGTATAGTGGGCATGCGGGAGGCCGGGTGGACGTAACGCCGAATTGCTCAACACGTGGGGCGTGAGGTCTCCACAGTACATCGATGTTGTCGCCAGTGGTCGGCGGAAGGTGCACGTGCCCGTCGACCTGGAACCGGACCGCAGCGACGCACGGATGCACGCCAAGACCGTAGGATCCTACGCAGTGCCGTAGGGGACCGCACCGCCACTTCCCAGCAAATTAGGGACACTGTTGCTCCTGAGGCATCGGCGAGGACCATTCGCAACCGTCTCCATGAAGCTGGGCTACGGTCCCGCACACCGTTAGGCCGTCTTCCGCTCACGCCCCAACATCGTGCAGCCCGCCTCCAGTGGTGTCGCGACAGGCATGAATGGAGGGACGAATGGAGACGTGTCGTCTTCAGCAATGAGAGTCGCTTCTGCCTTGGTGCCAATGATGGTCGTATGCGTGTTTGGCGCCGTACAGGTGAGCGCCACAATCAGGACTGCATACGACCGAGGCACACAGGGCCAACACCCGGCATCATGGTGTGGGGAGCGATCTCCTACACTGGCCGTACACCACTGGTGATCGTCGAGGGGACACTGAATAGTGCACGGTACATCCGAACCGTCATCGAACCCATCGTTCTACCATTCCTAGACCGGCAAGGGAACTTGCTGTTCCAACAGGACAATGCACGTCCGCATGTATCCCGTGCCACCCAACGTGCTCTAGAAGGTGTAAGTCAACTACCCTGGCCAGCAAGATCTCCGGATCTGTCCCCCATTGAGCATGTTTGGGACTGGATGAAGCGTCGTCTCACGCGGTCTGCACGTCCAGCACGAACGCTGGTCCAACTGAGGCGCCAGGTGGAAATGGCATGGCAAGCCGTTCCACAGGACTACATCCAGCATCTCTACGATCGTCTCCATGGGAGAATAGCAGCCTGCATTGCTGCGAAAGGTGGATATACACTGTACTAGTGCCGACATTGTGCATGCTCTGTTGCCTGTGTCTATGTGCCTGTGGTTCTGTCAGTGTGATCATGTGATGTATCTGACCCCAGGAATGTGTCAATAAAGTTTCCCCTTCCTGGGACAATGAATTCACGGTGTTCTTATTTCAATTTCCAGGAGTGTATATGCTTGCGAACAGTAGTACTCTTGATGGTGACTTGCCTGCTGTTCTGCGAGGTGTGGCAATTTCAGTGGTGGTGGTAGCCACCGCTGCTGAGGCTATGGAGGCGGTGGTACAGTATAGCTGTATGAATTGATGTGGGAGCGGTACAGTATAGTTGAAAGGCACCAAGACCGATAAATTGGAAAGCCCGTCGGTGAGCCGCTGTTGTGGCAATGTGGCTTGTAGTATGTGGATGTGCTCAACCAGCAGGTCTGCTGCTAGATTTCGGAAATTTGTTATGCTGCTGGAACAATAAAAACGTAAGTATATATTCCAATGCATATTTGTTAATAACAGTAATAATAATTATATTATTATTAGGTACTTAATTTCAAAACTAACAGTATTATTCCTGTTTTATCTGTTGGCGCTGGCTGGTCCCTGCTGATGCTGCTGGCGCTTCATTATCCTCTCACTCTGAAGTTCAGTCCAGGAATGATGACCTTTACCTTGGAGAGCTGTTATGCATTGCAACAGCTCTAAAATGGTTATACAACAATTTTCGCACAACTCGCAAGAATGAAATTTCTTGAAGAAAAACATAGCGATTCTAAATTAAGTAAATTTTTTTGTAATTTCAGATCCTATCTCCTATAAAGTTTTTCATTACTATAGTTCATTTTATATATAACTTAACAAGAGCTGCACCCAGAAGGTCAAGGTGGACTGCGATCATTGTTGGCTGGTACGTAGACGGTGTTGTTGTCGTTGTGGTCTTCAGTCCTGACACTGGTTTGATGCAGCTCTCTATGCTCCTCTATCCTGTGCAAGCTTCTTAATCTCCCAGTACTTACTGCAACCTACATCCTTCTGAATCTGCTTAGTGTATTCATCTCTTGGTCTCCCTCTACAATTTTTGCCCTCCACGCTGCCCTCCAATGATAAATTTGTGATCCCTTGATGCCTCAGAACATATCCTATCAACTGGTCCCTTCTTCTTGTCAAGTTGTGCTACAAACTCCTCTTCTCCCCAATTCTATTCAATACCTCCTCATTAGTTATGTGATCTACCCATATAATCTTCAGCATTCTTCTGTAGCACCACATTTCGAAAGCTTCTATTCTCTTCTTGTCCAAACTATTTATCGTCCACGTTTCACTCCATACAAATACTTTCAGAAACGACTTCCTGACACTTAAATCTATACTCGATGTTAACAAATTTCTCTTCTTCAGAAACGCTTTCCTTGCCATTGCCAGTCTACATTTTATATCCTGTCTAGTTCAATCATCATCAGTTATTTTGCTCCCCAAATAGCAAAACTCCTTTACTACTTTAAGTGTCTCATTTCCTAATCTAATTCCCTCAGCATCACCCGACTTAATTCGACCACATTCGTAGTAGACGGTACCACACATATAAAATGACTACACTTTCAGCTCTGAAGGACTAACAGTTATTGCGCTACACAGCCAGAAATCATATGTGGTAGTACATTTTTATGTCCCCATGGCTGTGAATACAAGAGTCCTGACATTGCGTGCCACACATTCCCTATCGGAGAGAGATCAGGCGATGTGACTGGCCATAGCACAGTATCCATAGCTGCGAAGCTCTCTTGGCAGATGGCAGCAGTACGACGACGAGCATTGTCTTGTTAAAATAGTGCACAGGCATGGGCGTGGGCGTTCACGAATGACTGAGCATCTGGTTGTAGACCTCCTCCATGTACTATGTGGCTGTCACAGAGACCATTAGGAACACTGCTGGTGAACTGGTACTGTAGCGTAACACTCCTCACCATACCTTCACACCACGCTGGAGGGACTTGCGATGGGAGACCACAAACTGCTCTTTGTGGTACTCTCCACTACACCTGCAGTCGGTTCTGCTTTTCGTCGTCTCCAAGGCAGAAGCGGGACCCATCACTAAAACTGAACCACTGCCCACGACTGGTGAGTCAGGCGCGGCGCTGTGGGGTGTGAGTGGCAAGGGTTATAATGGTCGGCGTGCGGCGAGCCCTGTGTCATGCAGCCGCTTGCCATCTGCACTTATGTGATGTTGCATAGAGGCTGGGCAGCCTGCTGAATGGCCCCTGTCGTTGCTGTTGGACCTGTTCGCGCGTGGCGGACATTCCGTCGGTCCTCCCTCCTTGTGGTGCGTGTCTGACATACACATCCTACACGTCGTACGGGGTGTGCTTTCCTGTATCCATTGCCGCCAACAAGGGGCAGCGATGGTGTCCGTACGAAATGGCTCTGAGCACTATGGGACTCAACTGCTGTGGTTATCAGTCCTCTAGAACTTAGAACTACTTAAACCTAACTAACCTAAGGACATCACACACATCCATGCCCAAGGCAGGATTCGAACCTGCGACCGTAGCAGTCGCACGGTTCCGGACTGCGCGCCTAGAACCGCGAGACCACCGCGGCCGGCAGGTGTCCGTTCGACTAGTGTGGTGTGCACTGCGACGATAGGATTACACAGCCTCCCACGGCTCGACGATTTGGTCCCTCTCGAACTCGTTTAGCTGGGCAACTCGCTGTCGAACGTGTCACCTGGCCAAAGTGAACGTTCGGGTGATACTCTAGTGACGCTACCCGCTGTCGTATTTGCCAGCACGGCCGTTTGAGGCCATCTTATATCAACCGATGGACACGACATCACTGCCCCATCTATGCTTCCCGAGTGCGTGGCCGACTATGAAAAATTATCATTGGCATAGCTGATGGCGTGCGACATACCTACCCAGTTTGCAATAGATATAATTCTTTAGGCGTTTTGGATCATAAAAAATCTGGGCCCTGCGGTTATATGTCATTTTTGATATTCGTATAGTAGAGGGCAGTTCGGACAGTAAACGCCGTTCTAGCGTAGCGTTAGTGTTTGCGCACGGATAGGGTTGCCATATCTAGTTGGGACCTCATCAGGACACTCTGAGATGGGGGTATAGAAATGAAGTAAAAATTTATTGAATATAATTACTTTTTATTTAGAAAACAATTACATGGAGCTTGTTGCGGGAGAAGTAGTTGGTTCACCATGTTTTTCGGAAGATTTTATCTTTCTCAGCAAGTCTTTTTTCCCTTTTACGTTTTCATAAAACTCCGTGCAAATCAGCCTGTGGTTAAACTGGCACTGTAAGACTGATTCCACAGTGCCTGGCAGCTGTCGATTTGTTCCATCAATTCACTGGCATCAATATTTTGCAAAATCGGGACAAAATTGGTTCTCGTCGTGATGTCGCGACAAGGAGACACATAACGGTGACGATTCCGATATATCGGAACGGATGTCAACCCTATGTACGGAGCTATTACAGACCTGCACGTTCTGTGATTCAGTAAGCGTTCGAATGTGAAAATATGAACTTCGTTCTTTCGCTCATTCGCTTGTTCTAGCCTTGTAACATGAGCGCTGTATTAAAAAATCTGGGGAATGTGAAGTGCGAGCGGTAAATAGAGATCTTTCGGAGCAAATCGTTTCAGCAGCAAACACTTATCGTCAATTGTGTACTGTATACGGTCCAAACCTTACGAGTTATGTGTTGTGTGGGAATGGGTACGGTTTTTTAAAAATGCTAGGACAAACATTCATGATGAAGAGAGAGGAATGGTATGTTTTCTGTTGTGAGTAATGATCTTGTCAAGAAAACTGACGAAACAGTTCGTGAAATCTGAGATTCACCATCTCTGAACTTTCTGAACAGTTCTCGCAAATTTCTCGTACCTTTTTATGCGAGGTTGTCACCGATAACCGAAAGTTCTGTGCTCAGTGGCCGGCCGGGGTGGCCGAGCGGTTCTAGGCGCTACAGTCTGGAACCGCGCGACCACCACCGTCGCAGGTTCGAATCCTGCCTCGGGCATGGGTGTGTGTTGTCCTTGGGTTAGTTAGGTTTAAGTAGTTCTAAGTTATATGGGACTGATGACCTTAGAAGTTAAGTCCCATAGTGCTCAGAGCCATTTGAACCATTTTTGTGCTCAGTTGGTACTGAAATTGCTCACAGAGACTAACAAAACCACACGAACGGATTCTGCCTTATATTTCATTTCACGGTACGATGCGGAAGAGGAAGGTTTTCTTGAAGAGAACCCGAAGAAAGCTCGCCAAATTTTGTCGTGGAAAATGGTTTGGTTACGGTTTTTTGAGATGCCGAAGGAGTTTTACTGATTGAATTTATGGAGCTGGAACGATGATCGCTTCAAATTTCTACTGTGACATTTTGAAGAAACTTAAGCGAGTCATTCAAAACAAACGTCGCAGCATGCTGTCCGGTGTGCTTTTGGATGACAATGCTCGTCTTCACAGAGCCCAAGAAACTAAATAGAGTTCGAAGCAATTCAAATGGTAGGTTTTTGATCATTCCCCATACCACCCAGACGTGATGGCAAATGATTTTCATCTCTTCGCCCACATGAAGAAGTGGCATGCTGCCGCAACACTTCGGTGAAGACGACGAATTTCAGAAAGCCGTAAAAGGTTGGCTGCGCGCCTAAGTGGCAGAAGATTATGAAGAAGGTATTTGTAAATTAATGAAACGTTATGACAAATGTTTTGAAATTGTATGGTAACTGTGCTGAAAAATAGCAAAAAGCTATAGCTTAAAGGTGTATATAATAAGTTTTTCACGTAAGCTTCTCATTTACTGTCAAAAGAAGATTATTTTCGGAACCGCCTCTGAATCCCACATCGGTCGTTCGTCCCTGTTACGTCTTCTAAGTGTTCTGCCAATAAATGACAGTCTTTGGTTCGCTTTCCTCACAACATTATTTATGTGATTCTTCCAATTTAAGATATTCGTAATTGTGAGCCCTAAGTATTAAGCTGAATTCACAGCATTTAGATCTGTGTGATATTGTGTAACCGAAATTTAGCAGAAAAATCAAGATAAGTCGTTTCGTATTAGAAGCTGTCTCAACTCACAAATGAAAAGGTGGGTTCTGATGCCTTGCTGCAGACGTGGGCAAGGTTTACTGGAAAAAAAGTTTTGACGGTATCATCGTCTGCTAAAATCGCAAGTTAACCTATTTTCGTCGCAAACTGCAAATGTTTCACGACGACTGGGATAGTTTGTATGTATGTATTTTCGCTAACAAATAAATGTCGATGTTGTGAAATGCTGTTTTACTCTATAACACTTCGCCACACAAAACTGATGAAGAACACATGTTGTAAATTTTGCTTTGGCCATTAATAAACTTTATCGTCGTTAATTTCTCAATTCCGATACTGGACTACGACATTTTGTGTCACAGGTGGTAACTCGTGACCTCATCTTCACCATTCGGTATGGGGCTAAGCGAATTGATGCGACATGACGTGAGGGACAATGTGAATACACCGTGATGAAACATTGCCGTGACATGATGTGGTGGCCAATGTGAAATGGCCTATAGTGGGTGGCGTGAGTGGATAGTTACAAGGGGAAGTGAGGTGCGTGTGTATGAAGAGCTAATGTAATTTGTGGAGGAGCGCTACAGAGGTACTACTCGTGCACTCCTTGAAGATACTTGGCACAGTGGCTGATGGGGGTTAGCTGAATTGACACAACATATTCTCTCGTATGGTAAGTCATAGACAGATACAGGAATAACTTCAGTCTTGTCCCAGGAAAGGGTGTCGCAGCTCTTACTGTGCATGTTTTATATTAATGACCTGGCAAACAATATTAATAGTAGCTCAGACTTCCTTGCAGATGATACTGTTATCCATAATGAAGTACTACTGTTAGAAGAAAGCTTCACCGACGTTCAGACAGATCTTGATAGAAAAATTGGTAACTTGCTTTAAATATTCCTAAATGTAAAATTTTACACTTCACAAAACACGAAAATATAGTGTCCTATGACTACAATATCAATGAGTCACAATTGGAATCTGTCTACTCACGCAACTGTCTAGATCTAACAATTTATAGCGATTTGAAATGGAATGATAAGGTTTGCTCAAGTATAACTAGAGCAGGCGGTATACTTTAGTTCACTGGTAGAGTACTGGGAAATTGTAATGAGTCTACAAATGTGGTTTCTTACAGAACACTCATGTGAAGCATCCTAGAATGGGGTTGAAGTTTGTGGGAAACTACCAAACACGACTAACAGGGATTAATGAACAAATGGAGAGGATGATAGGTTCATTTGACCCACAGGAGAGTGGTGGAAACACTAAAAAACCTGAACAGGTATATGTTTAAAGATAGCTTACTGGTACTTAACAAAATTTCAACCAACAGTATTGATCAAGGAATTTAGGAATATACTACAAACCCATATTTATTGCCTAGTAGGGAGAATTAAGACAAGATTTGATTAATTATAGTACCCACAAAAGCATTTACTCATGTATTCTTTTAGTGTTCCATAAGCATATGGAACAGGAAGAAATTATAAAATGAGTCCGTGATATGAGTCGTACAATGGAAGCCCTCTGCCATGCACTTCGCAGAGATCTGCAACGTGCAGATACGAGCGTGGCGATTCGAAACAAGCGAATGTTGGTGCAAAGTCATACAACATCTTGTGAAGGACAGAGATGTGAGGGCGAGTTTCAGACGACTGATTTACTGAGGAAATAGGAAATGGAAAAAAAAAACGCCTGTAACATATACGAAGCATGAATTTCTGTATGACTTAGGGCCAATGTTTATCATCACCATATAAAATGGGGAGCACCCGTGGTCTAAGAATAACGCTTTGATTTATAATCAAAACATCCTCGGTCCCGGGTTGATTAATAATCAGCATTGGTGGCCGAAGACTTCCGGCATAAGAAGTCACCCTCATTCTGTCAACGGCATTGTCAAAGAACGCGGAGGAGAAGACAGAGGTTCAGGGCTCTCTCTTGTCCTAGGGGTGGGAAACTGCCCCTAAAGGCGGAAGAATCAGCAATGATCAACGGCGTGAGTATGCAGAAGGCAATGGAAACCACTGCATTAAAGACACGTAACGTGTATCCACAGGACATGTGGCCTGTAATTGAACAAATGTCATGGTGATCACTCCATTGGCAAAAGATTCCAGAATAGTCCCCCATTCGGATCTCCGGGAGGGGACTGCCAAGAGGGAGGTTACCATGAGAAAAAAATTGAATAATCAACGGAAGAATAAGGTTCTACGAGTCGGGGCGTGGAATGTCAGAAGCTTGAACGCGGTAGGGAAACTAGAAAACCTGAAAAGGGAAATGCAAAGCCTCAATATAGATACAATAAGGGTCAGTGAAGTGAAGTGGAAAGAAGACTAGGATTTCTGGTCAGATGGGCATAGGGTAATATCAGCAGTATCAGAAAATTGTATAACAGGAGTAGGATTCATTATGAATAGGAAGGTAGGGCAGAGAGTGGGTTACTGTGAACAGTTCAGTGACCGGGTTGCTCTAATCAGAATCGATAGCAGACCAACACCGACAACGATAGTTCAAGTATATATGCCGACGTCGCAAGCAGAAGATGAACAGATAGAGAAAGTGTATGAGGATATTGAAAGGGTAATACAGTATGTAAAGGGAAATGAAAATCTAATAGTCATAGGGAACTGGAATGCAGTTGTAGGGGAAGCAGTAGAAGAAAAGATTACAGGAGAATATAGGCTTGGGACAAGGAATGAGAGAGGAGAAAGACTAATTGAGTTCTGTAACAAGTTTCAGCTAGTGATAGCGAATAACCTGTTCAAGAATCACTAGAGGATGTGGTATAATTGGAAAAGGCCGGGTGATACGAGAAGATTTCAGTTAGATTACATCATGGTCAGACAGAGATTCCGAAATCAGATACTCAATTGTAAGGCGTACCCAGGAGCAGATATAGACTCAGATCACAACATGGGAGTGATAAGTTTAAGATATTAGTCAGGAAGAATCAATACGCAAAGAAGTGGGATACGGAAGTACTAAAGAATGACGAGATACGTTTGAAGTTCTCTAAGGCTATAGATACAGCAAAGAGGAATAGCTCAGAAGGCAGTACAGTTGAAGAGGAATGGAGATCTCTAAAAAGGGCCATCACAGAATTTGGGAAGGAAAACATAGGTACAAAGAAGGTAACTGCGAAGAAACCATGGGTAACAGAAAAAATACTTCAGTTGATTGATGAAAGGAGGGAGTACAAAAATGTTCCGGGAAACTCAGGAATACAGAAATACAAGTCGCTGAGGAACGAAATAAATAGGAAGTGCAGGGAAGCTAAGACGAAATGGCTGCAGAAAAAATGTGAAGACATCGAAAAAGAAATGGTTGTCGGAAGGATAGACTCAGCATACAGGAAAGTCAAAGCAACCTGCGGTTACATTAAAAGCAGGGGTTGTAACATTAAGAGTGCAACGGGAATTCCACTGTTAAATGCAGAGGAGAGAGCGGATAGGTGGAAAGAATACATTGAAAGCCTCTGTGAGGGGGAAGATTTGTGTGATGTGATAGAAGAAGAAACAGTCGATTTAGAAGAGACAGGGAATCCAGTATTAGAATCAGAATTTAAAAGAGCTTTGGAGGACTTAAGGTCAAATAAGGCAGAAGGGATAGATAACATTCCATAAAAATTTCTAAAACCATTGGGGGAAATGGTAACAAAACGACTATTCACGTTGGTGTGTAGAATGTATGAGTCTGGCGACATGCCATTTGACTTTCGGAAAAGCATCATCCACACAATTCCGAAGACGGCAAGAGCTGGAATGTGCGAGAATTATCGCACAATCAGCTTTACAGCTCATGCATCCAAGTTGCTTACAAGAATAATATACGGAAGAATGGAAAAGAAAATAGAGGATGCGCTATATGACGATCAGTTTGGTTTTAGGAAAAGTATAGGTACGAGAGAGGCAATTCTGACGTTGTGGTTAATAATGGAAGCAAGACTAAAAAAAAATCAAGACACGTTCATAGGATTTGTCGACCTGGAAAAATTGCTCGACAGTGTAAAATGGTAGAAGATGTTCGAAATTCTGAAGAAAGTAGGGGTAAGGTATAGGGAGAGACGGGTAATATACAATATGTACAAGAGCCAAGAGGGAAGTGCTCGTATTAAAAAGGGTGTAAGACAAGGATGTAACCTTTCGCCCCTCCTGTTCAATCTGTACATCGAGGAAGCAATGGTGGAAATGAAAGAAAGGTTCAGAAGTGGAATTAAAATTCAAGGTGAAAGGATATCACTGATACGATTCACTTATGACATTGCTATTCTGAGTGAAAGTGAAGAAGAATTACATAATCTGCTGGACGGAATGAACAGAACAATGAGTACACAGTATGGATTGAGAGTAAATCGAAGAAAGACGAAGGTAATGAGAAGCAGTACAAAAGAGAACAGCGAGAAATTTAACATCAAGATTGATGATCACGAAGTAGATGGAGTTAAGGAATTCTGCTACCTAGGCAGTAAAATAATGAGTGACGGACGGAGCAAGGAGGACATCAAAAGCAGACTAGCAATGGCAAAAAGGGCATTCGTGTCCAAGAGAAATCTACTAATATCAAATATCGGTCTTAATTTGAGGAAGAAATTTCTGAGAATGTACGTCTGGAGTACAGCATTGTATGGTAGTCAAACATGGACTGTGGGAAAACGGGAACAGAAGAGAATCGAAGCATTTCAAATGTGGTGCTACAGACGAATGTTGAAAATTAGGTGGACTGATGAGGTAAGGAATGAGGAGGTTCTACGCAGAATCGGAGAGGAAAGGAATATGTGGAAAACACTGATAAGGAGAAGGGACAGGATGATAGGAGATCTGTTAAGACATGAGGGAATGACTTCCAAGTTACCAGAGGGAGCTGTAGAGGGCAAAAACTGTAGAGGAAGACAGAGATTGAAACATATCCAGCAAATAATTTAGGACGTAGGTTGCTAGTGCCACTTTGAGATGAAGCGGTTAAGAGGTTAGCACACGAGAGGAATTCTTGGCGGGCCGCATCAAACCAGTCAGAAGACTGCTTAAAAAAAAATACAGACCCAGCTGTTATTTATGCTAGTGTTGAGAATTTTCCTGGTTATCCTTTTTGTGACATTAGTTTTTGTCACACATATTCTGCTGCAACACAAAAAAGCCAACACAATTGGTTATATTCTTCTTCTTATGCACTTCGAGTATTAGGCATTTTCTAGTTACAAAGCGCATCTCTTTTTTGGCATCCTTACAATTTACGAAATTTTATGGGTAATTTTTCTATCCAACCAATTTTTGGATTTGGCACCACCAGCCTAACATTTTCCGCAATTTTGCAGGATATGCTACGATGTCATTAATTTATACCATCAAAGCGTCTTACCTCACACATTTTGGTAATATTTGCGGCCTTTTTTTAAAACTCTGCTGTTAGTGGTCTCCTCATTACAGCAAATGACGAAACTCAAGTAACTAGAATACCGATAATAAAATTAATTTGTTATTTACAACAAATACCCATACCCTGATCTTCTCACTGCAGAGGATAGACCTAGAATGGAGAGCGTATTGCCCAAAAGCAGTGGAGTGCCGAGGTAACTAGCTGCGACTGTGACGATGTTGACATTTCACAAATGGCCGAGAGCAAAATGAGGAAGGCAGATCAGTTATTGCCTCAGTAACGGAAACGCTGACACCGGAATGTGCTGACATCACCACTTCTGATCCCAAAAAGTACTGACATCAGTGCAGTTCCTGGAATCCTGAAACCAGAAAGTGCTGACATCAGTGACTGTCGGACACTACTACCCTACCCAGGCCTCCTGTCTTTCTTGTAGACCATGTTTAGTGGATTCTGCGGTTTTGATTACTGTTTTGATAATTCCGTTTTAAAATTAGTACCATGTTTAAAAGTTCTGGTTTTGAATTTCTGGTTTTAATTTTTTCAACTCCAGACCATCAGTGACATGTTTCGGGATCTTAATTTGTTTCTTAAGTTTTCACACACTTCAGGCTTAATGTTAAATTTAGCTATAGAGGTATAGTGGACTGATTCGATATTTACGGACTTTACAGCTCCAACATTCATTATTGCTTGTGATGACTTTCTGCTTACTGCTATGTGGTCTAGATGTTTTTCCGCACGAACTGGGTTCGGGACACCCATGTCGTTAGCTTCTTAGATTGTCTCTGAGAGGATATGTATTTTACGGTTATGTTGTGATTAGCACATAAATGGTAAACCCTCGATTCTTTAAAGAATCGAACTCCCATGTATAAAACAGCTTCAAAGTCTGCTTACTTTACAAATAAGTTAGTGTGTTAAATATTTGCTTCAAGAGTAAGCAAGAAAAAAGTTTATGAAAAGTTTAAAAATATGCTTAATGCTTATAAGAAGTCGCCATTATCAAACGCTAGATGAATACAAACTGGCTAATTTGTGTTGCATTTTAAGCAAAAGCTAGTTTACTACGCAGCTCAATGAATATGATGTTCGTCCTGAACCATACGTCACACAATGATATAAATTTACAGACACATTCAGTAATATGTGTAGATATTGTACGAAAAGTTTGTTGCGAACAGAGTTAGTAGTAAAGACGTAATAAATTAAAACGTCATGCCTGGTTGGTTGGTTGGTTTGGGGAAGGAGACCAGACAGCGTGGTCATCGGTCTCATCGGATTAGGGAAGGAAGTCGGCCGTGCCCTTTCAGAGGAACCATCCCGGCATTTGCCTGGAGTGATTTAGGGAAATCACGGAAAACCTAAATCAGGATGACCGGACGCGGGATTGAACCGTCGTCCTCCCGAATGCGAGTCCAGTGTCTAACCACTGCGCCACCTCGCTCGGTCGTCATGCCTGATGTCGGAGTTTTACTGCGGGCCATTTTAAACAAAAGCTAGTTTACCACCCTGACGTCATGTCTTCTGAACTATGTGTCGTTCTATGATAGAATTTTGCAAGTACATTCAGTGACACATGCAAACACTGTCGGCAAATCGTTTTACCAATAGTGTTCGTAGTAAAAAAGTGATACATTAAAACGTCGTGCGTGCTGTTGAAGTTTTACTGCTCACCATTTTC